>NC_087560.1:5183543-5542087 GCF_036250125.1 Pseudopipra pipra | reverse complement strand
TGGTGCACCTTGGCTTTCAGCTCTGGCTGCAGATGCTCTTGGTGTTTGCTGCTCTGGGATACCCCAGACGTGGGTCAGGAGCATTGGTTTCCAGTGGAACTCTACTCACCACCTGGGACACACAATCAGTGACTTGATGGCCAAGAAAAAAATGGGCAAAACAGGCAGTTCAGGCCAGTGCAGCTGGTGAGCCATCACATGCTCAGCTTCACGAGGTCGCACGCGATCTCTCTTTCATCCTCCAGCAGCTCTCGGCCACTGAGCAGGACATTAAAGAGGCTTTTTTGGAAAGTCATAGCTGAGGGCAGGAGCTGTCTGAAGGAGCTATTGATTCCCACAGGAATGGGCCCGCACATGGCAGCCTGAGTTGTCTTCATGTGACCATCACAAGACACAACGGATGTGTCTGCACAGACATCGACCCCCTTGAGTTTGTACCCAACCCAACATGCCCCAGTGTTGCTGTTATCACAGGCTGCCCCACCACCCGCAACACCCCACTGGGCTCTGCTGATAAATACAGATAAACAGTCCCTAAATTTTGCTACTTGTGATGATCCTGACCCAGAAAAGCCACAAGGCCAAGGGCTGGTCCCAAACCTGCAATACAGAAGACAGATGGAAACACTGGACACGTTGTCAGGACACACAGACGGAGGGGAGCGCGGAGCACACGACTGCACGGGCAGCACTGCCTACAAAGCAGAACTGAACCACACGAGGGGGGAAAGTGCTGCCCACCAGTTAGAGCCAGAGATGGAGAGCAGTGGAGAAGAGGGACACAGGAGAGACAAGAGAGAGTTGGCACCTACTACTACTCGCATGCGGTGAGAGCTGTTAAACCAGGTGAGCAGAGTCCCAAGGAGCACTTCCGAAGAGTGCACACGAGCCAGGATGCTCCCAAGGATGGAGCTTGCCAAGCGCCAGCCCAGCACCTTCTGCATCCCAGTGGGAATGACTCCTACAGCTAAAATTCCCCTTTGTATGTGGGTAGCTCCAGGAGCACAGCACAGTACTCTGGGGACAGCACTGCCCCTGCTGGGCTATGGCACCTGGGGACATGGTTTGCTGCTGGGTTAATATTTAGATTCAATGATCTCAGAGGTCTTTTCCAACCTAAATGATTCTGTGATTCTATGTAAAAAAATATATTTTACTACATAAAATCCTCCTTTTCCCAATCCACGAGCAGGAAGATGTACAAAGATGCAGCCAAGTAATCTCAGTTCATAGACCTGCACCTTTCAGTCATGTTTTGAGTACTCCTGTCTCAAAACTCCTGGAAATATATCAAAAAATCCATGGAATTTGCAAATCTCTGCCCTCCTCCAGCAAGGAAATTATCCTGGGAAAACTTAACCTTTATAATAAAAACTCCTGAAAGAAAAGTCATGAAAAGCCACCCTTGGCCACCTGCCTTTCTTGGAAAAGCAGATTTTAGGATTGCATGGGATGTTTGCCGGAGCAGCTGCAGCAGAGGAACAAGGCAGCTCTACCCAACGCTCCCCCTGAGCTCTCACAGCAGGAGATTATTCCTGGTGTTTATCCACACTTCTACGGGAACATCTCCAGCACTTCAGGAAAACAAAACCCTGAGTGAGTTGCAGGCTGTTGGCCTCTTCTACTCCTGAACCTTTCGGTTTGTGATTTTCCAAAAGCAGCTTACGCGGGTTGGGGATTAAGCCTGAGATGCAAATGCTCCACAGCACAGGCTCATGTAGGACCTGCCAAGGGACAACCGTCACTGTGCTTGAAAAAAAACACTCAGGTTGTTTGGTTTTGTTTTAAACCCCCTGTTTCATCCTCACTCTATTTTTTTATAGCCCACGCTCCTTGGTTTTGCTTTCTCTAAGACACTGTGTGTCAGCATCGCTCCAATAACTGAGGACTGAATAATCGTTGGATAAAAAATCCAAAGTAAAAGGGGGTTCAGGATTTATGTAATTGTCTTTGTTGTCTGCTGCTTTTTGGGCAATATTTACTTTCATTTGTCCTATAGATGTGTGTAGACCATTTTTAAATCAAAAGGTTCCAAGGGGAACTTTGCTATTGAGGTTACAGCCCCCAGAAACAGGTAGCTGTGCAATACAAGTTGTAATGCTCCAGAAAACCTATGGAAAATGTGATGGATATCGAATCAAGCCAGAAAACATCCCCAGGGCCAAGTAATACAGCTTGGATAGAGCTCTGAGCACCCTGGTCTAGTGGAAGGTGTCTTTGCCCACAGCAGGGGGTTGGAATGACATGGGCTTTAAAGTCCCTTCCAACCCATGCTATTCTTTGATTCTATGATTTTGCCTCTGTTTCTGCTGTGTTTACCCATCTACAGCATCCTTGGGAGTGGGAAAAGAAGCAGTGGAGGGATCAGTGCAGCTAAGGTTAGCAAAGAGAGGCTCCCGCAGCTCCACTTGTTCTCTGGGTTTCATCTCCCCCACCACATCGGAGAAATTACCATTTCGGAGTCACTGTACCAGGCCTGCCCCAGCCGGGCCGCAGGCACCGCCTCGGGGTCAGGAGGTTGCTCAGAGGAGAGAAGGAACTCAAAACTGCCATCGTAATCATCTTCCTCCGTGTCCCCCTCCCCATCAGCAAAAGTACCTCTAGTCAAGAAATCGGAGCGCGTCCGCGCCATGCGGGCTTTCTTTTTATGGCTCGGTCTGGGAACCTGCTTGACCAGAGGATAAAACAAAACAAAACGAGAAGAAGGGTTTTAAAACAAAAAGGAGATTCTACTCACGTCGCCCTAAGACATCTCTGAGTGGCACTGCGCCCTGCGGAGGGGATGTGATATTATGTCTGGGGGAGAAAAGCGAAGGACCAGGAAAAACAAAAACCAGGACAGGACAGTGGAAATGGACAATCATGGGTGTTACTCAAATGGATGTTAAACCAAACCAAGACAAGATGGCGTTGGACAGTGTTTGCCATCAGCACCATGGGATCCTTTCATCCAGAGCTGCTACAAATTAATCCTCCAGGGCTTTTTATTTTAAGACAAGGTGAGAAAGCTGCCGTGCTGTCATATCCCCCTTCCCTGCCTATGCCTTGTGCTTCGGAGTTCACTTCTTTGAAGCTTTTGAGGGAACACTGGCAGACAAAGTTATTTTTCCCCCTTTTCAATGAAAATAGAAAATAAACAAGTCCCAACTCACCTCTCCTCTGCCAGACCCCGGCATTTTGAACGGCTTCCGTGCTAGCTCCCCCTTGGAAAGGCATTGATGGTTTGCTTCTCTGCTGAGACACAACAGAACAGGGATGTTCCATCTCCTCCCAAAAGCCTTTCCACAAGTGCCCAGCCCAAGCAGTCAAGACCAAATTGTAAGTCTGAGGTCACGGGGTTTTGGAATTGCTTGGAATTCTTCAGGATTTGAGTTAATACCAAAGTACAAGAAGTTACAACTTTCTGCCTGTCACCTTTATCCATCAAGGTGGTTATGGGTGACACCTTTGCACTTTGGGATTCTCAAATGTGATGGTTCTGTCACAGAATAAAAAGTAAAATGCAGGAATTTTTTTTCCTGTTGCTTGTTCTGCACATGAACCTGGAAAAGAAATTTTAAACAGGAATCTTCTGCCAGAGCATCAGCACAGAAACCATAAGACCACTACGCTTGGAGGTACCTTGAGTTCCCACCAGTTATTAACTGGGAGCTTTGGCCTTGGAAAGGTGCAGCAGGATTTGGAGGGGAGAGGAAGCTTTATTTTTTTTGAGCTAAATGGTCAAAACCACCCCAAAATTAGGCAAGGCCCCTTAAGCAACACAACAGAGTGGGACCAAATGTTGTCCCAAGGTCTTGCTCCAGTCTCCAGATCCCGTGCTGGAGCAGCTCACTGTTAAGCAACGCGATGGAGCTGAGCAACTGTTAAGCCCATTACACGTGTAATTAACTACATGTGTGAGCCACACATTCCCAAAAGCGCGTTTGCATCCCAAACTCTCTCCAGAGAGCTGCTGCATTTTAATCTGCAATGGTCAGAGGGTCCAAATGGCTTTGCTGGATGTGTTAATTATATGGGAAATGAGGAAAACCCTGACATTTTTTGCCTCATTGAGTTATTTCTACTCTGACCACTCAAAAATCCTAAGAATTTTTTCATCATTTTTTACCTTTGAGAAATGAACCCCTCTAACCCTTCATCCAGGGCAAAGGGCAGAATATTGGGACTCTTTATTAACTCCCTTCTCCTGCTGATGTCCATAATTATCTTCCCTGGTTTACATAATGCCATAAGAGACTGAGAAATTGTATTTCCAGCTCTTTTCCCCTTTCCTCTGACCTTTGCCTGCCTGTTGCTAGAAGATCAAGAATCACCAAATATCCTGAGTTGGAAAGGACCCACAAGGATCATCGAGTCCAACTCTTAAAGTCAGTGGCCCCCACAGGGATCAACTCCCCAACCTTGGCATTATTAGCACTGTGCTCTAATCAACTGAGCTAAACTCAAACCTGTCTTTGTTTCATTACAGGTTTTGTACAATCTCCAGAAACAAAGTTCTGGACCATTTGTAGAAACAAAGTCCCTGACAGAAGAAAAAGCCTATGGGGAAAGCCCAGGAGAAAGCCCACTCTCTTTTTACTCACTGGAGGCCAAAGGGATTGTCTTTTGGTGTGAAGAACATGGGGCTTGACCTCGTCTCCTCAGTGGCCTGGTTGGGCAGCCGAGGTTGCCGGAGGCGCTCCGTCCTTGAGAAGTGGCTGCCCGGGTGGTCCCTGGGGTCCAGAGCTGGTTTGGAATGGCTTCGGGGTTCCAGGCCTTCTCTGCGCTCTATGAACATGCTGACAGGCCGGTCTTTGGGGGCACTGTGGGCTGGAGAGCTCCCCCTGGTCCCAACGGTGAGGCCTTTGATGTCCACCGTAGAGGCTGGAGTCACGCCAGGGGCGGGGCCGTGCTCCCCTCTGCTCTGGGGGTGCAGGATGAGGACTGACTGTGGCCGGTTGTCCAGTTTTTTGGTTGGTTTGAGGGAGGGGTCCTTCATTCTGCTCTGCTCAGTCCTCTGCAAAGCCTCCACCCTCCCTTGCTGCTCAAAGGCTTTGCGTTGTCTCTCCAGAATTTCCTTCTGCTGACGGATCTGCTCCATCATCTCCCTCTCGTTTTGCAGCTGAAGCTGCTTCTGCCGTTCCTCCTTCTCCACATTCAGCTTTTCTAGTCTCTTGATGACAGAGTCTGGAGAAAGGGCCTGTGTTGCTGTCACTGTCCCACGTTCTTCTCTCTTGATAGAGGGCTTCTCCTCTTCCTTCTCTCCCAAGGCTTTGCCCTGGCCTGGCTCAGAGTCCTTCCTGACCTCAGAGAATGTAACTGTCCTCTCCTCTCTTTCCACTGCTTTATTCCTCAGGTTATTCTCCATGAGCTTCACCTTCATGTTGTCTTGTGGCGGAACATAGAAAGTAGGAAGGTTGCTGGAAAGGAGGAATTCTCTTGGGTGCGCCTTTAGAACATTCTGGGGGTCACCAGCCCCCTGCTCTTTCACGGGGAGGTTATCAGGCAGCTCCAGGTCTGAAGGCATCTGTCTGCAGCCAGGCAAATTGCTGTTCCCATCTGCTGCACAGAAAGCCTTCTCCTGTAAGAGAGCCTGGGGACTGCTGGGCAGGGAGTCCATGGAAAACGACTGCACTTCGTGCTCGTCTAGGACTAAGGAAACAAGTTTATTACTTGGGGTATCTTCACAGCTTAACAGCTCAAAGCTCCCTTGAGAGCTCTCGCTCTCGGGGGTTCCCTGAGGGGAATGAAGTGCCTCAGACACAAGCTCAGTGGACCAGCGTCGCTCTTCTGAGGGCGACAGCCCGCCCGTGGAGCGGACCTTGAGCAGCTCCAAGCTAAACTTTGCCTGTTCCAGCTCACGCATCCGCCGGCTTTCTCTCTTTGCACGAACCACTTTTTTCTGGTTGAGATCCTCCAGCGACTTGGGTCTCTCTCTCACAAAGACCTCCTCTTCAGTGTCCATCCCACTCTGGCTGCTGGCTCTCTCATGCCTTTTGTACAGGGAAGTATCCAGTGGGTCCATGTGGTTCACCTGATTATTCTCCATCAGTGATTTATGTTGCTCTATAGCTCTCACTCGCTCTTCAAATGAGCTGTCCTCCCACTTGGATGGGTCAGAGCCCTTAATTTCCAACACATCATCTGCCTCCAGTCCATCCTCTTCTCTCCCTGACAGGCCATTCTCCAGCTGCAGCTCTTTTAAGCGCTGCTCTTTCAAAGCTCTAAACCTGTAAGAAAGCAGAAAAACAAGATATTGCACCCCTGTGCCCACTCATGACCCTTCAAGGCACTGCACCACTGGCAACTCATCACCACCACCACCACCACCTCACCACCATCAGCATCTCTGACAACCCTCCTCGCACATATGGTGTGAGGCAATGTGAGGGCATGCTCAGTTTTCACCCTTCTCTTCTGCCATCTCTGTACCCAAGGACTGCCCCAACGCACCTGGAAGCTCCCCTCGTGCCCACAGCAGCAGCTCCAGCCTCCATCCCTGGTCTAGCTCCTTTGTAAGCTGTAGGAGCCACAAAAGTTTAACCCATCGCACCCCCTTGGCTTCTCCATCTTTGCCATCCTGCCTGGGCTGCCTCTGGAACAACCAGCAGGTACTTGCACTCGGTGCCAAGAGCTCTTTGCAGCTCCCAAATCTTCCACGCTAGGTCAAGGTGCTTCACACTTTGCAGGTAGCACCTTCAGAGAGGGAATCATGACCTGTCCTGTGGCCAGGGAGCCCAGGCATGGCTGGAAACCCCGTCCCCTCCAGTATCTCTTGTCCTTGTGAGCCAGCGCAGCAACCAGATCGGTGAGGCAATCTGAGTTAAAAATAGGCTACTTAAACTGGTGCTGCTGCCAAGGGGAAAAAAAAAAACCCTCATGAGTATTTATGGCCTTGGCTTTGCACTGCCTACGTGCTGCAAACTGAAATAGGCTCTGCTTATTCCAAGGGCAGGATGTGCAGCTAAATAAACTCCTTTGCTAGAAAGCATGGAGCGAAGGGCCAGTGCAGGTCGGGAGAGGGTCACAGGTGCCAGGAGGGGACACAGGCTCTGCAAGTCACCGCAGTGCCTGATTCACATCGACTCCTTCCCTCCCCAGTCAACATCACCACAAAACATATTCCAGCTTAACTGAGGCGTTACCTTTGCCGTGCCAAATATCCCCGGCACGCTGCCTGCAAGCAGACGGCTTTGGTCCTGCTGGCTGCGTACGCCCGCCGGGCACGGTGGCCTCGCCAGGCTGCCTGGATGCTGGTGGCCGCGGTGTGCCGGCGCCGGCGGTGCTCCCGCCAGCAGCTCTGGATGAGATGGGCTGCAAACTGCATCTGCAGGAACCGCCGCCGCTCCACGAAGCCACGCCAGTGGGTCTGGAGTACGACAGCGGCTTTGTCGAGGAGCAGAGGGTCCGGGGATGGTTCGCCTTGTTTTCGGCTCTGGTAGCTCCGCCAAAATCTCTGCAAATACAGTGGGTGGTTCCTTGTAACGGGTGTTCACGGAATCCCAGAATATACTGAGTTGGAAGGGACCCACAAGGATCATCAAGTCCAGCTCCTGGCCCTGCACAGGACTATCCCCAACAGTCACACCAGGTGCCCCACAGGATCATCCAAATGCTCCTTGAGCTCTGGCAGCCTTGGTGCTGTGCCCACTGCCCTGGGGAGCCTGTTCAGTGCCTGACCAGCCTCTGGGGGAAGAACCTTTTCCTGAGATCCAACCTAAACCTCCCCTGACACAACTTCAGGCCATTCCCTCAGGTCCTGTCACTGGTCACCACTGAGAAGAGATCAGCATCTGCCCCTCCTCTTCCTCACACAAGGAAGTTGTAACTGCAATGAAGTCTCCCCTCAGTCTCCTCCTCTCCAGGCTGAACAGACCAAGTGCCATCAGTGTCCTCACATCGCTTCCCCTCAAGGCCCTTTGCCATCTTCACTGCCCTCCTTTGGACACTCTCCAATAGCTCAATATCTTTCTTAGATTGGGGTGCCCAAAACTGCCACAATATTCCAGGTGAGGCTGCCCCAGGTCAGAGCAGAGTGGGAGAATCCCCTTTCTCACCTGGCCACCAATGCTGGGCCTGATGCCCCCTCGGGCACAGCTGGCCCTCCTGGCTGCCAGGGCACTGCTGACTCAGATTCAATGTTGTGTGGGGACCTGCCTTCATGCAACCCTTCCAGCTCTGTCTCCCCATTCCCAACTTATTGTGGCAATAGGAGTCAAATCCTGATGGGAAGCTCCTTCCTCGGAGAGGGGACCTGGTTTTACCCATCGGCTCCATCTGTAGGATTCAGGGGTTTTAACTTGCCATGGAACCCAGCACCATGACCCACCTGTATGGTGATGGCGGCATTCCGTAGGCTCAGGAACTGCCTCCTGCAGATGAGGCTGCGGAACCAGCGCTGCAGGAGCGTGATCCGCCGCAGCACCTCCTGGTGCAGCAGGTCCTGCAGAAGCTGCCGCTCCCGCTCCTTCATGAAAACCTGGCCAAAAGAAACCCAAAAAACACACTAGCACAGAAAGCTTCCTAGCCCACGAGCCAAGTGATTTAATCCTCCTGGTTTCTGTGTCCTGGATGCCCCAGGGAAAGTTGGGAGTTGATTTTTTGTGAAGCCACTTCTAATGGGTTTCTGCAGTTTCATCGGCAGCCTGTGACTGCCCAAGCTCTGAATCACAGAGTCTCTGTTTTCCTATCAGGGTTGGTCCACAAGGACCATCCAGTCCAACCCTCAGCCCTGCACAGGACCATCCCCAACAGTCACACCAGGTGCCCCAGAGGATCATCCAAATGCTCCTTGAGCTCTGGCAGCCTTGGTGCTGTGCCCATGGCCCTGGGAAGCCTGTTCAGTGCCTGACCACCCTCTGGGGCAAGAACCTTCTCCTAATATCCAACCTAAACCCCCCCTGACACAACTTCAGGACATTCACTCAGGTTCTGTCACTGGTCACCACAGAGAAGGGATGACAACCATTGAATCGAGCTGTGTCTACACACAAATAGAGTTTTTGGAGGCTGCCTCATTACAATCAGCAACACCAAACAATATTATTCCTTATTATTTTATGTTAATAACATCCAAAGTTTCATTTAGGCCATTGGCTTCTGGCAAACAGAGGAAAAATATCTGCAGTAACAGAATCACATATAAAGATGATAATTTATCACAGAGAAATGCAGGCAAATGTTATATCTGCATCTCTTAAAGGCTGAGCTGAGGGTGAACATTTACCATTGTTCTTCCAACTTGGTAATTGTCTGGATCGAGTTTTATCTTCCGGAAGAAATCATGGATATTGTGCTTAGATGGGCTGACTCCTTGTGGCAGAAGGACATGGAAATGGTTCACAAAATCCTGAGAAGGAAAAAAAGAAACACCAAGATTTGGTTAGGTGGGTCCTGCTGCATCCCTTTCTCCCATAAATAACATATTTGCTCCACTGGTCACATGAAATGGGATCTCTGGAGTGAGCACAAGGACAGAGAACATTTTACAGACTGGAGAACACCAGTTTCATCCATCATTTGTCATTTGACAGGAAACATATCAAAGCAGGGACCCAGCAACGTTCAACCGGTTTGCAGCTTGGGAGAAGAGGTTCTGAAGGAGCCATGGGGTCATCCCAAGAAAAAATGTTCTGAATCCATAGCAAGGGTCATTGTGGAAGGGGGTTACCAGCATCTGCAAAGCACCTCTGAGATGCTCCATCAGTTACTGCTGTGATGACTCAAAGAACAGAGGTGATATGAGAGGAGAGCTCCTTCCAAGTAAGACTGGGATCCCTGCTGCCAGCAAAAAATACTGAGCATTTTTCCTTTCCCAAGCAGCTGCTGTGCAGGACACGACACCCGCCCCAAAGCAGCCACCAGCAGGAAACAAATCGGCACCAGCCAAGCATGAAAGGACTGACATGTGCACAAAACCTGGCAAACACATGGAAAAGAAGAAAACAGGAAAAGCTGGATAACTCCTGAGCAGTTCAGAGGATGCCGATCCCCCTCCCGATGGGACGCAGCCAACACCGACACAACAGGGCAAACGCCGCTCCCAGGGACTCCAGATACAGAAGAGCACGTGCAAATTAGACACTTCTTTTGCAAAAAGGGACCCTACTTTGCAAAATATACTGGTTTTGCTCAAAACTCAGGATGCAGGAGGGATAAGAGCCCTCACTGAGGTCTGGAGCAGCTCGTGGGGACCAGAACCACCCCATGTGGACATCAGACCGTTACACCCACTGCCCTGCTGGGCTATAAATTAACTACCCCGATAAAAACGAGCCTGCAACACTCAGACAACTCTGCTAACGATGCCAAAGATGGTGAAAGTCAAAATCCCTTTGACTCAACCTGGAAGGAGTATTTGCAGCTGTATCCCGACTGGCGAATGCGGACGGTCTCCAGCATCCCCGTGTACCGCAGCTGCCGGAGCACCAGGCTGTCGTTGAACCGCAGGGGCAGCTGGAAGGGGAAAATCAAGCCAAGGATGAGCAAATATTTCCTTTCCCTGAAGCTTTGAAGTGTGTGGAAGGGTAAACGGGTTCAGCAGATGCAGCACATCTGCATGACACGCATGTTGGGAGGGAGGGAACACAGGTCCCCAGGAACTGCACTAATCCCACTGGGATTGAATCCTGTTTGCTTCTGAGGCTTTCAAACACTAACTGGATAAATAAAGTCATAAAGAAAATTTTTTGGATCCCCTGAATTGAATAAGACCCCTCAAGGGCACAGCTAATGGGTAAGATTTTGAGCAACTAAATAATCTCCAAGGCATAAAGATTCAGTTTTAAATGCCCGGGTAAAACTCTGAAGGATTAATCCTCAAACCATCCCTACTGTAACCTGCATTTTAAACTGAGGGTCCTTAATCCATGAGACAAATACCTAAAGTCAAATTCACGAAATATGATGCCTTGTGGAGTCAGTTTGATCAATGAATCTTGTTTTAAAAGGATCTGCTTTTACCCATAGAAACTTTATTTTAAGGAAGCTTTATGGCTCAGACCCAGCACAAGTGGATTTGAGGTTCTGTCAATCTCCATTATGGGTAGCAGGAGCTTCAAAGTAGTCAAAGTAATTTATTAAAGCCAATACATTTTTCATGTAAACTAAAATCATATATTTTCATACATGTTTTTTATAATTACAATAAAAGCTGGTGCAGTTTATCAAGAACAGCACCCGGGTGAGAACATCCATTGCTCATGTCTTCTAAATCCAACTCTATTTGAGGCTTTCTTTTCTTTCCTTTCTAACCCCTGTAAAAATTGGTTCCCAAGCTGATTTTTAGCAGCTTTCCCAGGACAGGACTTACCTTTTCAGCGTTGGATCGAATGCACTTGACAAAATAAGGCTCTGCTTGGCCAAGGGTCTCCATCAGCTTGTTGAGCGATGCCTGAAATGGGGAGGACACAGGGAAAGGGACATGAACAATGAAAATCCAAATGCCTCAATCATAAACCAACAACAAGTGGAATAAATGATGAGTGAACCAGGCAGATGGGAAATTATTGCCCCCAAAAGGAGTGTTTCAGCCCAAACAACTTGGCTGGTTTTGTCTTTGCTTCCAACAAAGCAGCAGGAGATAAATATAATTCTGGGATGGATTTTGAGATCCCTAGTTCCACTGGAGCCCAAATCCCATCCCAAAAGCCTCTTCCAGCTATGAAAGTGAGCTCCCAGACAAGAATTTACACCTGGCACCAATCAACCACTGATGGTTTTTAAACATGAATCAAACTTTCCTTTATCAAAAGTGACTCCAGCATTTATTCCTGATTTTTCTTTGTCAAAACTTTACCTCTGGCCTAAAACTGAATTCTCTTAATGACAGTTTGGCAAAGAAAAGATGGGGAATTTGCAATACTTTTTGAAGCCTGGAACCCCAAATACTTTAGAGGTTGTTTCTAGAGAAGAGCTTCCATGTTGGCGTGTTCCTAGCTGAAGGATCACTGAGGATTAAGGCTTTTCTAGGTTCCCTTTTCCTATTTTCCCTTGTTTCTTGACCACCACTAAAAGTTCTATCCCATAAAAATGAATTCATATTGGCATCACTCCATGCCCATCTGCTCCACCTTGTAAATCTTGGAATTTTTTGGGATGAAGCACAAGCTCTTTGGATAAAACCATGTTGAAAACCGGAGTGTGTTGAGTCTGGAAGCGTTTGGGTATCTCTCATTGCTGAGCTCATCACATTGGGAATGTGCTCCAAAGTTGATTACTCCTGATTTCAATAGGAGTGGTGTAAGGGATATTTGGTTGTAGATCATAAGCCACGTTAGAAATTTTTCAGTATATGAGTTAAATAAACTGGTGTGATATTAGAAAGCAGCATTTTGCCTCCAAATCTGCTCTCAGGAAGCCTTTTTTCCCCCCCCTTCTGCTCATTTCAAAGACATCTTTATAGGAAGCCTTTCATGTTTAGAAAAATTTATCCACATCCAGGATTTGGGAAGGAGCGAGGGCTGGATCCCATGCACGTGCAGTGCAGCTGCTTTGTATGTATTAACCTCATGCAAATATCCCTGTTGTTCCTGTCCCGGGGAGCAGTGGGAATGCCACGATGTGGCAGAGCTCCACTGGCATGCTCCTGATTTTCTTAAAATCTGAAATTATTCTTTTTTAACCATAAAAAAGCCTACTGGGACCTATCAGTGAGCAACGATGCTGCTGCATCCCACTGTGCCCACACAGGCTGGTGGGAGGGAATCACAGAATCCCAGAATATGCTGAGCTGGAAGGGACCCACAAGGATCATCCAGTCCAACTCCTGGTCCTGCACAGGACCATCCCCAACAGTCACACCAGGTGCCCCATAGGATCAACCAAACACTCCTTGAGCTCTGGCAGCCTTGGTGCTGTGCCCACGGCCCTGGGGAGCCTGTTCAGTGCCTGACCACCCTCTGGGGGAAGAACCTTTTCATAATATCCAACCTAAATCTCCCCTGACACAACATCAGGCCACTCCCTGGGGTCCTGTCTCTGATTCCCACAGAGCAGAAATCAGTGCCTGCCCCTGCTCTTCCCCTCCCAATGAAGTTGTAACTGCAGTGAGGTCTCCCCTCAGTCTCCTCCAGGCTGAACAGAACAAGTGTCCTCAGCTGCCTCTCCAGGCCCTTCCCCATCCTCGCTGCCTCCTTTGGAGGCTCTCTAAGGGCCATAACCCCTTTGCTGAAGAGCCCTGTGAAAGCCCAGCAAGCGGAGCGCTCCCGGCACCGGGAATTGCAGGAATGGGCTGGAGCTGTGGCCACCAGCCCTGCAGGAGGGGGTGTTTCCATTCCCTCAGCAGCCAGAGCTGCCCCAGCACGGCAGATGGTCCAGGCTCCTTCTGCCATCTGGCGCCAGCTCCGGTCATTGGGAATCCACAAAGGACACGTGAGGTCACGGATTAACCCCGTACCCTGTTCCTTTGTCCCTGTGTCTGCAAAACTTTCCAGCCACCCACTCTTTCACCACCTGTATTGGGTCTTTCAGGGGGTGAAGAAAGACATTATCCCCAGGATAATGGGGAGAGTCTACATTTTTAGGTCCCAGTGGTTCAGTTTTCTACCAGGAAAGCCATCCCTGCTCCTGGAGCACCCTCCAAGGCAGCTATTTCCCCTCTAGATTACCCTAAGCATAGGGATAGTCAAAATCCATGGAGATGGAGCAGCTGTGAGCCCGGTGTGGAGGCATTAGGCACAAAGCAGAGTTTATCCGTGAAAAACCAACCCCCACCACATGGGAAGAACCATTTGTGTTTCCTGCCCGTGACCCAATTCCATGCACCACAATTTGATTACTCTGCTCTTGATTGGAAAAGCCACCTCGCTGCTTTCTCCCTCCAAATGCTTCTCTTTAACAAGTGTTCAATGAAATCAGTGGTCTTTGATTTGGATGTGTTGGAAAAATATATCTAAAAATATCAGTTGTGCCCCCTGAGGCTTTTCAAAGTTTGGTTGGAAGGGTGAACACATTTGGGGAAGGTATTTTACTCCAAGACATCCCTGTTTCAACCCCTCCATGAGTATGAATTAAACTCTGCAGAAGTGGATTTTGAGCAGAACACCACCAGACTAGACAAAGCTTAATCTATAAATATAAAAACATCCACATAAATAAATAAAAGTATATATATGTATAAATATATAAATACATAAATCAGACATGTCAAACATACTGGGGTCACTTTGACCCAACTGGATAATGCCTCCAAGTCTACTTGAAGTATATAAATATACAAATATATAAATACACAAATATATAAATATATATACAGAGGTACATTCTGCAAATTATATATATATTTTTATATATGTGCGTGTGTATGCATATATTTTCAATTATTTAATCTTATCCACACCTACACATGGATACTTTCTAAAAATGACCCATATCTCCAAGAAAACCCCAAACCAATCAAAATTAGAAGTCAAACCCAGCCCAGACTTGCTCAGAAATCAATTTTTCCCTGAAAAATTGCTTTCTAATATCACCACCTGCTTGTGCATGTGTCTTGAAGCAGTTTCCAAGCCCTGCTGCACATACAGAATAATCATGGAATTATTTAAGTTGGAAAAGACCTTTAAGATCATCGAGTCCAACTGTGGGCCCAGCACCACCAAGCCCTTGGGGGATGATTTTCCCTGCAGCGATTCCCAGGGATGGGTGGCTGGTGCACAGCAAATGCTGGATGGGTCCCTCCTCTGAATTCTCTGCCTGCCTGGAGATAGTTCAGCATGATTTTGACCTTTCTGCCCCTATTAAAATTCTCATTCTGGCTGAGAACAGACTACGATAGATGCAAGGAAAAAAACTGCAAAAACCATTGTTTTGGGATTTTGCGGTTTCTGGGTTCGGTGAAGAAAGCACCAGAATGTGACAGCTTGGAACGTGAGGTACCAGAGGATGGGGATACACCAACATCTCCACTCTGCAGCTCATCCTGACATTAGATTGGTTAGAGCCTGGTGCTAATAATGCCAAGACTGTGGTTCAATCCCTGCAGGATTCACTGCAGAGTTGGACTTGAAGATCCTTGTGAGTCTCTTCCAACTCAAAATACTCTGTGATCCTTGTGTCCCATTGTGTTCCACCTCGTCATCCCCCACCATACCCACCACCACTCTTATTTCTCTTCATTTACACCCCTTATATAGCTTCAGGGTGCCTCCCAGCTTCCTAAAGCCATGTCCTCAGTGGAATTCATGGCCTAAACGGTGGGGAGGGTGGGGCAGGACTGTGCCTGCCAGTGTCCTCCTGGGCACCCTGGGGACCCCAAGCAGGAATTTGCTTTAATCCAGCTCTGTATCAAAGGCTTACCTGGAACTGGGCACTGATGCTGGGTGGTTTTTTCTTCTTATGGAGATGAAGGAGAGATTTGGTGATGCGGTCGTGCAGCGTCAGGTTCGTGAGGTGCTTGAGGGACTTCACATCCAGCAGGTGCTGTGGAGAAAGAGAGAATCCATACAAAATCCATACAAAACCCTACTCTCCTATATCCCTCCTTACCCTCTGCAGGGCTTCCTTATGTGACCACCCTACTTAACCTCAATGGGACACACAGAGGGACAGAGTCCCTGTCAGGATGGTGAGGCCCTGGCCCAGGTTGCCCAGAGAAGCTGTGGCTGCCCCATCCCTGGAAGTGTCCAAGGCCAGGTTGGACGGGGCTTGGAGCAACCTGGTCTGGTGGAAGGTTTTCCTTGGCCATGGTAGGGGAGCTTTAAGCAAGATGAGCTTTAAGGTCCCTTCCAACCCAAATCATTCCATGATTCTATGATTCTCTTAATCCATTAATTGCATCATTGCCTCTTCAGGTCCAACATGGACACAGAGAGGAGTAAAACCAACGTTTGCTCCTCCTGGTCTCCCATCCTGACCACCCACGCAGCACTACCAAAGACCAGAGTTACTGTTCTGAGTACAACAGATCTTTTGGCATCTCTAAAATACAATAAATGCAGCCACAATGGAGGGAAAGTGAATATAAGCCAAGTCTGTTGTCTGTCAGGTACCAGCCCTCCTGCATCACCTACTGTCTCATTTCAGTGTAGAGATTTAATTATTCAATTGCACCAGCACGTATGTGCTCCTTCCCAGGAGGAGGAAAACAGGAGCCAGAGCAGCTCCAAGGAGGATGGAAGTGTTCATACCTCTCACTGCCAGCATAAATCAGGGCTGAAATCATTTGGGTTTATTTAAATTAAAGAACCCTGAACAGGGCTGAGTAGACCAAGGTTTTGGTGTAGACCCAGTGGTCTTCTTAATCCATCAGCATCTCATCACTGTACCTCCAGCCTTAACCCAGGGACCAGCAAGGGAGAAATGCTGTTTCTCACTCACCTTTGGGAGGTTTGGTTTGGCTTTGATGTTCTTATTCCGCCTGGGGAGACAATAAACGGCTCAGATTAATCCGTGCAGAATGGAGGAGTTTATGGACAAGCCCTTCCAGATCCCCCCCAGCAGCTGCTGCCTCCAACCTGCACTGAAACTGGGCTGTTCTGCCTGCTGCAGGTGGGTGTGTAACTTTAGAAGCACAGGTTTGAGAAGAAAGTATCCAATTAATGGGAATGGTTCCAATTGGAATGATGGGATGTCAGTAATTTGGGTAGAGCAAGGGAGTGGCACTGTGAAAGGACTGACCACCCTCCTGACCACCATCCCCCACGTTAACTCCAGCCACACTGGGATGTTCTCTGCACCTTTCTGTGAGGCTGCAGCGAGAATCAGCATCTCCCCAGCTAATTTATAATGGAAACTTTGATATCACGTTAAAAACTGTGAGTGCATCACATCTCTGGTCTGATCAGCGGGTTTGTTCCTTCCCTCTTCCCTGGGTCTGGCATTACAAATGACTGATAAGAGTTAAATCAGATGTGTGAAACATCCTGAAGTCACTTTGACCCAACTGGGAAACACCTCCAAGTCTGCTTGAAACCCTGCTATAGTTTGATATCCTGGCTATTAACATGCTCTAACCACCCATGCTGCTCACTGTGCCCCAGGAATAAAGCCCAGATCCCCTCCTATACTGACATGAGGATGCCGTGGGCCCTCTCCAGCAGTTTGCTGTTGGTGGCGTTGACGAAGATCCCATCTTTGTCCAGGAAGGCACCGGGGCTGGCGAGCCTGTTGTGCCTCATCCCCATCCGGCCATTCCAGCCGACTGCGTAGGCATCCCTGCAACACCCAACACCGTTGGGAAGAGAGAAAAACTCTCAGTTGTGTGACATAATAAAAGAGAGATCCCAAAGTAATCCATTGGTAAAAAATGAGCCGGGGCTTCATTCTTTCCACTGTTCACTCATTTCCACGGGATGAGTCCATGGTGCCAGACCCCGTGATTGGGCTGCTTAAGCACCTTTCAAAGATCAAATATTCATAAAAGCATCAAATTACCAGCAGGAGAATAAGAGCTTCCAGCTCTCCCAGACAGAAACCTTGAGTCTGCAGATACCTCCAGATACCTTTGGTGGGATGAAGGATACAAGGCCATGACCTCTGCTCATGTGGCCTCTAGACTATGATTGCTGGTGCTGACTCTGTCTCTTCTAATTCCCACAATCATTCCATTAGGAAAAGAAACAGCAAATGTAATTTGCAATAAACTAATTATTTGCCAGCAAGAAGGATGTCAGCCCCAGCTGGACTGATGAGCTGGCCCAGAATCCCTCACTGGGACCTGATCACAGATCAACCCCCCAGGTTGGTCCTCTCTGCTGTGGTCTCCAGAAATGCTCACCTGGCTGCAGGAAGGCTGAAGGGAACAGTGAGAGGAACCAAAATCCTCTCTTGGAGGGAGGGAAACAGATACTTGACCAAAATACACATCAGGGCAAAGAATTTCCAGAGTGGAGGAGCCTTACTATGGTGTCTGGGGTTACATGAAGCCTCTCATGGGCAGCACCCAACTGCCAGACTTTTGGCTTCGTGGTGTGTTTTTGGTGGGGTTTTTTTATTATTATTATTTTAATTTTAAATTTTTTATCAGCCTTGCAGAAACCATCACATGAAATAAAAGTGATTTAAGGAAGAATGTGAGGTCTGCAATCACTCCCAGAGTTGTCTCAGCCAGGAGGAAAAGGAATAGGAGGAAACTCCAAGCAGCACCAGGTCACGAGGATGCTGAAGGACACTGTGGTTTAAATGGGGCCTCTGGCACCAGCCACTTCTGAGGTCTGACAACAAGGCAGCCCTTTGCCTTAAAGCCTTGATTTGGAGGAAGGGCAGATCTAAAGCATCACATGGAAATTAAAAAACAAAGGATGTAAAGCTGCTCCTTCATCCAGCTCAGAGCCTGGAGCCAGGGCCTCGGAGCAAAGTCTCCTTCCTGCCTTGCCGTAGCGCTTCCCAAATTCCTTCCTGGCCTCATTAAATCAGCATTTTGACATATACCACTATTAAAAGAAGGGATGAATCACAGCAAAGTAAAACCCCTGAGCTGAGTGCTCCAGGGTCTGCTTTTTTAAACCAGGTTCAATTCAAGGATGGTTAGTGAGAAGCTTGAATATCCAGGTGATCCCTCCTGTCCACCTTCATTTTCTTTACAGCAAGGTTCCCATCCATCAAAAAACTCCTACTTGCAGGTGGGAAAGAGCCCCAACAGTTGATGGGCACCACTTAACCTCAATGTCCACTTTTGGGATCTACAACCTCTCACTAATCCTGGCTGACCTCAATGCCCTCTTCAGCTGGAGACTGGGTGTGGATATACAGACTCTGAACAAGACTAGAGAATGGAAAACCCTAGGAATTCCCACATGGTTTTGAAAAAGGCAAGAAACAAAGTGACAGCTCTGTTTATTGTGGACAATTTATGATGGGTACACAAATATGGGAACGACACAAACTTTGGGTCCTTGGGCGGTCAATCATCTCACTGAGCCCAACCAGCTGCTTCCAGACAGACTGAGCAGTACCTGCTCAGACACCCCTGCATACTAAAGTGTTGTCAGTGAACCCAAACCAGCAGGATCTCAGCCAGCCCGGGTGCTTTGGGTTACCCCTGGCATGGCTCTCATTACTCCACAGCCGGTGAAGGCACTTCCACCACATGCAGCTCCACCGAGGGCTGGTTTCCCCCCCGCAGCATGTGCAAACCACCCATCCACTTTCTTCTGAGATCAGAGGAGAGCTCTTGGCTCCCTAAACCCTCCACAGTGACTTCCTGTGTGATGTCATGCCTCAAAATTGCTTTTAGAAACAAGCCCCGGGCTATCCTGTGGGTTGGATGTACAACGCAGCCTTATCAGCGACCGCATGATCATGAGATGGCTTTGAAAGCAAATTCCTGTTTAATTTAGTGCTGTAAATCCCTTGCTGGTCTATCTGCTGGAAAGCTGGTAAAGCAAATCTCTCTTATAGACCTGCACCCCTGTATTTACCTCTTCTTGCTCAACAAGAGCAATTTAACTGAAATACCAGCATTTATCAAGTGTGATGTGATTCCTCAGAGCAAAATCACTCATTACCTGCCTACTCTGAAAGTGCAGGATGGAGCACAGAGATCCTGTGAGAGATCCAGTTTGTGCTTCCAGAGGGAAGGAGCACAGGTGACATTTGGGGAGCCATCATTGCCAGTGCCCAAGGGAAGCAAAGATCCTGGACCATGTCCTGAGGCACGAGACCAGGAGGAACACAGGAGTTAGGACAGCTTTAAAGCACCTTTTCTGCAAATATACCAGTAAAAGTATCAAACTGGGGCTGTTGGCAGGACACAGTTGCTGAGGAGGATGAAGAAGGCAGCACTGTAGTTGCTGCCCTCCATTCTGGCTGTTTAAAGCAATTTGTCTGCTCTGCTGGGGTCTGTTAGGCCACATCAACAGAGCAGACCACAGACTGAACCCCACAGTAAATAAACACATCCCCTCGTTGCCTGGGTCGGGAGGACTTTCTCTGCCTTTACAACAGCGCCTTGCTGAGATAATTGAAATGTTTTGGGCTATAAAAACATCAGCAGCCCAAGCTCCTGAACTAACGTGCCTCCAAAGTTGGAGCTGGGCAGGCAAGGAAAGCCCCATCCCACTTCCCACAGGTTCCTCATGCACCCAAGGCTTGCTGGAGAAACTTCAGGACTCCTCTTATCTACATGTGGGGATCTCCACAGGGACAAAGTTTCACCTTACATTATGTTGAGGGAAACTTGCACAACCAGAGCTGCCAGAAAGAGTGAACGTCATCTGGAGACACCAACCTGCCCTGCCTCGAATGTCACCACAGACCCAAAAGATCTGAGCCCCAGCAGCTGCAGAAGCAGGAGAAAGACAAGGAGGGGTGGGAAAGATGGATGTGAGGACAACCAGGGTTGCACCACCTTCCCAGCACAGGGTGGGATTGCTTGCACTACCTGGATTTCTGCTAAAACTCAATAAGTGCCACAGATTTATGAATTCAATCCATCAATTCCATAAAAATTCCATCCTCTCTGACCACTGCAAATAAGCTGACTTGTAATGATGTGAGAACATTCAGTTCTCCTTCAGTAGGGTGCCACCAGCACTCTCAGAGGGAAGGAATTCAGAGCAAGAGGGACATTCTGGTCTTGATGACACTCAGAAGGCACAGGATGAACAAAGCCAGGCAAAAGAAGCCACTTTTCTTCCCCTAGAAAAAAAGGAACAACATCTATCTAATTCCTGTCATGGCTGTCTGGCATTAAAGCCATTAAAAATTAGGTTTAATCATGTATTTGGAGGATATTTTATCTTGTGTGGAAGGGAACCCTCTGAGACATAAGATTTGATGGACACGTTTCAGGAGACAGTCTCAGACTCCTCCTGACTTGTTCTGGGCTCCTCTCAAAACTCAGAGCAGCCATGAAGTCACAGGAGGCACAGATGTGCATCTCCAAGTGCAGAACTGACTCTTAGAACAAGAAAGGCTCATTAAGTAGCTGGTCAAATGGCCAGAACCTTCAAGGAAGGATTTAAAACTAAATCTGTACCTAAAATCTGCAAAAGTCAAGTAGTTTTGAGGTTAATGTGCTTTTATGCCTTAAAAACAAGCAAGTATTTGGCAAGGTACCACCTCAAACCCCACAACTTCCAGGTCCTCCCCACTCTGGTGTGTCTTGAGCCACTACACACTGTGTGAGGGCAGTTCTGCCCCCAAACCCATCCTCATTAAACGATTATTTCCTTGATAGTGGCATATCCATTCATTTTTTTAAGCTTCTCACCACCTGGGCCACCACCCCACCCACAACCGCTGTGCTTGGACGCAGGGAAGTCGCTTCCCACGCCTGCTGTTTAGTCAGGTAAAGATGTTTAGACCTGATCACACGTATAAAACAAAGAGAAGACAAAAACTGAGAACCAAGATGGGAGAAACATCAACACAGTCATTTGTAACTCCAGGCAATGCTCTCCCAGCCCACATTCCCTGCCGTGCCAAGGGCCTTACCGCTGGGTCCTCTCGTTGATGGTGTTGACTCCCTGGAGGTCGGAGAGCGGCGTCCGCGGGCTCTTCCGAGTGATACCTGGAGCAGCACATGAAGGAAGATGTTTCTCCCTGGCTCGGCCCCAGCATCCAATTAGCACAGTCACAGCTCAGCCCTGAGGAGGAGCGTGGGTGTGTCCTGGCACACGCCGGGCATTCCCGGCTGCAAAGGATGCTGACATGCCCATCGCTCCCACCTCTGCCAGAGTCATCACCCTTGGGAGTAACTAACACTGTAATTGCCCTCCCACACATGTACCATGTGCCTGCAAACATGAAGGAAGAAGTAGATGGGGGGGACCAGCCACTCGTGTGCTGCATGGCCAAGACATTCCCAAGCTTCCCCTGTGCGTGGGATAACCCAGTTGCGTGGGCAAAACACCTGGACATAAATAGGGTGCTTGGAAAAATGGTCATTTATTCCTTAGACACTTCTTCCCTCCCTCCCTACAAACATAAGAACATAGCAGAAAACACTATACATACTACTTTTTATAGGCTTGATTGTCTATTGTACCTCTCCTTTGATATCTAGTTTTAGAGTAATTTATATGCAATAAAATATCTCTAATAAAATAAGATACTAAATAAAATATCTACTTGATATTCAGTCAAGGAAGCTGCCACACATGGTTACAGAAGCAGCTGTTTCAAGCTGTTATCTTCCCCCAGGTGGAAATGTTTTGTAACCAAGCATTTTAGGGAGACAGGAGACAATTTTCGTTGACAACAAAACACTTTTCAAGCCACGAAGCCACCGAAATTTAAAGATCTGATAATCTGGAGTTTGACATGAGAACAGCTGAGCAATTTTCTAACTGCCTGGAAAATGCTGCTGTGAGACAGGAAACATCTCAGTGCTCACCTGGATGTGGGGAAAATGGATTTTATTTTACCCTGAGACATCCAAAGTGGAAAAAAAAAACTCTCTCTAAAAAAAAAGAAGTCTAAACTCTGGTTTAGTAGATCCCACATTTATCACTTTCCTATTTAATACAGCTCAGGTGCTGAGCTAAAAGGGGTCCTGAGGATCTTTTTGTTCTCAAAGATGAATACAAAGCAAATACAAAGCCAAGACCTGAGCTCGTCCGGCTGCTCTGCCATTCCTGAGAGCCTGAAATCCCTGAGGAGAAGATGAATTCCTACCAAACCTTCACAGGTGACATCCCTTTAACAGGACATCTCCTGTCCTCCTGGACCTGGTGAGATGATGTAACAGCTTGTCTTGAAGCTGAACGTTGGGCAGGAGGTGCCTGGAAAGGTCCACTTGGTGAAGTGATTGGATCTAAAGGTGGCCAAATGTCCTAGAAATGTGGGCAAAAGGAAATTTGGGAATGTGCTGCCACAGGTCATCTTCGATCCCTCCTGTGCTCCAAGGCAGGACCAAATCCCTTCTGCTGAGAACGTTTGGCAACCTCCAACTCTGGAGGTTTTTGGAAAGCCAGGCAGATAATCCATGGGAATGCCTTGAGCTCAAAACTTTTCAATCCCTCTTTTTGCCATTTAAGCCATTTTTTGGTTACATTTCTTGTCCTAGGAGTGTTCTCTCACCTCTTCCAAGACTGGCATTTCTGTGCCCAAAGTTGCTGGTTTACAGCACAGAAACCCAGTTGTAAAGAGGAGGAAAATGGGAATCAAATCAGGAATCTGCTTGATATATTGCTTTATACAAACCAAAAATGAAGACTTTTCTATGTTGTGCCATCACTTGGCTTTTTAAAGCAGAAATTCAGCAGTGCCACAGCCAAATAAAAGCTGCCATGCTGATGTAGCCCCTTTTCTGGGAAATACAGAGGGGAATTTTGTAAACAGAAGGGAAGCAGGACTTACATTTAAGCTGATGAGTCACATGTGGCTTTGAGAATTCTGTATAGTGAATATAGGATATTGTAAATATTATGCTCTGCGTGAAAGGACAGCAGTGTGAGGGCAACCACTCCCTCCCCTTCATCCAGCCCAGACACAGCCTGATCTGTTTTACATTTCAGGCAGGGAATTATTCTGATTTTTCAAGCACATTCCCTTTTCTTCAGCTGGAGTGTTTCACAAAGATGGCCTGATTTGCCCAACAGGTCTTTGTCCTCATGGAGAGGAGCCTTGAATAATCCCAGTCTACTCCCTACTGAGGAACATCAACCAGCAGACCTTTGGTCTTGAGCTCAGGAATGTCTAAACCCAGTGCCTTGCTCTGGAGAAAGACTATTAATTGATGGACCCAACGGTGCCAGGGAAGCAGCTCAGATGGCCAGGGAAGGGTGATCAGTTGGCTATGGAAGCTGAATACAGAAGGACCTAAAGGGAATCTCAATAAACTCATCAAATCAATTAGTTTTCTCTCTTTTTTTTTGTGGCAGAACTAATTGCACAATTCAAGACAAGGAGATGATTTTGCTTCCTCTCTCGAGGATGACATGGATGTGACCTCATCTGATTTCTGGGAGAAGTTGAGTCCCCAGGGCAACCTCAGCCCAAAGAGCTTCGCCTGCGGGGCCCACGGACCTGCTGAATTCGGAACAGAAAAATCACACACACTCCAAGCCTGGTTTGGCCAAAGCTGGGGAGCCTGGGAGAGCAGAACACCCCGTGGGAAGATGGGAATGATTTCTGGATGCAGAACAGGAATTACTCGTTGGTCTGGGCAGATGCTCTTGGCCAATTCACAAACTACAGAGATCCCGGATCCACACATTAGATTAATCCTGAGAGAGCCCAGACTGTGTGGACTAGTCTATAATAAGTGAGGTTTTAAGATGCTGAGCTCAACTTCGCTGCTTCCCGTTAAGTTAAAGCTCCTTGAGTTGTATGAATTTCCTTCTTCACACTAAAAAACTGCAAATAAACCCCCCAAACCTTCCAAATTGCTGAGTTAACTTGCAAATTAAAGTTAAATTGATGAATTAATTACAAGTAAAATAACTGTTAATCACCTTCCTTTTCAATGGTTTCTTAGTGACATCAGTGAGGTCACTTAGCACAACACCACGTAACAAAATCTAAAACCTAGTCAAATTTAGTATTACTCCTTTATATTTTCTTACAGGAGTGGTGGGAACTGGTAGGAAAAAACAATTTAGTTAAAATAAGAATGAAAGTCTAAATTAAGAACTGAACCACCTCTGCTCCCCCAACCCCACAGGCTGCAGGAAGCACAGACACCTGACAGAAAGTTTCTAACAGGAAACCCAGAGTTGTGAAGACTTAAAATGTACCTACTGCACTTACCACGCTCAGCTCTGCAGAGAAAAAAAGGTGGTTTGCATTTCCCCCTAAATTTCATGTTTGAGCACCTTGGGCTGAGGCTCTGCCCGTGCAGACTGTGCACAGCAGAGCTCTAGTGCTGTCAGCTTCAACGTGCCACACGAAGGGAGAGGGTAATGGCAAGAAAATGAGATAGCTAAACATGAGAGCACCAAATATCTCTTTATATACGCAAATAAAACAGAGTAGTGCAGGCAGGAGTGTCCATGTTGTCATGCAGGATGAGTTTGTTACGTGACAGAGGAGGAGTGAGGAGGAAGAAGTGGAGACCAAGTGCATCTTAACTCATTCTGTAAAATAACATTGCCAAATGCATCTGCTTTAAGTAAAAGCCCTTGGAGACAATCTTTTCACAAGTTAGTTTTGAAGCCCAATGGAACCTAAATGAAGTAAAATTCCAGGTGTACCAGCACCCTGCCTTGTATCAGGAATATTCCTTAACATCAACGGGGAAACCACCAACGATGGTCACCTCCAGAGAGGTGACTTTGCTTTTCATTTTCCTCTTCCAACTGTGCCTAATGATTTCCCAATAGGGTCCAAATTGCTCTAAGGCACTGGCTTGATGCTGGAAGGCTCCTGGGGCATTGTTTTTGACCCTTTGGACACAGAATGCACCTGGTTTCCATTTCTGGTGTGAGTGCCGTATCAGAGGGGAGGGTGGGTGGGGGAGCCTTACTGTACTTCTCCTCCTTGCACCTCTGCAGGATCTCTAAGCTCCTCTGATGGACTGGGTGGTGGAGAAAGCTAAAACTATCCACACTTTTCAAAACCGCACATGGCACTGCATCATCATGCCCTTGGGAAGCAAAATAAAAACAAACAAAAAAAAAATGGAGAGAAGAGAGAGATTATATGAGCAGAAATCAGGAGAGGGGCAAGAACGAGCCCCAGGGACGCGAGAGCTCGAGGGTCGCGTCGACACAATTTAACTTCGGTTTCCCCCGGACACGGTGCTGTGGCACAAGAGCTGGACCACATCCCAATCCCAGTCATAATCCTTCTTAGCCAGAGCATAATCACTTTATAATCGCTCCAAGATTCTTTGGGCAAAAATTAGATTATTACATAAATTTACTTTTATTAATTTCTTTTAAAACCCTTCCTGCGCCTCTGCCAGGAGCTTCCCGCAGTTCCCGGTGCAGATGCTCCCTGACAGGGCCACCTGGAATCCTCACCCTGCACCCCAGTGCCACACTTTGCTCAGAAAATGGCAATTAAAAGGAAAAATATAAATTCTTTGCATTAAACAAGGGTTTCATGCTCCTGGAGGGCAGATTGGAGTTTGGCATGATAGGTTTGAGGCCCAGAGTTGGAAGGAGCCACTGCTGCGCCGCCAAGGGGAGTTTTGGTGGCCCAGCTCTGACCGTGGGGTGGAGGAGAGGTCACACAGGTGACACTGTGACAACCTCTCCGTCACCCTTGGCCATGCCAAGGGACATGTGACGCTCCCGTGAGGTGCGATGAGGTCACCGAGGAGTTACCTTGTGCCGGCACGTACGGAAGCATTTCATACCAACACATCGAATCATCAGAAAGGACCTGCATGAACTTCCCAAAGGAACACTCTCAAGGGGCCTCTTCCTCACATTCACACCAGTGAGACCTCAAGGACCAAGTTTTTGATTGCTGTCACCTTTACTTGGCAAATACAGGTGGGGTTTTTTAACTCTTTCACAGGAGGTTGGCTTTTTTGGTGCCCAGCTTCAGGGATAAATCTGCAGAAGCCCCTGGGATTGTTTCTGATGAGGTGTTATTGTGTAGGTCCACAGTGGGCACTGACCCACAGACCAACCCTTGGGGGCCAAATCCAGCTGCAGTGCCCACTGAGGACAGGCAGAGGCCCAAGACCATGACACCTTTGTCAGAGAGAGGATTTGGGTCCAGCAAAACCAGGGTGAGAAAGCTGGGACTCCACAGTCAGGTTTATACAAACAGCACCATTTTTTCCACCAAAGAATTAGGAGGTTTTTTTGGTGTAATACATTCGTAGTGATGATACAGCAAAAAAAGTCAATTAGCCAAATTTCTTCCCTAAAAAGCTTGATAATGTTCCTTTAAACAAAGTTCACAAACAAATCTAGTTCAAACACGTAGTTCTATGGGACCAGTTCAACCCTCACTGATAAACTCACTGATAAAAATAATTAATAATCAAAGTATTGAAGAATTTCACCCTTCAGCCAACTGCAGGTTGTGTTCCATCCAAGGAGAGTTGGCAGCACTTGGGCAGAAGAGAAAGATACCCAACAAAATTCACAGTGACACCACTTTGCTGCTTTTCACCTACAGGTTCACAAGGACAATCACACTGTCACCAAAAGCTGCACTATCAGGAGCACAAAAAAAAGGAGAGTCCCCAAAGCCAGCAGGAAAAAATGCTGATTATTCTTCCAGGAGCATCCCCAGCACTGGTGGGCACTGCTGGCATGGAGGAGATAACCAAGAGGATGATGCAAAGGGAAGCAAAGTTGTGCAGAGCTGCTTATCCATAAGCCAGGGATTTTTCAGGAAAATCCCCGTTGGGTGTTGCAAGGGTGACTTAGATGGGGAAAAGCAAGAGAGATCCAGCTGGGGTTGAGACAAAAGAGTGCAAAGAGCCCTAAATGAAAGAAGCCTGTTGCAGATATTTCCCTGCCTCCTTACCACACCTGCCTTGAAAAAAAATTCTATACAGATATTAAATGTGCACATGTGGATGAACACGTGTGAGAGAAGTTATTCTCACTTATCTACCATCATTGTATCAAAAGCTCCACAGCTGTGGGCAGTCAGATGCTCAAATCTGGCTCATTAAAGCCATCAAGGTTTGATAAAACCCAAAATAAACCTCAAACATGTGCTGTCTTTGATTCTCTGCTTTTTACTTCGGAGATGGGGTTATTTTAGTGATACTTTAATCACTCCCAAATGCTTTCTGCCACAAGTGAAAAAATATCAGTTTGGGGCTTTTCTGCATTGTTTTAGGGAGAAGCATCTGGCAGTGGATGTATCACACTACACTGGCCCATCCCACTGGCCAGACACTGGCCAAGCCTTCTGCCAGGTCCACCTCCCCCAAACCACCTGCTTTATGGTGCTTTGGCAAGATGGATGGGATTTTGGAGGAGGACAACTGAGTGGGAGATGGGCATGAGGTCACAGCAAAAGTGGATGAAAACATTGCTACAGATCTCACCTTGCTAAGGGTGACCTGGGCAGAAGTCAGAATCCCAGGATGATCTGGGTTGGAAGGGACGTTAAAGATCATCCAGTTCCATGCCCTGCCATGGGCAGGGACACCTTCCACTAGACCAGGTTACTCCAAGTCCTGTCCAACCTGGATGGTCATGCCAGGAGATGGTGGGGCATCTTAAAGTGAGTGGTCCCAGCTCCATCATCATTTGTAGGGCTTTCCCATGGATAAGGTGACCTCAGTATGGAAATTAGATTTATGTAACCTCCTTCCACTAGTTCTGGTGACTTCCCCATGACTTTTCCCCAATTTGATGCCCAGAGAAATTCAGGGTATAAACGATCTGAGGATTGTCAGGAAGTTGAAGACAAACCTTATACAGCTTTCTGAGTATTTGTACATTTTTTGTTTTCCTTTGACTCCAAAAACAGAGGTTACAAAGAAAGCCATTTGAAAACAGGCCAAAGGACACCAGACAAAAGAGCAGCATCACATGCTAGAAAAGGTTTAGAAACTCAGCCATCACTATGATTAGTTAGTTTTGGCATGGAAAGAGAAGGCAATGCAAGAATTGAGTCTCAGAATTGTCTGAAAACCTCCTGGACTCTAATTTATACCTGTATATTGATATAATAGAGATATAAGCAAGTTTGGCTACAAACTCCACACTGAAGAGCAGAAGGGCAGCTGAGGAGGGAGGAGACGAGCACGACCAGTGGCCAGAGACACAGAAAGCGAAGCAGGGCTTGAAATTAGCTCTTATTTCCCAAGACTGAACAGATTTTTATCATCTCCTGGGCCAGCTCACTTTGGTTCAGCCTGGGCTTTACGCAAGACGAAAATGCAAAGATGGATTTTGGAAGCCAAAGGTCTTTGCCATCTCCCTCTTGGCATCATGAAGCCCCGCTGTCCATAAACGTGCCTGAATGTGCCAGACAGACTCTGGTTCATGAGGAACATCTTCTCCCTTCCACCACATCCGAGTGGTTTGCCAGGAAGAGCTGAAAGCTGATGTTTTGCCTCCTGCTCTTCTTGGGATTCGCTCCCAAGAAAATGATTCTTTCTGCTTGCACAGTTTCCATCCCTATGCTCCTTGTCCCAGGCTCCTCCATGATGCACCTCTCTGATTAAAAAATAATTCATGGGGCAGCTCTGGGCTTAATTCTAACTCAGCTGACATTTTCCCTGCTGAGGCTCTAATTTCATCACAAATTTCAAGCCCTCTTGTGCCCAGAAATGAATAGTAATGGCTTGTACCCGTCTGCCCCAAATTGCTTTATGCAGAGAAATGGTCTGAAAGCACAGCCAGGCCTTGCCTGCCCCAGCATGATGATGCACCATCACTTCTCTTTAATTTAATGCCTGTGAGGCTGTTCTGGGTGACTGCAAAGCCATGAATTTTGCTACACAAGAGACACGCTCTCTTGGAGCTGAAAGGGTGAACAGCTTGGAAAATGACAGAGAAGAATTATTGCCTTTTTTTGGTTGTAACGGCTCAAGAACTCAAACAAAACCAATTTGCCTTTTTTGCTGGATAAATTTTACACCTCTGAATGTTCAGGTTTTCCTATCCATGCACCCATAAAAAATGGAAAAATTCAAGCAGCAGTAAAGCGAAAATATTTTCTTGTGATATGTTAAATTCCAAATGTCCCTTTAAATGTAACTCCTGCAAAAAACCCACCTGCCATTTTAACAAGTTTTTTAACAGATTAATCACTTAATAAGTCGGGCTACTTAAAACAGTATAATAATATCTTTGACCTCAATTGCAGCTGCAAAGCAGGCAGCAGGATTAGGAGAGGGACACACGTACCAGTTTTCTTCTCCACGTATCGTTTCCCAGCCTCCCTGAAGGCCACCGTGGCCCTGAAGAAGGCCCTCAGGACGGCCCAGCGGAAAACAGCCACGGGGTCAATCCCGATCATTCCGCAGATGAAGGCATTCCTGCTGCTCCGCAGCAGAGCCACGATGTCCGGCCGCATGTGGTCTGTGTTCTTCTCCCGGAAATCCTGGGAAAGGAGGAAAAGGAAGGGGAGAAAAGAGGGAAATAAACAATATCCACATGATATTCTGGGTAAGATCTTCCACGACTATTGAGTCCTGCTTCCACCTTCCTTTTCTGCTCCCATAACAGATGCGACCATCATCTTTCTGACCATCATCTCTGACACTTATAATGGGCATTTATTGTATCAGAAACATGATTAAATCCTGAGGCTATTTATCCCCCAGGCTCCCCTGGCCACCAGAATTCCCTCTGCTAATAACTGGCATGAGTAGAAATAGGGTCAACTTTGAAATGGTTCCCGTGGGATTTCGGGAAGTACCTGTGGCAGTGGGATGCTGAGACCTGAGCTCACGTGACCTGCTTTAAAACTGGCTCCTGATGAGTAAAACATTGGGCTTTCTGCACAAACCAAGCCCAGAAAGGTCACCAGACACACAATTTCAACCTGTCATCGGGACATAGCACTAACCTAAATTCCTCCCCCAAACGCCCACGTGGAGGAGAACAGGAAGCCCCAGTCCCCACCTTCTCATTCCAGCCAAGCTTTTCACCAAACACTTCTCTCCCAACCCACATGTCTCTTCTTGAGTCAAAATCTCTCCAAAACACGTCTGTGGAGCCTCCCCTTCCCCATCCCAGATTTAAATGGAAACAACTCCCAGGGAACAGCTGGGGGACAGACCTTGACTCCGTACTTCACTTTGCCGGCGTAGTGTTTGATGATGAAAGCCGGCTCCATGACCGCTGGAAACTCGATGTAGGAATTCCCTTCATGTTGACGCTTAAATTTGTCCAGCAGCGTCTGGTTTGTGGCTTGAGGAAAACTGAGTGGGAAGAATTAAACAGAAGAGAGCTGTAAACACAAGGGAAAAGATTTTACCCCTTTTTTCTCGGCCACAAAAGGGAAAACAGAGATATCCTGAGCTGCCATTTCTGTGCCTGCTTGGGCAGAGCCTCTGAGTAAGAGCAACGCAATCCTCCATCCTTCATGTAAATCTGCAGCTTGGGGGTGTATTCCACAACTTTCCCTAATTTGAAGTGGTTTAGCCCAACACAGAATCGCTGGGACAGCATCACTCTGAGACAAGAAGCAGGGCAGAAACCTCCGAGCAAATGGTGGGAGGACACCTCGTGTCCTGGGCCACAGCCATGTGGATCTGAGGTGACCCCAGCAAAACTGCCTTTCCCTGCCCTTCACATGGAGAGAACTGGCAGGAGTATCTGATAGAAGAACAATTTTGCTCCAAAGTTTCCACCCAAAGGCAGCCCCAGAGGCACACGCTCCTCTGGGAACTTCCACGGAGATGAGCCAGGTGGATGAACCAAGGATGCACATCTGAGCTGCATCCCTGATGCCCATGAAACCCTGGGGAAGTGCAGCCCCTAAACAGGAGTGCCCTCAGCTCATTCAGGCTTAATTTTTACAGTAAGTTGATAAATCCACTTTATACCCCACTAACAGCACCCACACAGCCTGCACTCGGCTTCTCCCTTCACTAAGCTCAGCCTCGAGAATGTTCCTGTTGTTACACTGTAAGGGACAGGGAGAAAAAGGAGAGAAGCAAGAGAAACCTTCTCCCTTCCATTTAATGGAAGAAATTCTGGAAAAACAATTTGAATGATTATTTGTAAAGGCTTTTTGCTCAGCTTGCTGGCTGTCCACCACTTGCATTACCACCTCGAAAAGAAAACTAGAGACACAAATCAGCCCAGCGAGATAATCAGCACCTTTCTGGGAAGAATCACAAGAGGTAAAAATAAAGGATAAACACATTTGAAGTGAAAAACCCAAAATCATTGGCAAAGCCAGCACTTTCCTACTCACTTGCTTTCCTCGTCCAGCAGATGGAGCAGCCCCGTTGGCTTCTTGCTGATCAGGTTGATGCAGCTGGAGTTGTCTATGTAGTCGATGTTGTGCCAGCTAATTCCTTCTGCTCTATATTCCTCCTAAAAAAGCCCCACAGATGACATAATGTTTGGTGCAAGCAAAAACAAAAGGCAAAATTCAAACAGGTTTGTGGAAACTGATGCACAATTTACCAAAACAATCGTCCCTTCTGCTGATGTGCCATCAGTGCTTCCTGTGAGGATAAGGAGCTGCTGGAACAACCTAAACCACAGAGAACCACCCGGCATTTTACGATTTCAGTTTGTTCAGACACTGGTTGGTTGTGCAGGGATTCTTGCTTTTCTTCTTCTGGTTTGCTGTTAAATCACAGCATGGTTTGGGTTGGAAGGGACCTTAAAGTTCATCTGTCATGGGCAGGGACACCTTCCATTATCCCAGGTTGCTCCAAGCCCTGCCCAACCTGGCCTTGAACACTTCCAGGGATGGGGCAGCCACAGCTTCTCTGGCCAACCTGGACCAGGGCCTCACCACCCTCATGCCCAACAATTCCTTCCCAATATCCCATCTATCTCTGCCCTCTGGCAGTGGGAAGCCATTCCCCCTTGGTCTATCTCTCCATCCCCTGTCCAAAGTCCCTCTCCAGCTCTCTTGGAGCCCCTTTAGGCACTGGAAGGGGCTTCAAGGTCTCCCTGGAGCTTCTCTTCTCCAGGTTAACACCCCCAGCTCTCCCAGCCTGGCTCCACAGCAGAGGGGCTCCAGCCCTTGGAGCAGCTCCGTGGCCTCCTCTGGACTCATTCCAGCAGCTCCACATCCTTCTGTTGTTGTTCCCCAGAGCTGGAGGCAGCACTGCAGGGGGGGTCTCACCTGAATGGGGCAGAGGGGCAGAATCCCCCACACTGTGGGATCAGCCCAGGGCACGGGAGGGGTTTTGGATGCCAGGGGCACATCAACCAAAGCATCACCCAACACATTTGCATCAATATTATTATTTAGTTGCTGGAAGAAAACTGGTACAATATATACAATACATTCCTTTAACAGCAAGAAAAAGCAATACATCTCCTTCTCCTGATCCCATGGGCTTTGCTCTTCTGGATCTCACACTACTAATGCCTGGTGCTCTACAGGCTAATGAAGAGCCCTCCAGGTAGCCAAGGTCACCACTCCAAGACCAGCAGAACCATGACCCTCTGCAGGAAAAGTGAGGATCTGTCCCTAAATTCATGCTGAGGCAAAAAAAGCCTCTTGTAAAGCTCATCTCCTCCGAGACAGATTTTCAGCTGGATTTCTTGAAGAACTCCTATGCAGAAATTATTTTAGGGAACTTGGATGAAAGTAGAGTTTAAAAATCATAATTTTTATCATATGCTTTTAAGGCTCGTGACTCACTGTCTAAACAGAGAGATTGGAATGTGCACCTTACTCCATGTGGTAGAAAAAGCCCTACAGAGCCAAGCTGTGTTTTTACTTCTCTACCATAGAACATTGTGATGGCAGAAGTGAAGAAGAAAAGGAAAAAACTCTTAAAATCCTAATTTGATGCATCTCTCTAACAATCCAATTAATTATATTATTGCTATCTGCCTTTATTTTTAACATGAGCAAACAACATCAAAAACGGTCCATCCAACTCTCCTCATCTAAAATTAACATGAACTCCACAGATATTATTTTTAGAATTAAAGAGCATCAAGTGCTTTGAGACATTTCACAAGAAATTTTTCCTAAAAACTCCCTACAAGGTCCTGAATTCCGTATTGGAGACACCATCCACCCCTAAACCAACAATGCAGACTCTGTGCAGGCCTAGAAGGAGGTTTTAAATTCCTTAAAGCCTTTTGGGTTCAAAATATGACTCATTCCATTACAAAAAAACCCCCTGAAAATACAGAACAACTCCACACTGTGGATTTTATTTTTTAATTTAATTTTATATTCTTTTTCCTTCAGGCTCTGCAGAGCAACCAGCACACATGCACCACAACATTTTCAACTCCCTGTAAACTACAGGCACCTCAAAACCAGGTATTTGAGTAAAACTCACCACATTTTCAGCGCAAGGCAGGAAAAAAGTTCCTGCACGGGCTGCGTGTTCCGGAGCTTCTCCTGAGCGACTCAGGAGAGGGATGGTGGTAACGGGAGTCGGCATCATCCATCAACCCCCTGCCTCTGACAGCCCCTTAATTGAGTGCAGGGTCCATTAGTCCCAGCTTTGCCAGCTCAAGCCTGGCCGGGAGCAGCCGGAGAGCAATAAATTGAGGAGCTGATCCCAGAGCAGCGTTTACTTCAGTGCTCACGGGTGGCTGGGGGAGGTTACTGCACTCACCTATTTATTACTGTGACTCCTCTTTGAAATGCTTCTATGGGGGCCTTCCATTTTTGTTCCCCCCCCAAACCTCAAATTATGCAGAGTTTTAAGCCCCCACGTGTCCAAACCAGGCACAAACCATCACCCTGATCTCGAAGCCTCTAGACATCCATCCATGTGGGGCAGCTGCATGTTGAAGGGGGCTCCATGCTAAAAACTTCTCCCGCTCCTCAAATCAGTGCAAAATCACCAACTGGCAATGCCAAATGTTGAGTTTTTTTAACTAATGACCCTAAAAGACCAGTGTTCTGGTCTCTACTTCTCCAGGCTCATTCTGGGCTCTTCCACAGCCTTCAGGCCAGTCGTCACGTCCCTCCTGGCCTTGGTTCCTTCAGCTGCAGGATTTTGGCTAATTTTCCCTTCTTCGGCTCTTCTTTTTCCTCTGGGCTGGGTCAGAAACACTCAGTCCCAGGCCCTGGGGTTTCTTTGCTCCCTCCCTTCCATCCCCACTGCAACCTCTTGCTGTGTTGGCCAAATGTGAAGAGGGATTAAAGTCCTCATCTAAAAACCTTTTCCACAATAACTCAGACGTGTGCTCTCGTTTCAAGACAGGCACATACACAGCAGCAGGAACAATTCCAAAGCTTAAATGGAAAAAAAATTCCCCTTATTTCTTTTTTCCTAGCATTTTTCCAGTTATTGGTTTGGTTGCCTTCAGAATCACAGCTCAGGAGATGTAACAATGGCTTTGGGATTGACCAGTGTAATTCCTGGGGTGTTTCCTGGTCTCAGAACACCCTGGAGATTGTCCACATAAAGGTAGAAGCTTTAGGGTAAAATTGTATATATATTAAACTTAATTAAATTGCAGTTATTAATACTCTATATAATTTCTACATTCATATTCTCCTGACTGTCTTCCTGCAGAATTCAGGAATTTTTAAATCCTTAAAATATCCTCCAAAATATTTCTTCACTTCTGAGTACAACAATAAAGCCTCTGCCATCCTTTGATGGATGCAGGGTCCTCGCAGAACACTGGAATATTAAGGAATTCCATCCAAACAACACGAGGTTTTCATTTGACAAGACAAAGACAACATGAAACACTTTCAGTCCATTCAAACCAAAAAACCTCGAACTGGAGGTTAATTAAAAATTAGCTTAAATTTATACTTTGGTTCAGCGGTCAATTCAAATGTCCTATTCCTAGAAGACCATCTTTACATTTCAATTTCTTGAAATCACCACTATCTACTGAAGTTTCTAGTGCAGTAAAGTCCACAGAGCCCAGGCTTTGGCATCCTTGCTCCCAATACAAATGTGGGGATTTATTCCTCCCATCCCTGGGCAGCTGAAACCTGAGCGATGCAAGTTCCCTGGAAAGGAGAGCACTGAGCTCCCAGACTTGGCAAAAGAAATGGAGCGAAGAAGTAAAAAAAGCCACTGGGGGTTTTTTTAGAGTCCAGCAGCTCCATGTTTTCATTTAATTAGTGGGTGAGATGCCGCTGATTGTTCTCCAGGTGACCTGTAGAGCCACCACAAGGAGATTCACACTTCCCAAACATTCAGAACAACTTTGCTGCCCTGAGCATGACGACACTGGCAGGACGTCCACGTTGGTGCGTCACCAAAGGGACTTGTTCTGCTGGAGCGAGCACCATCACTGCTCGGGGGGACCTGGGGAAGTGCTGGCCTGGGCAGTGCTGGGTTAGTGAAGCCCAGAATATGCTGAGTTCAACCCACAAGGATCATCAAGTCCAACCCTTAGCCCTGCACAGGCCCATCCCCAACAGTCACACCAGGTGCCCCACAGGATCATCCAAATGCTCCTTGAGCTCTGGCAGCCTTGGTGCTGTGCCCACTGCCCTGGGGAGCCTGGTCAGTGCCTGACCACCCTCTGGGGGAAGAACTTTTTCCTGAGATCCAACCTAAACCTCCCCTGACACAACTTCAGGCCACTCCCTGGGGTCCTGTCCCTGGTCCCTACAAAACAGAGATCAGTGCCTGCCCCTGCTCTTCCCCTCCCGAGGAAGTTGTAACTGCAGTGAGGTCTCCCCTTAGTCTCCTCCTCTCCAGACTGAACAAACCAAGTGCCCTCAGCTGCCCCTCAAGGCCCCTCCCCATCCTCATTGCCATCCTTAGGACCCTCTCTAATGGCTAAATATCTTTCTAATATTGCAGGTGAGGCTGTCCCAGGGCAGAGCAGAGCGGGACAATCCCCTCCCTGGCCCAGCTGGCGATGCTGGGCCTGATGCCCCCCAGGACACGGTTGGCCCTCCCAGCTGCCAGGGCACTGCTGACTCATGGTCAGCTTGCCCTTTCAAGGTCCCTTTCCTGGCACTGCTTCCCAGCATCTCATTCCCAGTCTGTCCACACATCTGACTCGATGGTCTCCGAGGGCTTTTCCAGCCTGAAGGACTCTGAGCCTGCGCTGTGTCCCGAGCAGAGCGGGGCTGTGGGGCCGCACTCGCTGCCAGCTCAGCAAAACTGCACAATGTGCATTTGGCCTCTCTGACTCAGCTGCAGCTCAGGAGAGAAGGCTGGTGGTGACTTCATCTCGCCTCTCTTCAGGGGAAAAGCCTCATGTATAAATTTATTATATCAAGGAATTCGATCCAAACAACATGAGGTATTTACTACTTAATTATCGCAACTCGATATTCAGAAAGACGTGGCTGAGCAGGGAGGTGGCTCAGGAGAACAGGCAGCATTAATCTGAGTTTTTGTTGTTCCAAAATGATGCTTTTTAGAGCTTCAAATGCACAGAGTGATCTGAATAAAACACAATTTGCAATGCTCAAATATATAAAAAAAAAAAAAGATATGAAATGGAGATCCAGAGTTTGAAATGCACATGGAATATGAGTGTAAATCATTACTGAATCTCAGTATAGCTGACAGCATTACCTGAAGTATAGCAGCATGTAAAATCTGGGGTGCCAAATAAACAGAATGGGGCAGAATAGGCAACATTTTAAATATGAAAATTACAGAAACTGTAGGAAAGAGAGAGCCAAGCACTATTAAAGACAAACACCACCTGCCTCCCCCAGTCCAGAGCACGAACGCTGCTTATGGCCCACAGTATAAGGAATTTAAGATTAAAATACACATGTTGAGCAGCAGGAAAACCTTCCCAACTGGGCCACTAGGCCTGGTGGAAATTATCCTGCTAGGAACAGAAAAATCCCATCATTTTAGAGTTGAATGTGTTGAGAACGAAGTCCCGTTATCTTTCCAGGAGCGTCGGCCCAGTTCTGTTATCAGGACATTATTCAGGTGCTAAGCCAAACCTAAACGCACCCTAATCCAGGCTGGGATTAAAGATTTACAGATCTTGAGTGGGAGAAACCACCCACGAGCCCAACAGAATCTTTGAGATGCTGGAAAATGTCTTTCCACATCCACACATTCTTGATTATCAATGACTCCATATCCAGTCACAGACAACAGTGAATAAAACCAATTAAATAAAAGCAAGCAAACAAAAAAATATCAGAGGAGAAAGCATTAAATACGATTTTTAAGCTCACACCTATCTAGAGTGTCGTGTTCTCTGGGGAACTGGGAATACTGCTCCCCAAAATCCTGTGGTAAAATTCAAAGGTGGTTGGAGCAGAGAAGAAATGAAAGAGGAAATGTGATTAAAAAAACCCAAAACAAACCAATCCTAAGTTTCCCATCCGTCTAAAAGCACAAAACTGAGGGCTTAGAAAACTCAAATCCAAAGGTGGTGAAAATCAGTCCTGAAGATAAAGGTTTTGCCATGATCTATGAAATTTGTTGCCCTTTCATAGGATATAAAGATGAAAAATTCACCCTGCTTTAATGAGGGCTGTAGGGCATTGGGCAGTTCAGTGCCCAGGATGCTTTATTCCATAGGATCATATAATATATCCTACAGGAATATTGCCATTAGCTGCAGGGAAAACTGAGAAACAGCCCCTAAAATGACATTTAAAACCCCAAGAGCAGCAGAAAACCCCATGAGCTCATCCTCCTCCTCCCAGATAGAGCCAGCCCAGCCCCAGGACTTCATCTCCCCAAGCCTTTCCTTACCATGGCATAGGAAAACCTTGTTTACACAAGGAAAATTCCCAAGTTAAAGTGGGAAATCAACTGAAAAATCCCTTTTCCCAGTGTAATTCCACGTGGGAACACTTCCCATCATGCTCCTGTCATACAAACTCGTGTAGTGCAGAGCCATACAATAAACAGTTACTTTGGGATGTCTAAATGTATATATTTGGTATAAAAATTCCCGACTAAACAGCAGGGTGTGAAATTCCTCCCTTCTTGCCTCCAACACCATCTGCTTCAGCTTCAGGCGGTGTTTGCAAAGTGAGAAACTAGGAATTAACCCCCTTCCCGATCTCTCTCCATTCCCAGCTGACTTCCCCAGTTTAAAATAATCCCCAAATATTCTACTATCATCTAATATGTTCAAACGGGCCGTTGTTATATGAGAAATTAAAGGAGTTAAACCTTGTAAAAGCTCCTTTCTGGATATGTCTCTATACATCTGCATCCTAAAATCCATTCTGGGCGGCTTGGGAATGTTGTTCACCGCTGGAAATGGCAGCAAGGTGTGGGGAAACCTGTCCACCCAGGATTCATCCATCCAGGAATGACTCTGCCCCATGGAGGATTAATTGCTCATTCAGCAACTGCAGGTTTGGTGTCATGAGCAGAATCATTTATGATAATTAAAATGGGCTTGATATGATAAATCCATGGGATAGGAGAACCTTACTATGAGGAAGTTCACGAGAAATCCATGAGATGGGAAAACATCATTATTATTAGGAAATTCCTGAATGAACAAGCCCAATGTCTGGGTCGGTGCCGGTGCCGCAGACAAGGCAGATGCCTTGAGTTCCCGACATCCCTCCAGAAGATTCCAAGGCTGACAATCCAATGTTTTCATTTAGGAACAAGGATTTTTATGTTTGGTCTCAATTTAAGTAGAAAAGAAATTTAAGTAGAAAAGGAATTTATAGATGCAGTCATATACATAAAAATACATACACACACATATATATATACATATATATATACATATATATACACACACATATATATATATAACACAACACAGACACAATAAATACCAGTACATTCTCCATAAATAGAGAGCCTATAAACAGGTTCTGAAGGCACCCTCTGTCAGTGATACAGTCTGGCAGTGCAGGGGGTCTGAGCAGCCTGCCCTGGAAGCAAAGGTCCTCCCTGGGATGGTTTTCTCCTTTGAGGTGACTATTTCAGCAGCTCCTCAGTAAATGGCAGGAGAATTTGGCTTTATTTTGAGGCTGATGCTTCACCCACTGACAACCTCCCACCTGCTGTACGTAGGCAGCCTAAGATTTAATTTACTGGAATTTGGGCTGCTTTAAACCGGTAGGACTCCTGGATCTCCTGGCCCAGGAGATCGTGCCCGTGGCCATCTGTGTTGTGCCAGCTCCATCTCTGAGCTCAAATCAGCTCCCTGGGCTTCAGTGGCAACAGGAGTTCAATGACAAATTATATTTGGCTCTCAAAATGGGGAAAATTGAGTTTTCATGGTCCAGTTGGCCACGGTCCCATGAGCTTCCTTTGTGGGAGCATCCTTCTCAACCTGCTCTTCCAACAGCCAGAAGTGTGAGCTTAAAGACACTGCCTGACCTGCTGGCAGATTAATTCCTTTAATTTCTTGCTATTGAAATTAAAGAGGAAAAGAAAAACCTCAATATATCTGAGCAGAAACGATGATAGCAGAAAACATCATCTAACTGGAAGAAGCTGAGGAACAGCTCAGAGAAGAGAGGAAAAAAGAGCTCAAGGGATGATGGTGACTCGGAAGAGGGATAATGGCACCTGGAACAAGGCACTTTTCCTAATCTGCCAGGGCCATTGAAGGTCTTAACGCTCTCGAGTCTGACCTTGGAGAACATGTGTGAAGTGACATTTCCCCTCTCTCCACACAAATCAACACTGGAAAGCAAAAAACCAGCAGAAGATTGGGGTGGCATCCTCAACAGATGCCAAAAAATAACTTCTCTGGGATATTAAATGACACAGAAGCAAGTTCAGGTAAAGGCAAGGAAGGAGTTGCTCATGGATGAGTCCCTGAGCACAGATCAAGGAGCAATGGGTAAGGTGTCACGATGTTTTTGTAACCCAAAATGTTCATTTAAACCAGCAAAACTCTGGCTGGATTTTATTTCACAGGAGGCACCGAGTCACACGAGAAATAAGAGGTTAAGTCTGAGTAATTCAGTGGACACTCCTTAACAAAAGAGAACCAAAGGGACAATTTAAGGACTTTATCAGCACCACAAACTGTCAACACTCAGTGGCATCAGAGAATAAATACTGCCAGCCTTACCTGTTCCAGTTTGAAAATGTGCTGGTTGAAGTAGTGCTGCAGGCGCTCGTTGGCAAAGTTGATGCAGAATTGTTCAAAACTGTTGTTTTCATAGTCTTCAAACCCAAAAATATCAAGGACTCCAATGGATAAAGTCTGAAAGGAAAACAAGAGTGAGGATTAGAACAAAAGCACATAAAGTCAGTGGATTGTTCGTAGGGAGCACATAATCCAAAGAATACAGACAGAATTAAATTGAGTTAATAGCAGGAATTTTCCTGGAATCGTTGATATGGTGCCATCTGGAAGAATTCACCCAATCAGAGACACAATATGTAACTTTAGATATCTGGACAGATGGACTTGTTCTAAGACAAAAGTCCTTTGAGAGGTGGGGTTTTTTTTTAATTTATAGACAAATTGCCAAGCTCAAGGTGGTACAGTTTCTGCTGCAGCTTCCAAGCCTGTACATGACTTCTGCTAAACATCTAATTAATAACAACTAGTTACAAATAAAACTGTCCACCCAGCAAGCCTGTTGTCATCAGAGGCAGGTGAAGAGTCTGAAGGACACGTGCACAGAGAGCTCCACCAGCAGCTCCTCAGTGCACCACGCCCTGGGGTCCAACCAAAGCCATCTCACTCACACACAGGCTCCATTCACCCATTACAATTAACTAAATAAAATTAATGAGAGAGGTAAAAGCATTAGCAAATGAACCAAAGTTCAAGTAGGGAGGAGAAACTCCCTCTCTCTTCTGCACCTCAGAAGAACCCGAGAGCTGCCAGGAGCCCCGGTTTTCAATTGATTGGCGTTATCTGCACTCCGGATTTTGTAAGACTTCCTTCCTGAGACCAGCTTAACTCCACTGCCAGGAATGTAAACCAGACTATCCACAAGTCTCTCTGTGCTACGTCTGTTTTCAACAGATCACATCACTTGGGAGGAAAATATTCCTTCTGTGCCCAACTCCTGCCCAGGGAACCACCTCCGGCTGAACCGGCACGGTGACTGCGGGCAGAGTGGCCACAGCTCGTGAGCTGGAGCTTTGTGTGACACGGACTTGGGCTGCTGGAACAAGTGAAAACACAAGGAAAAAGGCATTTAAGCACAAGGATAAGGCTCTAACCCATTTTCCCAAGAGTTCTTTGGTTACTTTATCCTTCGGCCTTCCTCCCTATCCCAGGGCCAGGCAGACTCTGCCTCTTGCCCGTGCCATGCCAGGGATGAAGGCCCTTGGCCAGCTTCCCAGAGTTTGCATCACTTGGAGAAAGGCCCATGAGAAACAGCCGTTTGACCAGAGGATGGGAATTGGGAACCACCAGAGCAAGGACTGAACCTGGCAGAGGAACTCGCTCCCATTCGCTGCTTCCGGAGGGTTGATCCTTCTGCTCGTCCCAACGAACCCTTTTGTTCCCAGACATTCATTAACTGACAGCCTAACGAGCAGAAAGCTTCTGCCTCATCTTTGTTTTAACAACATTTCAGGGAGAATTCTCCTTAAACTCTCTGCACAATCAGCAGCTCCTACTTTATCCATATTATACATGGAAAAAGTGACAATGGAAACAGGACTAAGTGACTTTTTCTCATCTTGATCCTTTGCATCATCCCTGTGTAAACAAATCCCAACCCCAGCCACCCCACCCCTGAAACCCCCCCTAGATAAAAGTCTCTATTCCATCACATAAAACCAAGATTTAGAAGATGAAACACTCACATTCCAGAATCCTTACAATTTCCCAACACCAGCTTTCCCAAGCACGGGGCTGATGTTCTGTGGGAGTAGTTAAGGCTCTGCCACGAGTGAAGACTTTCAGCTGAACAAGGTTTTTAAGCTCCCACAGACTTGATTTCATATGAAATAACTGAGCACCAAAAAACCTTTCCCTTTTTTTTCCAGTTCTGGTTCATTTATTGCATTGAAACTGCTACCAAATATATTTTAATGTGGGCGTGGAAATCCATTTATCAAGTGAAACATAGAGAGTAAAAAACAGCTATTTCAGTTATAAAAGAATCCTATTAAAATATTATATTTTAAAGTTCTCTTTTTTATAATTTTTTTGCAGACATCCACAATTAAACATGCCTAGAACTATAAAAATAATCTGCATTTAACAAAATCCCTGCAGGTACCAAACAAGGTGAGGGTGGTTCATTCTGCCCTGGTTGTCACACAGAGCAAACCAGCATTTTTCTCACCTCACTGTTCGTGTAACTCCCAAACCACCCCAGAATACAAAGTTTCAGACCTTGTGAAGGGGTTTTTGCAGAGTTTCATGCCAGACAAATCCTGGCAGACTCTGCTGAGAATCAGGTCATTTGTTGTGGAGTTTCCAAAAGAAACAGGTCAGTGGATGGCACTTGGTAAAGCTTTTCAAATTGAGAAATTTGGAATTTGTGGCTATTTTTCTGCTTTCTGGTCCAAAAAATCTCATGGTACCTTGGCAGAAAGGGTTATATCAGTTTTTCCATGATAAAGCAGCAGAAATCTGCCAGTACAGAGCCAATTCTTGCAGCAAGGTGCAAAAAAATTATTTCCATTGATGTCTGAGTAAATGACATTATTTTGTTAAACAGCCTGTTAAAAACCTGTGATCTGAGTGGTTTTAAGACTAAATTTGCAGCCCAATATTTAAAGAAAAGAATCAAAGGAGTTTTCTTTACAAATCTTCTAATTCTTGAGTTCCAAACCCACCCTTTGAGCAGGAGCCACGAGGAAATCACTCGAAGATGAAACAGAATTTAGACCTCAATTTGCCAAGTCTAGTTTACGTGTTAATGTTGTTTCTTTATCAAAACTAACATTCCAAATTCAAAAGTGTGGCTGCATTAATTAGCATATCAAATCTACAGCAAAATTACTGCGATTAAAAGCGTACTTTTATAAGCAGCTTTAAAATCTGGGCAAACCCCGGTCAGGGAGCCTTTCTGCTTGAGATGATAAAAAAAAAAAAGGCCTCCTGCTTCACTAAAACTGGCCCAGTCAGGACATTGGAACCCAGCACGAGTTTTAAGGGCTTTTGGCAGAGCTCTGGAAGCTCCGTGCTTCCCAATTCCCAAAATGCCAATAAATATGAATGTTGGAGCTGATTTATGGAGCCCCAAATGCACGTTGGTGATGTCACCCCACCATGGAGGTGTGTTTTGGCAACCACAAAGAGGTTTGTTTCAAATTCAGGGGGAAAAAAAAATCTCATTTCTTACTATTTTTAAATTTTTTTCATCTCTTTGAAATTGTAAAATTTCTTTGGTTTAAAATATTCCAAAGCCGATACCGGAAAAAATCTCCCCCAAAACCCAAAACAACCCCAAAACCCATCACCACTAAATCTAAAAGGACAGCTCCAACCTGCATCACCCCAATACACACAATGACTTTGCTACAAATTTGGAAGTTGGACCCCAAAATTAACGAACTGATGCACATTAAACACATTGTGTGTTCAGCAATTTTTCCTCTGTTTCAGGTCAAATCACCAAGAATTAATTACTTGATTAAATTTAAATGACTTTTCTTCATGGCCATGAATTCTTCATGAATCCAACCATGAATTTTCTTTATGGCCATTAATTTTAATGAACTTTCTTCATGAATTCAACCATGAATTTTCTTCATAGCCGTTAATTTTAATGACTTTTCTTCACGGCCATGAATTCTTCATGAATCCAACCACGAATTTTCTTCACAGCCATTACTTTTAATGACTTTTCTTCATGGTCATGAATTCTTCATGAACCCAACCATGAATTTTTCGCCATGGCCATTAATTTTAATTTTCTTTGTGGCCATGAGTTCACCGTCATCCCCACGTAGGCAGCACGTCACCCAAAAACAGCAGCAGGGTGATTTAGGAAGAAATTAAGACACTTCACAAGAACCAAATGGGAAAAGCTTAAACAAACCCCTTGGAAATGCCTTTTGATCCACCACAATCTCCACTTTATCATCGTTTGGAGCAACGAGATGGACTTCTAACAATTCCTAACCTGATTTATGGAAGGGGAATTCAATAAGAGACTCTCTGAGGTTGAGTGATCTCATCCTCCAGAGGAGGAAAAGGCTCTGACCTCATTAATAAAGGTCAAATTTCAGACAGTTTGTAGGGGATCATGAGAACATAAAAGAAGCTGAAAGTGAGGGAGAGAAGACCCAAGGAAAAGGGAGTCAAAGTGAAGCCGATCCACAGCTGCCATTACCATGAACTATCAAATAACTTATTCCCAACTCTGCTCAGGAATAATATGCTACAAATCCTGTCAGCAAGCAAGATAAGCCAAATCCCACTGTGTTTTCCCAAAATAATTCACTGTACATTTAATTAAATTTGGATATCAAAGGTCTGATTTACATCTCCCAAATACTTGCTTGAAAACAGGGAAGAGCAATGGCCGAGTGTTTATTTTTTTCTACCCAGTTTCATCTTTTGATCTTCTCTGTACTGCTGACATCAAATAAACACACACTGGGATCTGAAAATTGTCTCCATTCCCATTGTCCCACTGAAATCAAAATTTACATTCACAAAGATAAACTTTCATGTTAATTTTTCTCATCAACTTCTCCCATACACACTCTGAATTCAATGGTTTTGAGCCTTACTTTACCTCCGTATAACGTGGGTTTCACCTAAGAGAGTCCTCTGCCCCAAATCCATCACCTGACAACTTTTGAACCTTCCCAACCTTCAGGATTGTTTCAAAACATCCCTTGAAAGTCAGAGGAATATCAGTGGCAAGTGTGGGCTGGGATCAATCCCAGACATTTGCTGCAGGGTGAGTCACATCTTGTCCACTCACTGCCCGCTCAGGAGTTGCTGAGGTAAAAGGTTGTGTTTTTCTTTCAGAAATAAGGGATTTGGTGTGTTTACAAGATTTTTTGAGGAAGCTGGTAGGTGCCAGCACGTAGATGTCATCCAAGTCCTACACCCAGGGTTTGGAGATGCCACTGCTTCAAGTCCATCTCCCAACCTCATGACCACACACGGGAGGTAAAGAACCTCTATCCTCAGCTGGGGCTTCTCCAAGCACAAGCTGAAAAGGATTTCAAGAGAGTTGTGAAGTGGTAGGAAAGCCCAAATTAATGGGCACTGGCTCCATCCCTCCAGGGTGGTGACTGTTGGTTGGTGTCTCAGCCGCAGGGCCAGGGATGTCCTCGGTCTGGCAGCCACGTTATTCCTTGAGGGCAAAGAAGCAGCTATTCCAGGCCCTGCCCAGGCCAGGGAGAGATGTCTCCTCCCTCTGTGCTGGAAGGACTCAAGGCAGGGGCTAAAACAAGGGTCAAGGAGGTGACGTGGTGGAACCACTGGAGGGAAAATCGGCTGGTCAATGTTTAACGAAGCTGCTCCGTGCAAGGCACATAAACCTCTCCTTCATCCTCTGCCCAGAAAATGGGGAGGATTGGGCATTTTCATGATTTCTGGGGAAGAGGAGGGGTAGGCACTTAGCTCTGCTCTGTGGGGACCAGTGACAGGACCCGAGGGAATGGCCTGAAGTTGTGTTAGGGCAGGGTTAGGTTGGATCTCAGGAAAAGGTTCTGCTCCCACAGGGTGGTCGGGCACTGACCAGGCTCCCCAGGGCCGTGGGCACAGCACCAAGGCTGCCAGAGCTCAAGGAGCATTTGGATGATCCTGTGGGGGGCAGCTGGTGTGACTGTTGGGGATGGGCCTGTGCAGGGCCAGGGGTTGGACTGGATGATTCCTGTGGGTCCCTTCCAACTCAGCAGAATCAGCATTTACAGAGCACTCCGAAGATAAACGGAACCACAGTCCTGCCTGAGGAGGAGACATTTCCTGGGATTTTGTGCACTGCCTTCCTGCTTCAGAAAACCTGGCACAGGTACAGCCCAGGATGGCCTGGCTGGATCCTGGCACGTTCCTGCAGCTCTGGGTGCTGGGTGTGTGCCAGTGGGGTTGGATCTACTCTGGCACAAGGGCAACGCCGCTCCTGGCACTCGCTGCCTGACCTGGATCTTACAGCTACACCACGTGATGTGGGGCAAAAAAATGGGTCAGAAACCTGGGAACTGAGAATTCATGAGACAGTACGGGGAGACAGGCAAGGGGAAGGTGGTTACACTCCATGGGAGTCTTGGCTGCAGGAAGCAGAGGGTTAATGTGCACTGGCAGTGCTGGAAAACAGCAAGAATTTGGGCTGCTCTGGCTCTTACCTGCTGAGATTTGAGGTTGGGAACCAAAGTTTAATGGTCCATAAACACCCACCATGGTGCCCTGCCCTCACAGACATGCTGACTAAGCAGGCAAGAGTGTCCTAGTCTGCTTTTGTATTTAAAAATTAATTTAAATAAATTTAAATAATAAGTTTTAAAAATAATTGGATTGGTAATAAAAAATTAATTAGCATTTGAGATGCATTTCCTTATCAAAACAGATCCACCTTTCCTGCTTCACTGAATACACAAACAGTGTGGTTGTTTTTTTTTCCTGACAGCCCAGACAAAACCTGTGATGACTTGGAGAAAAAAATCAGGAAAGAATACAACATTTTTGGTAAAATATTAAACAGAGGGGGAGGCAACACGTGCAGTCAGAAGACTCACTGGGTGTTATCACTTTAACAACCTCTTCTTGTCAGAAAAGCAGAGAACCAAATTTTACAGGCATGGATTTATTTCCAGGCCTTCATCAGGCTCCACAAGGATTTCTGGGGAGTTAAATAAAGGAGTGACTGCGCTGGAAGCCTCTGCAACTCCGCTCCTATGGCACAATCCACACGGAGTGTTAGTGTCCAGCACAACAATCCCCCTTTTGGCAGCTGGGGCTTTAGTTTGGATGCACAACCACCCCCCCAAAAACACGCCCAGGATTCCCAAGCCAAGGGTAGTTGGGAGCTGCAAGCACATGTGTGCACAGACACATCCATACCCCTGGGAATTTTGGGGTCGGTGTCCCCCTGGCACGACAAGGGTGGATGGATACACAAGAGATTTGGGAGAGAATGTCCTGGGTCCTGGCATCCAGCCCCTGCTATCACAGGAAACCTCCTGCCATCCTTCTATCAATTCCTTGGGAAGGTGGTACAGCAACCGCACCGGCTTCACTTTTCTCATCCAGACCTTTTTTTCTCCATAATTTCATTTTTCTACTCCTTATAGATGTGCCACCTACAGACACCACAGCTCCTTCACCACTTCTCCTTATTTTTATGGAGCAATTTCATCCCAACACCCCACGTTAGCAAGAATTCCCCTCTTCCCCTCAATTACATACAGTCCTCCAGTTTTACATACAAGGAGGAAAATTAGTTGCCATCACTTCTGGAGGGCATGGGGGAACAGGTTGTTGTTGCTACAACAAAATCTCTTCCCTGGTTGCTTTGAGGACATAATATTTGAGGGGCTTCACCCTCCTCAGCTCAGCAAACACCACTTAAAATAACAATGTCCTCATTTATTAACCAAGGAAAAGTTAACTTGATGTAAAGCAGGTGCTGTCAGAGCTCGAGTCATGTTTCACCTATTTTAAAACCACAAGAGCACAGCCCAGAGAGTTGCTGGGATGTTACCTTGGTGCTCTCCTCCATGTCCTTGGAGTTGAGGAGCGCGTGGTTGATCCGGAACACGATCCAGTCGAACAGGGCACTGTACAGCGACTTGGCCATGGAGTTCCTCACAGTCACAGCCTGAGGGGGAAAAGGAGAAAAGGTCATTGCAAAAGATTCCTGCTCTGCTCTTAAAATGGCTTTTCCTTCTCAAGCTCCCACGCCCCATGTTCCTATTTCTCCCTTGCCAAAGCTTTTGTTCGCTGTTTTAGTGTACGCCGCGTGTGCCAACAGGAGCTGGGTGCAATCCCAGGGCTGGGAGATGTGGCCCTGACTTTGGCTTGGTTTCTTTCGGTATGTTCAAGGGGATGATACACAAGATCATGGCAAAAGGAAAGAAAATAAATATATATTCTGTGGTGACCAGTGACAGGACCCAAGGGTCCTGAAGTTGTGCCAGGGGAGGTTTAGGTTGGATCTCAGGAAAAGGTTCTGCCCCCACAGGGTGGTTGGGCACTGAACAGGCTCCCCAGGGCAGTGGGCACAGCACCAAGGCTGCCAGAGCTCAAGGAGCGTTTGGATGATCCTCTGGGGCACAGGATGTGACTCTAGGGGAAGGTCCTGTGCAGGGCCAGGAGTTGGACTGGATGATCCTTGTGGGTCCCTTTCAGCTCAGCATATTCTGGGATTCCGTGATATACATAAAATGTATAAGATATATATAATAACTTCACCAAGATCCTTGAAAAGTTCCCTGGAGGAGAGGGAAAGAGGAGGGTTGATATTGCACAGCAACAACAGCAAGTGATGGGAACGCGCCCGCCAGGCCAGGCAGTGCCTGGTACCAGCAGAAGGGTCACAAAGGGGGAGGCTAAAATCCCTCTAGGAAATCTGACTGTTCCTGAAAACTTGAAGTTTTCCAGGTCCTGCCAACAGGAGCTACAAATCACAGGGAGCAGGTTCACTGCTCCTCCAGCAGCTCTCCCAGAAAAAGGAATAACATCCCCACCACGGTGCTCCCAGCCACGATCAAAGAGATTTCACTTGATGGGATGAAAGCCAAGATCAAAGGAAGGTCCTTGGGCTTTGGGAAAGGCACCTCCAGACAGAACCAGAAAGCAATCCATATTTAAAGATTATCTTTGTTCTTGCTGCTTCTGATTCTTCTCTGGTTTAAATGATTACCCTGAGTAGAGCCTTGGTACATATTAATCCCCTAAAAACTTAGGGTACCATGACTGTTAGATTTTGGTTTGTTTTTGCCACTGTGGAAGAATAAAAAAGGAAACAGTAGGTTCACACATAATTATTTCAATTAAAGCCTGAACTGTAACAAATCACTGCTTGTCACACATTGCCTTGAAATCCTTCTCACCAACCCTCCCTTCGAGGAACATCAGCTGAGTGGCCTCATTTCACTGACCCCAAACGACACCATAAAGCTCATGTAGCATATCATTTATCTTCTATCAGCTTATTCCCACCTTTTTTTCCCTGGATTTTTGAAGGTGGCATCATTTAGTGTGACCACAAGCTGTTCTGCCAACGTTTTCTCTTAACATGCAATGAACCCAGTGTGTGGTCTCCATTTCTCTCCCCCTACAGCTGGAACAGGAGCAGGGAGTGACACAGTCCATGCCAGGAGAGGTTTAGGTTGGATATTAGGGATAATTAGGAACCCAAAACCATAATCAACAACCCAGATCTCAAATTTTTCAACTGCTGCTTTTCGAAGCAATGGGTGAATGGGAAGAGCTGAGAGGAAACTCCTGACAAAGTAAAGTATGGAGAATCCAGGGTGGGTGGAGCTCACCTACACACAGATCTCATTGGCAAATCTGCTGGCTCTCAATAAGCCAATTTCTTTTCTCTGTTGTATTGACAAATCCAGATAATTCCTGGGCTGGGATGCTCGTGTTGAGGGAGCTTCCCAGTCTGACCATTCCCAAGACTCACTGGCAGTCACCCCCCAACATTCCTCAACACTGGGGCCCTGCAGGCTCAACACTGTCCTCTCAGGCACATCCCAGGGTTGTTGGGGTGTCCTGCGCAGGGCCAGGGTTGGACTTGATGATCTTTGTGGGATCCTTCCAACTTTACACACTCTGGGATTCCAGGAAAATTTATTCCCAGAAAGGGTTGTCAGGCATTGGAAGGGGCTGCCCGGGGCAGTGGTGGAGTCCTCATCCCTGGACTAAATGATCTAAAGTTGTCGTGATCGGCATCGGATTCAAGCCACCCTAAAAATAGATCAACTTCTGGAAACATCTTCTGCCAAAAGGAACACAGGGAAGACAGACTTAAGAATTAAAATGTCTCTTTGAAGTGTTTTGGAACAAGGACTCACAGTTCCAGCAGCGACAGCCTGTGTTTTACAGGCGGGAGAAGATATAATCTCAGAACCCCAAATCTGCTCAAATTAAAAGCCTCCGTAAAACACATTTGTACGTGTTCAGTAGATTCATAAGAACTGAGATTACAAAGTCACTAAACGCAGGAGCACATCCTCTGCCTGCTGCTGCCCCCACAGCATCCCCCAGCCCCAATCCAGGGCAGCATACCCTGCTTCTGCCATCCTGAACTCAGCTGAGGTTTGAAACTCTGACTTGAGGTCTGGTTTTGCTGGAATTTTTCAAAATATTTGGCGGTACCCAGAAAATCCAGGGAAAGAAGAAGGGTTAAAATCTTCACCAAGCTTATACACGTAAAACTACAAGATATTGAGGGGCTGGAGCGTGTCCAGGGAAGGGAACGGGGCTGGGGAAGGGTCTGGAGCACCTGGAATGGCTGAGGGAGCTGGGGGGGCTCAGCCTGGAGAAAAGGAGGTTCAGGGGGGACCTTCTCTTTCTCTCCAACTCCCTGACAGGAGGTGGAAGCCAGGGAGGGTGTCAGGCTCTGCTCCCAGGGAACAAGAGACAGGATGAGAGGAAATGGCCTCGAGTTGTGCCAGGGGAAGGTTTAGGTTGGATTTCAGGGAAAATTTTTTCATGGAAAGGATGGTCAGGCATTGGAACAGGGTGCCCAGGGCAGTGATGGAGTCCCTATCCCTGGAGGGATTTAAAAGCCCTGTGGATGTGGCACCTGGGGACACGGGTCAGTGGTGGCCGTGGCAGGGCCGCGGCAATGGTTGGAGTCGATGATCTTAGAGGTCTTTCCAAACTAAAGGATTCCATGATTCCAAGACACCCAGCTAACCTTTGACAGCCATTTTCACATGATCTGCTGGAATATAAAGTTCCCTCGTGATCCTTATTGGATCCAGTGTTTAGTGTGCTGACTAACCCAGGACACAAGCAAGAGCAATAGTTCAAATCTGAGTACAAAACTAAAATACTTGCAAATTTTTCAGACTAGGGAGAATAAATAAAGCCTGGAGAGTAGAGGATGGGTGGGAACAAATGCTGAAGGGCTTGGAAAGGCAAAGAGCACATAATTACAGCAGTATCCCATAGCCTGCATGCCCCAGGTAGAACAAGGCAAAGAGATCCTGCTGAGTTGGACTCGATGGTCCTTGTGGGGCCCTTCCAACTCAGGATATTCTCTGAGGAGAAACCATCAAGATGACACTGGTTTTAGTCACACACTTCCACAGCCAAGAGGAACATTCCCTGGAGTGTGGGTCTACTCACTACAGTGAGATCCAGAGTGATATTGAAACACAAGAGCCAGATTATTTCATCAATTCCTCAATTATTCCATCCAACCAACCCAACCTTGGAGCGAATCTGGAACAGCAACCCCCCTCTGACATTCAGCTTTAAACATTTTTGACCCAAACAAAACCACGGGATGAAGGGCTCTTGTAACCAGCATAAACAATCCCCCTAATATTTTGTTTAAAAAGAGCCTGCCTAAAATAAATCACTGTCTCTGGGCAGGGCATCGCTCGACACGGAGACTCCGAAAATCAGCAGAAAGCAAAAGCAAAAGCAAAGCAAAGCTCATCCCTTTTGTATGCCTTAGGAACTAAATCGATGCACTGATCAATTCCGGGTAAGAATAATTCCAAAGGGGGATTTATGAGACAGCTCCAGGTCCCTAAAGGCTTCAAACATCTCAGCTGGTTGAGAGGTTTGCCCATCTCCCCTCATGGCTAATGTGAGGGAGGATGCAGCAAGGTGGGGGGATGGATACTTGGGTATGGGCAGCAATAATGATCAGTTCATAAAAAAACTCATTAATATTACATTTGAGCAGCCATTTATACATTTGAGTTTGCTCAGGAGGGTTTCTGAGCATCCCTCCACTGCTGCCTCCCCAGCACAGGCGGTGCCACAAGCTCCTCTAGGAAAGCGAGGCAGGAAAACCCCAAGCCTGTTTTGCATGGAAAAAAATGCCCTTTAACACTCACATATTGAAGACCACAACCCATCTGGGGTCACTACCACAAAAAAAGCAGCTTAGGAGGTGGGTTTAGACCCCAGTCCCTGAGCACAGCCTCGGTTAATGAGAAGTGGACTTAACAAGCACAGCTGGAAAGTGAGTGAGCACCAAAACGACTTAGAGCCCTAATGAGGATTAAATACCTGGGGAGTTTATTAACTCTGACAACCCTTATCCCATCTCCCAGCATTATGCAAATCTGGGCACAGCCATAACGATGTGCTGAGTGACTCCACCGGGCAACATGACCAAACTTCAACACTTTCTGGTCAGTGCAAGGCTGTTAAATCCCAATTGTTCAGCAGGGGACAGCGTAGATGTGGGAGCAAGGTCAGTGCACCCACTCCAGATTTTCTACAAGCTACGAGTACTTGAGAAGGGAATGTTTGAGACTCAAAAATTCCTTGGATCTAGAAGAGAAGATTTGTTAGAAGACAGCCTGACCTGTTGCCTTGTTTTAGCCCAGCAGACGACTTGGTGCTTTGCTGTCAACTCCAAAAGATTTGTTGGCCTTTTCTTCCTCCAGTTTTCCAGCATATTCCCTGGAGACTGTGGGTGTGTGCACCTCACGAGGGATGTTATCCACATTACTTGTTCACACTGGGTAAACCCGTCGCCAGCATTTCCCTACAAACACAAAAACTCCCACCCACCCCAAAAAATCTGGCTTTACAAGCAACTCTCCGTGTAATTTTCCCAAGGAGAACCTGCAATAGCTTCAAAAATTCAGCTGTTAAACAGGAATGACCTCGATACAGCCATAGGAACCACCTATGGATTCTTTCTCTCCCGATGACCCAGCAGCTCTTCCGGAATGAAGCCACGTGTGCGGGTGTTTCCTGCCCTCCAGGAGGAAGACAAGCAACAATTCCCCTTTCAGACCCCTATCAACACACACCTCACAACTCCAGTAATTCCAGGCTGGTCAGAAATGTTTCTTTCCAGGTATGGAGTTCGCAAGACTTGGTGCAAAACACAAAGACATGAGCAGTTGAGTGATTTAAGTAAAGTCAGGCACCACAAAATACCTTTTCTGCTTCTGTGGAGCAGAAACAGAGATTACTCTTCCCTCCAGGAAATCAGATCTGAGCACAGGAAGAGACGAAATATCCCCTTTTCCTTTGGGGCCTTTGATGGGCTTCCTAGAATTTCTATACAAGGATGAAAGGTGCTTCCAATGAAACATTCAGGAAGAAAAAAGCAGCACCAGAATTCTTACTCTTCAGGAAATCCCTCCAAAACCCCAGTCTGGATATGGATTTTTAGGGGCTCTCTGGGAGCCTTATTTGTTTGCTTTCCTTTTAACACATGAAATACATTTTTAATGCGTTCCCCCAGGAATCAATTGGCATTTCTGCTCCCAGGGATTTGGCACTAAATCCCAGGAACCTGTTGATACCCTAGCACAGAAATAATTTAGCAAGTTATCCTCATACACAGGGTTTGATTTTCCTTATCATTTGATGGCTGCTTTAAAATCCTTACCAGCCATTCCCATTTTTCCCCCCATTTAATCTTGAAGGTGAAATTTAGCTTCATAATTACATCTGTACTTACTGGAACACAAATGCCTCATTCCAAGATGACTCAGAGGACAAAACCACATTTTAATACCTACTGAATTTTGCCATGGTATTTACCTAAGATTTTCAGCTGAAAATCTCCTTCCTTCCATCACTTCTGTGGGTTTAAGTGCTATATTTAATTTCCAAATAGGGGAAAAATCAGGAAAAAAAGTGTATTTGTTTTCTCCTTTGCCTCAAACTATCTATTCACCAAAAATTATGCTGCATGTAGGAGTAAAAAATGAAAGAAATCAGTTTTTATTCTAAAAAACCCCACATTTATGTCTTTTTTTTTTAAATATAGGTATTAGCAATGCTTGGCAAGTGTGAAGAGGAATTATCTGAGATTAGAACAAGCAAAACCAAGAGCAATTCAAGCTCTTGGATCTCCTAAAGGGATCTAATGACCAGGAAGAGAAGCCAACCCCCTGTTCCCAGTAAGCCTTGGACGTGCAGTCAATGGGAAACAGCCCACCAAGGCATGTTGGTGATAATGATCATCATTAATTAAGTGATTAAATAAAGCAAACTAAAAATACATCTTGATTTCAGTAGAGTTTAGGGGTGCCAGATACTACTGAAGGGCTCGTGTCAGAGGAGTGGTGACCGCATGGACTAAAATACTACAAAAATCCCATTTTTCTCTCTGACACTGTTGTTGCTCCACAAGGGCTGGGAAAAACCACATATGGAAGGTGGTTCCAGCTTGGCTTTGTAGCTGTAGGGAGAGGAACAGTGCTGAGGGTGGTTTGTTGGGACTGTCACTGCTGTTCTGAGATGGAGCAGCATCTAAGGAAGGGAGAGACACTGTGAGAGCTAAATTAGGGAAGGAGCAGAAAATGAGGGGGGGTGGTGAGGAAGGAGAGTAGCACCACAAACAAAACCTGCCACCACATCTCCGGCTCATCACCAAAGCTGAGAGAACACTGCTGGGTTGGAAAAAAAAGAGACAAAACCCACTAAGTGGTTTGAATTAGGCAAGGTCTGAATCCATCTTCTGGTCCTAATGCAGGTTTTAGTGCCTCACTTAAAGAATCAGAGGGGTTTGGGTGGGAAGGGACATTACAGTTCATCCAGTTCCACCCCCTGCCATGGGCAGGGACACCTTCCACTAGCCCAGGTTGCTCCAAGCCCCATCCAACCTGGCCTTGGACACTTCCAGGGATGGGGCAGCCACAGCTGCTCTGGCCAACCTGGGCCAGGGCCTCCCCACCCTCACACCCAACAATTCCTTCCCAGTATCCCATCTAACCCTGCCCTCTGGCAGTGGGAAGCCATTGCCCCTTGCCCACGCTGTGGGATCAGCCCAGGGCATGGCTGGTTTCGGGGCTGTGAGTGCCCATGGATGGATCATCAGCCAAAACTGATCTCCCACCAGGTTCATTCCATCAGGTGGGTCCCAAGCCCCCCACATGTGGGCACATGGAGCCCTGTGGGTTCATGGAGCACTGTGGGTTCCTGCTCTCCCACTCCCTTCCCACTTGTACCTGAACACGTCGCACGTTTGGTTTGATCCACAGCAATGGATTGAGCGGCTTTTGTGGTTCCCCTCTGGCTCATGGGACGTGGGCTGAGACAAGCAGGATTAGGGGTTTTTTTTTCAAACAGAGGCTTAACACCCAGAGGAAAGTGCTCTTGCAGGATATCAGACTCTGGCTTAATCCCTGTCTTGGCATCCAGGAGTGTTATATCATGCTCGGGCTGGAGAAGGGTGATGTCATTTTCCACACTCCTATTTTATCTTCACATCATATTCAAAGCCTGTCATTCCCCTGGGTGCTTTCCCTAAGAGAGCTCCAACCCTTAACACACCACGTTGACTTCAGCCTGCAAAAAGGTTCTTTAATGATTTTCCTCCTCCCAATTAAAGGAGGAGGAAAAATAGCTTTAAAAGCATCAGTGAAAGAAGAGGAGTGAAAGATGCAGGTTTTAATTTCTAACAGCAAAAAAAAAAAAAAAAAAAAAAGAAGAAAAGTTCATTTAAAAACAGTACAAACTTTCCTGCAAAGGCTCATTTTTAAGCTTTACTTCTATAAATGTACCTGCAAACTCTAGATTTTAAAAACCAACGAAACTCCAAAGCCCTGCACTATCCCTGGCTCCTGCCACATCCTGGCACAAACCTTCCCCTCTCCCCCTGGAGCTGGGAGGCAGCGAGGGTGTCCTGCCAACAGATTTCATCCAAGAGATGCAAGTGGTGATGGATGTTTTCCAGAACTTATGCGTGGATTTTCCAATGAGAAAAAATAGCCTGGAATGTCACTCCCATATGATGCTGCGTCGTGCCCCAACACGACACCGAAACATGGATTTTGTCACTACACCAGTTACAAAGTTCCCAGATTCACAGGGGGGTTTTGGTACCAGTTTCCAACTTCACGTATCAAACACCTTCCCATGCTCTCCCTTCTCCAGCACCCACTTCCCAGTGCCTTCCTTGACCACCTGCCTTGGACCGATTTCCTGGTCTCTTTATAATCACCTGCTTGGACAAAGGTCCCTCTCCATTACTCAGAGGTACTTTCAGGGGATTTCCCAAACCCTGCCAACACCCTTCCCAAAAAATCCCAACAGGAGAAGTCAAATCAATGCATTTATCCAGAGTGACAACCTTCCTGTGTCAATATATCCCCAGGCTGACAACTCAGTCCTTCAGAGCTAATTGTTTACCTGCTACCATAGGAGATAACAAACCACTAATTATAAAAAAAAATAATTATTTTAAAAAAATCTCATTAAAACCATTTTGGATATTTTCACCTTGGGCCAGTGTGTCCATCCTGCTGGCCAAGGGGTGGGTAGGGGAGGGGGGAGGTTCTTCCCCTCTTCCCCCTCAGGTGAGACTCCACCTGCAGAGCTGCCTCCAGCTCTGGGGAACAACAGCAGAAGGATGTGGAGCTGCTGGAGCCAGTCCAGAGGAGGCCATGGAGCTGCTCCAAGGGCTGGAGCCCCTCTGCTCTGGAGCCAGGCTGGGAGAGCTGGGGGTGTTCACCTGGAGAAGAGAAGCTCCAGAAGACCTTCCAGAGCCTAAAGGGGCTCCAAGAGAGCCAGAGAGGGACTTGGGACAAGGGATGGAGAGACAGGCCAGGGGGCAATGGCTTCCCGCTGCCAGAGGAGATCCCACTGCCAGTTAGATGGGATATTGGGAAGGAACTGGTTGCTGTGAGGGTGGGGAGGCCCTGGCACAGGTTGCCCAGAGAAGCTGTGGCTGCCCCATCCCTGGAAGTGTCCAAGGCCAGGTTGGATGGGGCTTGGAGCAACCTGGTCTGGTGGAAAGCGTCCCTGCCCACAGCAGGGAGTGGAATTAGATTTCTTGAAGGTCCCTTCTGACCCAAACCATGCTGTGATTCCACGATCCTCACACTATTTGACACACAATCCTAATGAAATGGCTCGTGTCATTCCTGTGCTAACAACATGGGAATTGTCACTGTGCTCCTGCAACTGCTCTCTCCTAACTCATTCTCTTGTCATTACATGGATGGAAATCAGGAAAATAAAGTGAAAAATCTCAAGGAGAACATCTTATGTGGATATGTTGAAGACACACCTGTTGTGTCTCACCGGTGGCAGGGCAGGTTTGGAAAAGAACAGATGGGAGACCCCAGCCCCAACCCCATCCCATCCCATCCCAGAGCAGAGCCTGCTAGTTATGGTTAGAGCTGATTTGAAGTCTCTAACGTTGTCCTACTGCAGCTGACTGTCTGTGATCTGCTGTGGTTACGCTTTTCACAACCAGCCTCCAAGTCACAGTCAAGAGCAAAGGGAACCAACACAAATCTCGTTAGCAATTTTCCCCAACTCTCAACAGCAGAGTCACATGGCTCCAGACATCATCCTCCTAAAAAGATTTCAGTCACACAGCCCTTGGATTTGGGCAGTGTGGTTAGAAAATAGCATCTGTGACAGATCAAAAGAGAAAAGGAAAGGAAAAAACCACTCTCTCTCTTCCAGAAAACAAGGCTGTGGTTCTCCCTGTGGAGGAAAGGATGAGAGAAGAGACATGGGGATCACCCCCACTGAAAGGGACTTTTAGAGCAATCACAGAGCTGCAGAAGTTCAGAGCCAGCAGGCAGCCAAATTGGAAGGGTCCAAGGCAACAAAAAGGAGTTTTTCTCCACCTTTGTTCATCCAGAGACTGTTGTATCAACAGCATGAACTGAGCTCCCATCCAGGCCATGTTTTCACAGGGAACGCGGGACATAAATCAGTTAATAAGTTACTTAGTAGCAGGAGAAGTTGTTGTGTGACCTGATGTGAGGAGGAACCTGGAGGTCACCTCCAGAGCAATTTGCTCAGTGCTTCACAGGCACAACACACCTCCAGCCCCACCAAGACGTCCGAGGTACCACCAAAAATAGCACCCGAGCTTTTGTAAGCCAAGTCCCGCCTTTCTACTGGCCCTTCCCAAGTAGAGGGACATCATAGAAAAACTTGTTATGCCAGTGCATCAGCATCATCAGTACAGGCTATTTTTACTTTTTTTTTTTTTGGCAAACTTCCTCAAAGGGGAATTATTTCTCCTCACACCTCAGCTGCAACTGCTGGAGAGGCAAAGGCTGTGCAGCACACCCTGCACAGCCACGGAGCTCCTGCACCTCCTCCTCCTTCAGCCACTGACAAACAGCCTCAAGCTGAGAAAAAAAAGTCAACCTAAACTTAATCAGGTTGGGACTGTACACAAAAAAACCCATATTCCAAGCAACTGTACCAAAATGACATCCCACGTGGGAAGAGCTGACTCAGTAACCCAGGAGTGGTTTGTTTTCATTCCTTGAAAACTTTTCGCATGATCTTAGAAATTTCAGTAACTAAAAGGACTCGGCGAAATTAAAGTGCCTTTTCAGTAATAAGATGTAATTAAAAGAATCCTTTAAAGGGCTGAGAATGGATTTGAGGATGGGAAGGCAGCTGAAGCAGGAGGTTGGTTCCAGGCAGAGTAGGCCATGGAAAGTCACCATTTCCCTTCCTGAAGTCCTGATTTTGGACTTTGTTCAGGAATCCTGAAATCCCAATGTCTTCCTTGTTTTTCCAGGCGTTAGTGCCAAATAAATAGCAGGAACACAGTTAACACCCAGGATTTTCCATGGTGGCACAGGGCATCTGACTGACTGGAAGAGCTTCGGTGTATGAGGATGTGGCTGCCCAATTCCTGGAAGTGTCCAAGGCCACGTTGGACGGGGCTTGGAGCAACCTGGGCTAGTGGAAGGTGTCCTCGCCCATGGCAGGGGTTGGAAGGAGATTGGTAAGGTCCCTTCCAACCCAAACCACTCTGAGATTCTATGAAGATCAGCAGTTTGAGAGATCCTCAGAAACAAACTCTTAACACCAGATCCCAGATCACCTCCCACACTCCACTTCGCAGCAATGTCAGGGCAGAGAATCATATAATAAAGTGAAAACAGGATAAAAAAACCCACCCACGTTGATGAACTCAGTCTTCCTAAAAAAGAAAAGATGCTGCATCCCATGCAGGAATTCCCTGCAGCAATGCATACAGGACACCAGTGACAAAACCACTACTCATCTCATCCCTATTGCGTCACCAGTCACAGGGAAAAATGAGAAACTTCATCCCACAAAAAAGTTTCTTTTGAAGTTCTACCCTCTCAGGTTGCCCTGAGACGCTTGTTTGCCTCTTCAAAGCTTTGTGAGGTTTCAGTTTTATTCCCTGACTATTTTTCTGTTAATTCTGAACACACTCATCAACAGCAGCTCTTCAAAGGGATCCTGCTGAGCTCCTCACATAATAACCCGTGGTGACAATGAGTCTCCCAAGCTAATGGGCTTTGGGATAAGTAGGTGCTTCCAGCAGTTTTGCTACTTTCTATTCCATTAAGTGTCCTCGTGCTTCAGGACTGACAATTTTCATCCCACTTTCTTCACGCTATTAATTATTTTGTCTCGTTCCCACTTTTTCTCCTCTAATATTTTCAGGCTTAGGATTAGTTGCAACTGTGATCTCTCCCTTTGTTGTTTTTTTTTAACATCTTAGGTAATGTTATGCCATTTGGCCCTGGAACTCCATTCCTTTCCCCTTATAATGGTCTGAAAAGGCATCAGACAGTCCCACTACAAGGACGTAAGAGAATGAAACATCAGCTCTTTGCTGTAATGAAATACTTTTTTCCTTTCATTATGCTCTGCTCTGCTTGGCTTCTCTATCTTGTGTCTCTGCCAATTAACTGTTAATGTGCTGAAAATTAAATGCTCATGTTGAAAATTCAGTGTTCTCCCTGATCTGAAGCCCCAAACGCCCCAAATAACCATCCTGTGGTGGTTATTCCTGGATGTGCCAAGTGTCTTGTGTTCCTTAGGAAAAACTCATCCCAGGTACAGAAGGTCGGGGTGAAGGAACACTTGGTGACATGAAAAAATAGCATTGAATGGTTTTGTGGCACCAGAATGGACAGATGTGCCTGTCCCACTGCTCCTGGGCAAAGGTTCTCTCCTCTCCCCTTCTCCCAAAGGACACAAACCCAACTCTTCTCCCATTCCAAGAACTTTCTCTGGGTCAGCTGAGCCAGCACAGGCCCAGGGACAATGAGCATGAGAGGATGAAAGGACAAGGAAAGCAAAGGCTGGCAGGAGACCGGGACTGTCTCCTCCTGCCCCACTAAAAACATGGATTAATGCTTGTCACCCCCTGTTTGTTTCTGCACATCCAGATTTTCAGGAGTCAGAATATTTGGGTTTGCAAATCTCACCTGAACTGCACCAGCTTTCCTACCTAATCACAGGGTGATTCCACATGGACCTACAGCTGCACCTGCTCATGCAGAATAAAAAGCCTTGCACAGATTCAATGGCAGTTGGGGTGCTCTGCTCACAGAACAGCTCGATGGTCCTTCCACGGCTACGTGACACCTGCACAGAGAACCAGCTGCTAAAGAGCTTCCAGCCACCCAAACAGAGACATGATCCCAGGATCCCAGCTCGGTTTGGGCTGGAAGAGACTTTAAAGATCATCTAATTTTCCCCCCTGCCATGGGCAGGGACACCTTCCACCAGATCAGGTTGCTCCAAGCCCCATCCAACCTGGCTTTGGACACTTGCAGGGATGGGGCAGCCACAGCTTCTCTGGACAACCTGGGCCAGGGCCTCCCCACCCTCACAGGGAAGAATTCCTTCCCAATGTCCCATCTAACCCTGCCCTCTGGCAGTGGGAAGTCATTCCCCCTTGACCTGTCCCTCCAGGCCCTTGTCCCAAGTCCCTCTCCGGCTCTCCTGAGCCCCTTTAGGCTCTGGAAGGAACTCTCAGGTCTCCCTGGAGCTTCTCTTCTCCAGCTGAACACCCCCAGCTCTCCCAGCCTGTCTCCAGAGCAGAGGGGCTCCAGCCCTTGGAGCAGCTCTGTGGCCCCATCTGGACTCGCTCCAGCAGCTCCATGTCCTTGTGCTGTTGGACCCCAGAGCTGGAGGCAGCTCTGCAGGGGGGTCTCACCTGAGGGGGCAGAGTCCCACCCTCCCCTGCTGCCCACGCTGTGGGATCAGCACAGGAGACACAGGGGGGTTTCAGGGCTGCTGCCCAACATCTGCTCCACAACATCTGCTTCTAACTGGACACACAACTTAGTCCCTTAGGTTCCTCTGGGATTTGGGATACCCATTTTCCACTTACAATTATGAGCAAACAGTAAGTTAAATACAAGTCTTGTTTATAGTGACACTCATCACATCAAACAACCAGCTCCCAACAGCTTTCCAAAATTAAAGGAATGGAAGAATCAGGTCAGTTGTTGCCCAAGAAGTTGTCTCACATCTTTTATTTCCCTTCTGTTGTGCAATTTCCCATCAGATTTCTGCTGGAAGTGTGAATTAATTCGTTAACTAACCCTTAGGGATAAAATGTCCTTGATCACAAACGGCTGAAAATTATAAGGATCTGTCAAAATAAAGCATTTTAACAATAAAATACCAACAGAGTTATATTGAAAACATAATGGAAACAACCTTCTTTTTTCTGGAGGAATGTAAAAGAGGGTTCACTAACAGATGTATTTACTTTGAGAACAAGTTTTTCCTCATCAGATGAAGAACATGGAAAAAAATGCAGAAACTGGTGAAAAACAGAGAAGTAGGTGATGGACACCAGGCTGATAAAGGGAACAGATGGGATGGAAACAGGGTGGGGATGGCTGAGGAGCTTGGACATGGGGCTCATCTCTGGCACGATGGAAAGGGGGAATGGAACCACCAAGCAAGACTGGATTTGAGAGAGGTAAATGACTGTGAGTCAAGGCATAAACTCCTGGCCTTGGAGCCCTTCAGCAGAGATGGAAAAAAACTGAATTCTTTGAATTATATAGAAGCAGGAACACAGACATGGCCCAGGAGGGCAGTTCCTCACACAGATTAACAGGGTGCTCAGATTACAAGTAGGATCAAGAGAAAGATTTTTAACAACCCCCAAGGTCTCCACCAAGATTTGATCTAATGCTCTGCTCCCCTGTTGGCCGCATGTTTCTTACCAACCATCAGTCAAGGCACTTGATATTTATTTGGATTTTTTCTTTTGAATACTTGAATTGTGGCTTATGAAACTTTCCCACCTCTGTAGGAGAACTGAAAAGTAGTAACACATGAAAAAAAAGCCCAGAGTCTGGAGTTGGGGGGCACTTGGAGAAGGACAGCAGCAACCCACAGTGAGCATTATTTACTGCCGTTAAAACCCCATTTTTCCCAATTCCACCAACGTGCCTGCTATATTTTACCTTATTAGGGAGAATGTGACTGTGGCTGCAGAGATGCCCCGTGTTTAGGACAGATCTTAATCCAAACAGCCCAGTCAACCCTCATACCACTGATGGCTTTACTGCTTCCACAGCCTTTTCCAAAGGTCCTTCCCACTGCATTTGATTTGCTAAATAAATGGACCTGTCCAGCTCGCTGTTCCCAAACACTCCACTGTGATTTCTCTGGAAACCCATGGACTGCTCCTGGCTCCATTAATCCACCATCTCACTCCTGATAAAGACACTGGCAGCTGTTTTGGACACTGACCCAAGCCCTGAGAACACAAGTGCCACCTTTCATGTCCGTGCAGCCTTTTCCCTGAGTTTATCGACAGCCTAAAGCTCCTCAACCTCCGCGCCCGCCCAAACTGCGCCGGCGTCTCAAACACTGCATCAAAACCCCATCCAGCTGCTATAAAAGGGAAAATGAATGGTTGCAGGAGCAGCTCTGGGGCAGATGAGCCAGCGTGGCTCAGGAGATAAGAGGCAGCTGCCAGAGGTAAAGAGAAGCATTATTTATGGATGTGCTGCCCTTGCTCATTGGAATTTCGGAGGCACTGGAGATGCAGCTGGAGTTTGCCATCAGTGCCACCCTTTTTCTGAGAGCCACTGCAACAGTCTTTTCCAGACAAACTCCCCCGAAATTTTCAGTGCATCAAGCTGTGAAAAAACCCTCCAGCATCTGCAAAATAAAGCAGCAGCTCGATACACCAGGAAAAGCAGCTGCCTATGAGGTACAGAGGTTGTGGTGGGACAGTCATGTCTGAAAACCCTCAAAACCACAATCCCTCCATCCCTTTGAGCCAACTCTAAAGCTCTTTTGTTAAACACACAGGAGGAATAACCATCCCATTGGTTGCCAACAGCCCAATGAGTCATGAGTGGGGATTATCAGACATCAATAGTCTTTGTAAAGTCCCAAAATGCCGAATGAATCCCACTCTTCCTTCCTGACTGAGACAGATCTGAATTTAAGTCCCCTCTCCTACTCAATGAGCCAGAGGAAGACCAGGAGAGGCCTCTTATCATGGGGAGGCTCCAGTCAGAGCAACTCAAATTCTGCTCTGTGCAGTATGAGCAGGTCAGTGGTGAACCTGCTCTAAAGTGAGGTCACTGGGGGCTAAAATGTGATCAGGATGCTGATGTTGGAAGGAGGTGAACACAAAGCAGGGGTGGTGCCCATCTTTCAACACAATTCACAGCTTCTTACAAAATGATTTCATCACAGAGATTCCATCAACATTTCCCAAGGGAGCCTGGTGCTTCTCTGTCCTCCCCCACCACAACTCACCCAGATCTTTCATTTCTTTGACTGGATACTGGTGACAAACCTCTCTAAGTGAACACATGAGATTTGTGAGCAGTGACATCACCAGCAACATTTTGGGAAGCAGTTGAGAAACTCATTTTCAGTCTCAAGAGGGTTCTTTGATCTCAACTGAAAGAGCAGCAAGGTAAGACTGTTTCCAGCTGTTTCAATCCAAAACAGCTGTTGGGCAGCAGGGGAGGGGGGATTCTGCCCCTCTGCTCCCTCAGGTGAGACCCCCCTGCAGAGCTGCCTCCAGCCCTGGGGAACAACAGCACAAGGAGGTGGAGCTGCTGGAGAGAGTCCAGAGGAGGCACCAAGATGATCAGAGGGATGGAGCAGCTCTGCCATGAGGAAAGGCTGAGAGAATTGGGATTGTTCAGCCTGGAGAAGAGAAGGCTTTGGGTGACCTGATTGTGACCTTCCAGTACCTGAAGGGAGTTGACAGGATGGAGAGAGACTATTGACAATGGCCAGGGGGAATAGAACAAGGGGGAATGGCTTCCCACTGCCAGAGGGCAGGGTTAGATGGGATACTGGGAAGGAATTGTTGGCTGTGAGGGTGGGGAGGCCCTGGCCCAGGTTGGCCAGAGAAGCTGTGGCTGCTCCATCCCTGGAAGTCTGGACAGGGCTTGGAGCAAGCTGGGCTAGTGGAAGGTGTCCCTGCCCATGGCAGGGGGTGGAATGAGATCATCTTTAAGGTCCCTTCGAACCCAGGTCATTCTGTGACTCTAAGTAACCTCCAGCAGAAGGGTAGTTATAAAGTTCTAAACTTTTCTAGTCAATTTTTTTTAAGCCTGTGCCCAAGACGCAGGAAAAAAGGTAGGAACACCACATCCACTAAATATCCATCACAAAGACACTGCCAGAGCCTCTGTGTGCCCTTTGTTAGGGGAGATTCAAGCCTTGCACAAAGGCAACATTTAACTTTTAAAGCTAAAAGCTGGTAACAGTTGCTGAGCTGAAACACACAACCTCAAAAGGGGAGAAAAGATACTTCTTTTTTTTTCCTGTAAAAAGGAGACAAAATATCTCCAGCTGACTCCCGACAACACACCATGTGTTGAGTTCTTTGCAGCACACCAGGCTGCTCTCCCAGACACTACTCAAGATGTTGCAAATTCTTACATGAAGCTACAATAAGGGGGAAGGGAAGGACTGAGCGTGGGGAGTGCTCAGTGTCCTTAAACTGGGGGATAGAAGAACAGGAGAGGCAAAACAAGGAGCTCAGCAGAACAGAACTTTTGTATTTTGGGGGTTGTAAAAGGAAAAAGAGGTGTTTCTGTGAGTAATTCAAAATTCCTGAAAATCCCATTTTGATCACACATAAGACCCTCGAGTCTGGGAGCAGCTGGTGGAGTTGTGGCTGCTCCAAAGCCCCACAGAAGGACACAGGTTGTGAGGGGTCTGAGGGAAAGCTAATGCTATAGAGACCCCTGCTCCTGCCACACAGGAACCAGCACTAATGTAGGCTTTGGAACCCAGGGAAAATGCCTGGGGGGTCTTGGATCCCCCCTCTGCTGTGGGATGAATCGGTGCCACAGTCAAGGAGTGACATGTGGAGATTAATCAGAGACACTCAGCAACACCCAACTGTGCTTTGGAGAACTCTTACACAGCCACAAGTCGTTAAACCACTTCAAACTCATCAGAATAAAGTGCAAATCTTCCAGGAACGGCACAGAAGGGAAGCCAATCCTTTTCTAAATTCATCCCCATTAGCTTCTCCCACATTATTTTGACCTAAATAAATAAAAGCTGAAAGAAACTCCGAGTGTACAACTTCAAGCACTGAAAATCATCCCCAGAGCTGCCTTTTTAAGAATAAACATCACGTACTGACCTCTGCTAGTTTGTATGGCAAGATCAGCTTCTCCCCCACTGTCACCGTCTTCCTGGTCACCAGGGCCTCAAACAGCATCTCTTCCTTCACCTAAAACAAAAACACTGATGTTAAGGATTGTTTCAGGAATCATTTATTTTAAAATTCAGTTTTTTTTAAAAAAGAGAACAGCGTTTCAAGTTAAAAAAATCAAAATTCTGTGTAAAGGTTTTCAAATTCAAAATTTACAGATGGAATTAAAAATAAATAATGAAAACACTTGGCAGCCCTTGGCAGAGTTAAGGTCAATGGATAAGAACAAGGCAGCCAACTCAGCATTAGAAACCAGACATCACAGTGTCCAAAGAAACCTGATTTCCTGCATTTCCAGCATTTCCCATGGGTTTCCTTCCTTCCTGATGCAGCTCCTCCCTCCCAAACTTTTTGTTGGTAAAAAAGTTCACTTTCTAGCACTGTCAAGATGAAGTCACACAAATTATTCTCTAATCAGCCAAACAGTGTCATCAGTTTAAGAGATATCCAAGTGTATTCAGGGGTTTTTTTTTGGTGCTTTTCAGCATGGAGAGGAATTAGGAGGAAGAAACCTTTGGAAAAGCACTTGAGATTTACTCCCTAAAGCTCCCTGGTGAGGTGACAATCCCCAATCAGCTCTCACAGGAATTGGTTTGCAGAACAAAACTCAGTTGTGTGAACAGATGCTTCAGTCAACAGGTCAATGGTGCCCACAAATGAAGTGGCACCTGCAATTTTTGGGAAAAGGCCTCTTTTCCACCCAGTTTCCAAACCCCTCCTATTTTGACATGCCAGAGAGGAACTCAGCAGGTGCCCTCTCTGCCAGGATACATCAGTTAGACCTGAATACTTGGGGTCTTGACTGATCTTTGCTAAATTTCCATGACAAAAAAGAAATTGTTCTTTTGGGTGAAAATCTTGGAGCCCAGAACTCGTGGATATGGGTTGATACAGAGATGACGTTGCTTGAGAAGCTGCACAGAAGTCTCTCCTCCCTGAAGGACTCCATGCAGACCCCAGAGATGTTCAGAACACCTCTGGTGAAGGCCAAAATCCACATTCCTGAGGCCATCCAAGGCCACATTTTTATCGCAGGGAAACAATTTATGAAAATGGGAAACTTCGTGGTTTAACAATTGGACTCAATGGGCTCAGAGGTCTTTTCCAACTGGAACAATTCTCTGATTGGATGTACTTTGACTTATTGGTTTAATCCAGGAATTAGGCCCCATAGACCCCACAGGACACACAGACCCCATAAGCCCCACAGACCCCACGGGCCTCATAAGCCACAATGCCCCATGGGCCCCACAGGCCTTATAGGCCCCCTGGGCTCCAGAGACCCCACAGATCTGACAGGCCACATATGCCCCATAGGCTTCAGAGCCTGAATTAGTATGAAGAGGAATTAGTGTGAAGAGGAAATGCAAAGGAGTCGGTGAAACTCCAGGAATCCCACAAACCATCACAACAGTGATGCTGTTCTGTACAAAAATCTATTTCTACCAAAAATACCATCCTGGGACTCTCCCTGAGAAACTCCAGGGCATTCCTACAGAACTGACTTTTCCTGAAGCACCAACTAACAAGAACTTGTGGCTGTGGAAAGCAGAAGACATCAAGCCACCTGTACATGATGTCACCCAGCAAGGTTTTTATGTCATTGGAAATCAACGCCTCGAGGTTCATCTCATGAGTGTCCAGGACAACTCTGGAGCCCCCAGCTCCCACAGTCTGATTTGACCCTTTAAAATCAAGTGGGGAAAAACACAATCCCCTGGTTCATCCAGAAATCCACAGCAAGATTTCACATTTGTTTTCGGTTCCTCTGCATCCACCAAAATCTGTGATTTTTTAGTTTTCGTCTCTGGGGGCGAAGCGTGGACACTTTTCCAGCAGGTTGTGACCACAGGACCATCGGCTGCTCTCCCTCAACTGCGTAGCTTGGAGCAAGTGAGTCTCACACCATCCCTTATCCCACTTTAGGGCCGTGCAAATCCACAGCAGGCTCCTCTTAATTATCCCAGGCACCAAGACAGAGGGCTGTCAGATGGTTCCTAATCAAAACAGCCCAATGAAATATCCCTAAACAACATAAATGCTTCCAAGTTCCAGATTTGTCAGCAAACACAGGGATTTTAAACAACTACCCACACCATATCTCACCATCCCCAGCTCACGTCCAGCCTGGTTTCCTTCTCAGCTTTCAGGACGGATGAGACCCGTGGATGTGGATCCTTCATCTCCTGGCCCGGAGGGATCGCACTGAACCACCCTCTCATAGAGAAACACACTTGGCAAGGATGGGAATGTAATCCCTGCCTCTCCCTGTGTCTCTGCCTGGGATTACCACCCAGTGGAGCTTGATCTCCATTCCTTCATTGCCTCAGAGCACCAGGGCACAGCCAAACCAGCCTGATTGTCACTGAGGGTCACAGTGTGAAGGTACTCGGCTCCTGACGCCAAGGAGGAGCCACTGGAGTTTTCCAAAGATAAACCCAACGACTAAGGACACCTGATCCAGCTTCCCCATCACCTACACCCAACACTTCCTCCTCCAGTAGGTGTGACCCACGGAAATAGGGATAAATCCCATCAGAGCAGAGGAGCAAAGCGGAGAACATCCCTTATTCCTTCACTTTTTGCCTTGCAAGTTCCACTCCTAGGTCTCATCCTGTGGATCTTTGCTTTCTAGTGCTGAAGGGCATGTCCTGCTCTCCCTCTCAAACATGACCTGGAGGAGTTTATGTCTTAAATCTCCATTTTGTCCCTGTAATTAAGACTTCAGTGCCACATGCGAGTGGAACCAGTGCCAAGGGCTGGATGGGCAGAGCTCCACAACCCAGGGAAGGATGACCGGCTGTGAACGCCGGCGGAGCACGGCGGGAGCCGCCAGGCAAGGGCTGGGCTGGAGCCAAAGCAGGCAGGGATTGCTTCTCCAGCACTGCTGGGCTGTTATCTTAGAGCAGCTGAAGGAAAATGAACCATTTCCAACTGGACAGCAAGAAAACATCAGGTTTTGTCTCTCCTCCCATATTTGAGAGAGGGATTACAGGGCTCAGGGTTTGTTCAAAAGCTGAAGCTGCCTGGGGTGGAGTAACAGCAAATACATTCAGATTTCTATCAGCTCTTCTTGGAAAAGAGCTGGATCTTTTCCTCAGACTTTCTTTCAAATAACCAGAGAGTTAGAAAGGACCTGAGGGAACGGCTGGAGCTGCGTCTGGGGAGGTTTAGGCTGGATATGAGGAAAAGGTTCTTCCCCCAGAGGGTGGTCGGGCACTGAACAGGTTCCCCAGGGCAGTGGGCACAGCACCAAGGCTGCCAGAGCTCAAGGAGGGTTTGGACAACACTCTCAGGCACTGGGTGGGATTGTTGGGGTGTCTGTGCAGGACCAGGAGATGGATTCGATGGTCCCTGTGGGTCCCTTCCAACAGAGGATATTCCACAATTCTATGAAGTTTTCTGAGTCAAGTTCTGGCTCAAAACATCTGATGAAGATGAAGATGTCCCTGCTCATTGCAGGGGTTTGGACCAGATGAACTTTGGAGGTCCCTTCCAACCCAAATCATTCCGTGATTCCACAAAACTCTGTCCAGAAAACGGATCCAGAAGAAAAAGCTGGATTCAAGTACTGTCTGCCTCATAATCCCCTCACCTCCCCAATTACTTTCCAAGATGTTTATCACATGAGGAGCAGGACGCTTGTGGGATCCCTCTGGGAAGCTGAAGACGATTTTTAGTAGAAGAAGAACTTGAGCACATAAATCTCCCGTGGAGGCCAAACACAAATGGTCTCGATGCACAGGGAGATCTGGCAAAGTTAATTGAGGGCACCTGATAACTTATATTTACCTTTCTTTGCACCAGGGATGGCTACTAAACCTAGAAACTGAACATAAAACTGCTCCATTGAGCACAGACAGAACTTACCTCCTTCTCCAATGGAAATAATTTCCTCTATTAGTAAACATACAAGAATTAAAATGTTCTTGCTCTTCTAATGGCAAAAAAAAAGCCTCTCTTAAGCTCGACCAGATAATTTCTAAGAGATTGTTTTTGCTGATAAACCCACAAAGGAGCCTTTCCAAGATTTTCCCCCAGAAGCACAAAAGTTTTGCCTGGTTTTCCCCAACCCTCCAGGATTTCTGCAGAGATATTTGCAGCGCTTGCACAGGACCCCACGTCTGCTGGATCCATCAGGCAGCCTTGACATCACTCCCCGGCACGGTATTTCAGCAGAGTTTAAACAAAGGCCGTGAAAAACCTGCCAAAAGCATCACATAATCCACAGGCTATGTCTATTCCTGACAAAAAAAATGGAATCAGGGGTTTACTGTAAATGAAACAATGATCTGCAGAGTCTGGCCAAAATCCTATATTGCAGTTTGCTGCTTCAACAAATGCTGGGCTGGATGGTTTAATAAAGCAAAAACATGTTGGATGGGGTGTTGGTATCTAAGAAAATGCAAATCCAGCGCAGGTCATCATCTCCTCCCAGATTCCTTCAGAAAATCTCTGTATTGTTTCATTTTATAAGGACACAAATCCTATTACCCAAAGGGAAGATGGCTGTGCAGTGGTGGTGCATTAGCTGGTGCAGCAGGGAAACTCCCCCAGTCGTCCTTGGAGGTTCCAACGCAAACCCAGCTGACAGAATTTGGGCCAAACTTCCCTTTGGAGAGGGAAAACACCTTAGTTTTGCCTAAATGTCTCATTTCAGCCGGGCTGTTGGTTCCCTTCCGGCACGTGAAGGCCAACACTCCATCGGAGCCGTGCTTGGCCAACCCAGCTCCTGCTCCTCTGAGCCCTCCCACCAAGTCCAGGTGGACTTTTTCCTTCTCTTTTCCGTGTCAAATCCTTGACTGAACAAATCCCACGAGCCTTTTGAGCATAAAAACCAACCCAAAACTTTTCCCAAAACAGGGAAGTATCGGATCACAGAAGAGGGGGTTTCTCCCATCCCTTTGCTTTGCTCCAGACCGTCCCACCAGGCACCCGGTGGTTGCAGGAAAGGAAGTCCAACTCTTTGTCAGCTCATATTATTTCCATTCTGTGATGATTTTCCAGTCCTAGCAAGCAATGCCAAGACCTAGGGAGGGGATTAACAACTTTTTCAAGCCAATTCATAAGTTCTAGTAACAATGGGAAAAGCAAAAGTGTTCTCTGCGCAGTGACCACAAAAAAAAAAAAAAGTAATAAAAGTAATTGCCCAAATGAGACAAAATACAAAGTGTCAAATGTTTCAACCAGTATTTTTGGTGTCTGGCTGAGAAGAATTCACTACACTGAATGTGGAGAGTTGTAAGCAGCCAACTCCTGAGTAAAGTGGGATGGATGATCTTTGTAATGGTGTTTCATCTCTTTGAACTCTTTGGTTCTCCCTTTTGGTCAAATCTGAATAAGCAACGACAGTTTTTCAGATCTGAAAAAAACTTGCCATTTCAGAAAAGAAATCAATTCAGAAAATGGGATTATTTCCTTGATTTCAGTGGGTCTGTTGAAAAGTTTACACTTGGAGGCAGCCAGAGCCTCCAGTACCAGGGATAAATAACCATATAATGCAAATTTAAGGACAAGCAACACTACTTCCCCAAATCCAGCCATGTATTTCACCAGATCACCCCCGAGATCTGCACTGCCCTGATTAATTAACAAGCATTTTATGTTCTGTGTGGCCATTTAATTTGCAAAGGGATCATCAAGATGAACAGAAATCCATCACTTTGCTCAGCTACACCAGAATCTAGTAGTGTTTGTTTTTTTTTTTTCAAAATGATGAAAAATATTAATTCATTAATTTATTTTTCCATGTTGTTGACACTACCTGGTTCCAGACCATGGCATCAAGCCACCCTTGGATTTATGTGGCTCACCTGATGCATCATTTCACATGTTCACGAGTAAAGAACACGCAGGTACCTCACAGGGTGGAGATGTTGCAGAAGAGTTTGTTTGCAAAGTCAGGGCAAAGACCCAAAGCCTGGAATGGAACTCTTTCAGATCTCTAAGTCACCCTCTTATCTAAAGCTTTTTTAAAAAACAATTACTTAACTCACTTGGCCACTTTTACAGGGTAAAATCAACAACATTCTCCTCCCAACTTATATTTTCCTTCTGTTTATTTCTGGCATCTCTAAGGCCAAGACACAAAGAGCATCCAGCTGCTCATCCCCAGACTTTACAGAAGCTTCCCCTCCCTAAATTCAAGGCATTAATGAAGTGCTATGAAAATCCCTGACGACCAATTCCCAAGTTCTTTAGGTCAGGAGACAACACAATTATTTCATGGAAGGAATGGGCAGAGCATCAGGTGTCCACAAAATGAGGAGTCACCTTCAGATGCTTCTCATAAAAATCAGTAAAAATTAACCTTCCAGACCATCCAGGGAGTACAAAAGGATAAAGAGAACTGTTGTTATAACCAACTACAAGAGTAACATTTCAGCTACAAGTGGTTTAAAGCACTTCAAGAGAAGTGAGAGCAAGAAGAGTTTTTGGCCACCTCTGCCCACGTCAGGAGGGGCTGAATCCCAGAATTCCAGAATATGCTGAGTTGGAAGGGACACACAAGGATCATTGAGTCCAACTCTTACCCCTGCAAAGGACCATCCCCAGGAGTCACACCATGTGCCTGAGAGTTGAGTCTTACATGGTCTTACAACAGCTCCAGCTTCTCAGACAGGTTTGAAGCAGACCTGAGGAGCATCAGGGCACTTGGATGGTTGGCCACTGATGGAACTGCTGTGTTGAAACCCAGACCTGCTTTGCAATCTTTCCTATTTAACCACACAAACAGGATTTTCAGTCAATGAAACCCAAAGCTGAAGAGTAGGGGCAAAAAAACCTGCAGTAAAAACCCCATCAAAATCTCTTTCTAACTTTCCACTGGCAAACACAAACAAGAGGTAACACAGGAGAACTTTGCAGGGAAACAGGAAATAAATTCTGGTATAAACCAGAAGTGGCTCATCAGGTGGGAACACACCAGGAGGAAAAGCCAAGCCTTACCTCCAGCAGCTCCGACACAACAGGCAGGATTTCAGGGTTACAAATATCAATGGAGTCATCCCTGTAGGTCTTCTTTTTGTAGCGGATGTTCCCCAGGTGCAGGATCGCCGACAGGAGCGAGAAAATCCTACAGGAAACACAGAGAATTCATTTGCACTCAGCTGGTTTTTTTCATAAAGCAAATTAAAAAATCTCCAAGGGCCATCTTCCTATTTGGCTCCTTCCTCTACTTTTCAATCCGAAGTGTCCAACTCAACTCATGTCAAAAAGGTTTTCACTCAGTCAAGTACCAAACTTGCACTGCTGAGGCTTCCTTGAAAATCACTGAACACGTCAAAGCTGTGGTTACAAAATGACCCCCACACCGTAAGAAAAACAGAGATCCTCGAGTGATCTTAATATCCAGATGAAATATATATCATGCAATTGCCTAAATGAAGGGGGAGAGTGGGCTTGGCCAGGCAGGAGACCCTCCTTAGTCCCCTGGCACACATTTGTCCTTCTCCCATCTAGGCCGATGTAGGAAGCCTACACAAAACAGGCAAAAATAACAGGCTTTTATAATATATAAGCAACTGAGACAGAGAAAAGTAAATTTATCCAACCAATTTTCCAGTTTGGGGGGCAATTTGGTCATTTTTAAGTTATATCCACCTCCAGAAAAATAGGAATATCCTGAGTTCAAAGGGACATGAAAGGATCATGGAGTCCAACTTCTGAGTCATGGCTGACTTCAGCTATAAACCCTGTCTGTCCCTATTCCTACCCTCTCTGGGGATTTAAAAATGACTAACCCAAATGTGATTCCCAGCCACGCCACCAGCTTGGACAACACCTCTCCAAGCCAGTCCTTCCTTCTCTCCAGACCAGAGGTACTGATTCCTTCTTGCAAATTACAGGGGTGCAATTATCAAAATTTCTCTGTTTCCACAGAGGTGAAACCCTGTGCTTTGGTATAAAAAAAGCTACTTATAAAAGTATAGTAATATTTAAACTGTCCTTTCTAAGCTCAGCTGATGGTGGTTCCTTACTAGTGTTACAGTTGTACAACCCTGAGCAAAATAAATTTGCTGGTATAGTGAAGAACCGGCTTTATTTTTGACAAGCAAAATTCACCAGGAGAAACACAAGGAAAAATCATTGCACAGTAAAGCAAAAGTGTGAATTTACTGTGCCATCCAACTCTGCTCAGTCCTCACACAGAGTGATTGCTTTACTCTGGCAATTAAACCCCCTCGCTGCACCCTCAACAAACCTTGTGGCTGAAACCTGATAAAAGAAGCTGCTCTCACTGGAAGTTTGTATTCCTGGGTTTATCCATGTGTGTGGGACAGATAGAGAAAAAGCAGTTTTAATTTCAGAATTGATTTGTTACAAGTGGGGGATACAGGATGAGCTGCTGAAAATTGTCAGTTGGGTGAAAATGTCTTTGTGGCAATTTTTTTATGTCAAATTCATCCCAACCTACTCAAGATTTTCAAGCCAACAATCAACAAGAGAGGAATTATCTTGTGGGTTTGGCTGAAGATGACTCTCATAGAAATCCTTGCAGTTGGTGGAAGGTGCTGTACTGTAATCTAAGTAAAAAGTCCAGTTTTCCAACCAGCACTTCCAGTGAATTTAGGGGGGAAAATGAGTGTACAGAGCTGCAACTGCATGCAAAGGGTTAAGTTTGAGGAGTGATAATCAGGATTTCTGATTAAACCAGGATCTGGATTCATGACATGCAGAGGAAGCCATGACTATTCATGAACAGTTGAAAAATACTTGAAGATGTCAAGTTCTGCCAACGCTCCATTTGCATGAGGAGAATCGTTAACTACGGTAACGATCACGGGATCACGGAACGGTTTGGGTTGGGAGGGACCTTAAACTCAACTCATTCCACCCCCTGCCATGGGCAGGGACACCTTCCACTAGCCCAGGTTGCTCCAAGCCCCATCCAGCCTGCCCTTGGACACTTGCAGGGATGGGGCAGCCACAGCTTCTCTGGAGAACATCGTTCCGGTGACTCACAGCTCCTTCCCAAGGGTCACGTTCACTCAAGCCAGGCCATTATGGAGGGGGGTGACCTCAACTAATATCATGGAAAATGAACTCACTGTCTGCGTGTCTTCGGCAGGAATCCCACCATCTCCATGGCCAGCTGTAACCGCTCAAAGTCGTGCTTCAAGTCCTCCCCTTCCACGGAGAAGCAATCCTGGAAATTCCAACACAGGGAGTGAGCACCAGAAGAAATTCACTCAGGGCACGTCCAGGTGGCCAAGTCAGCACTCCAGAAACATCCCTGTGTGATCTCCAAGCCTTTGAGCAGCAACATTTCCAAGCTGGGACTGGAAGAATTACATTTGGGGCTAATTTTTCCTGGAGATACATCCTTATTTCCCAGCTTTAACCTCTAACACAAGACGAGTCGCTCGGCAGTTTGGGACAACTCACACACAAAAGGGCTGTGAATTTACAACTAGGTGAAATTTGTTTCCCATTTACAGGCAGTTTCTTCCACAAGAAGTCCTGCTCCATTAAAAATTCCTATAACTAAAGAGGAAAAATTCAGTTTAGAAAAAAATCCACATAATTTCATGTCACTTATCAGTGAATTAAACCCTGCGTGGGAAAGCTTTAAATATGTTTTTCACTAACTTTATTCTAATTCCAGGGAAGTTATCTAAAAATGCAGGCATTGGGAGAATCTGAAATCCAAGATATTTTATACTTCTTGGAGGCTTCTCATGTGTCTGAACAGTTTAGTTGTTTCAGATAATGCCCAGAATATTTTACTAATGCTTATATAGAGACTTTCTGCAAGTTAATCCAGGGATAAATAAATTCTATAAAAATTCCAGAAATTCTAAAAAATTCTATTAAAAATCTACTAAAATAATAAAAATAAAAATTTTAGCTTTCAATTAATTAAACACCTGAATCTGCACATTTTATTTTGACCCTTTTCCTGTAAATCACATATATCACCCAAGCAAAAATCTGCACAAACGATTTGGAAATTCTGGAATAAACAGGTTATGTGAACACTTGGGAAGACACTTGGACTCATTTACAGCCCAGAAAATAAACCATAAATATGGAATATAGAGAATGAGGTTATTTTATGGTAGCAGCTCTGTGTCTTGCAGCATATAAAGCCTCACAACTGTATCAGCATCATTACAGCCAGAGCTACCATTTAAGGAGGAAATCTTTATTTAAAATCTTTATTTATATTGGGTTTGTATTTAAATAATAATATTATTACATATTGTGTTATTTACATTTTTAAAATATTTATTACAAAAGAGGAGATTCCCCCACAACTGCGCCGTCCCCTCAACTAAAAGCCAGAGAAGAGCAACTGGACAAGAAAATCGACAATTTGGAATCAATTGTCCCCAGGGACAAGTTAATGCTCCACGGACAAAGGGAATTTGGAGCTGTTGAACAGGAAAAACACTTAAAGCCACGCACAGGGGCTGAAATTTAAGGAGAAAAGAACATGCCTGAGTTAGGAAATACTCCTCAGAAAAGGGACTTTTTCACCTTTCTTTAGGAGAAGGTTGAAAATTGCCATTTTTAAGAGCTGTGTGTGCTCGAAGGAATACAGAGACACCCACACTGTGGAGCATCACCAACGTGGTTACTGACACCACAAAACTTGGGGATAGGGAGTTGTCCCTCCTGAACTCCAACCTTGGCTTCCCCAGCACCTGCACTGATGCTGAGGACAACTTGGGGGTGTTTCCACCCCCGTTCTGGTGGCACCTGGAGTGGGCAGGACAACAACAAACCCACAAATTCTGCAAATCAGGCCTTTTGAAAGCGTTTTCTAAAGACACCGAGGGGTCCTTCTGGTGGCACTGCACATTCCAGGAGCCGTTTCCATTCGCTGGCACCGCTCCTCCAAAATGAAGTCACAAGCCCACAGCAAATCCCAGGGACGGCTCAGAAGTGGCACAATCTCCGCCGAAGGCAATTTAATTAATGATTTACATAACAACTGCCCGACTCATTAATCCGCATGGAAAGGCTTTTAGCAAATTCTCTCCCTAAAAGCGGATGCTCTCCACAGCGTTCCGGCCCAGCACCGCTTCCTGATGGATGGGAAGGGGATGATAATCACAGACAAGAGGAGGTTCCTTGAGATTCGAGCAGACAAGTCCATCCCCACGGACCAAATATCCTGTCAGAGTAAATAGGTTCCCAGTAAAAGGGGGTCCCCCTGCTTCCCACTGTCACATGGAAACAATCCATGGATTTCCATGGGAAGTTTAAAGAGGATAAAATAGAGTTGCTTTATAAACCATCCGCCCGCAGCGGGTTGAATCCATGGAGGTGGGGAGAGGTCTGGGGTAGGCTTGAGAGTGACTCATCAGCTGAAGCAAAGATGTTATTTCCCAGGAATATCAGAGCAAATGATCCCAAATAAAATGACCCTGAACAGCTAAACAGTCAAATTGTAACAACATGTGGGTTTGGGGTTGTTTCAATCGTAATTCCTCCAAGAAATTGTCCCAACCCATTCCTAAAGCAACCATGGGCTTTGCAACTTATAAAGTGCATATAGAACAGCATCTACTCAGCACTCCCTGCTCCTGCAGGACCCCCAAGGATGCTGATGGATTAAGGATGCCAATCCAATATCCCATATTTTTAATATTGGGAGGGTTAGATCCCCTTTCCCTCCCCCTCCACTAAGGATTTTGCAAGGAAATCTTGGCTATTAAGACACTTATTTAGCCCAGGTGAAGCCCAGCTCTTTCACAGATCAGCCCTTACTCTTCCAGATGCATCAGCAAGAGCTTGGCAACCATCAAGCACACGGCAAAATGAGCAGGAACCACAGGCAGCTGATCCCAAACATGCTCCCACATGCAGGACAGAGCCCAGGGAGCACCACAGGCCACACAGACTCCAAAGCACATCACCAGCTGAAGGGGGAGAAGCTTCCCCATTGCCCTTTTTGGGGTGATCCATGTGGAAAGGATGATTGTGTCAGCAGAAGTATCTCAGGAGAACAAATTGTTTTGCACTCTGAACAATATCAGGATTTGATTTTCTCACAGATGGTTGGGGGGTGGTTTTGGTTTGGTTTTTTTCCCCTGGAAGCTGGAGAGCGGATACACCACTACAACCAGCACGAACTGATGCTTCTCCTGGGGCTGCAAGAGGCTGATCTGCTGTTTTGTCAGAAAGGAATTTCAATTTGCACGTTGCTGCCACATCACAGTTCCCATAAATCATCCCATCTTATTATCAAGAAGGAATAAAACCCCCTTAGTCCATAAAACTAAGCTGACTGTGAAGAGCTGACCATCCCCAACTGCTGAAGCAGCTTTCCAGATGGAAGGAACCCAAAAAGGGCAATGGAGAAAACCAACTGGACCATCACAAGCAACAGCACTGCAGGGGCAGAGGGGAGTTAATGGGTTAAGCTCAGTTTGGCTTTGCTCCCCCAGGGAGAGCAGCAACACGCGGGTTCTGGTACTGACCGGCTCAGAGTCATAGCAATAATCATCCCAGCTCTGGCTGAGGGGTTTCTTTGTCATCTGAAAGCAAGGCAGAGCGGGTTAAGTAGTGCCCAGACCCCAAATAACCCCCACTACCTGCTCCCTGAGCAGGGCAGCGACGGCGGCTCTCCGAGGACAAGAATCGTTTCACTGTTGCTTCCTCGGACTTTTTTCAAATAAGATTTATAATCCTTTTGCATTCCTGGTGCTGATTCCTTCTCACAGTGTTGCCCTCTCACACAAGAAGGTCAATGGGTTTGAAAACCTTTTCTTTTTCTCCAGAGTTGAAGAAACCTTTGCTTTACCTGAAGCGCTTTCCACTGATGGAAAAATCCCACTGAAAAGCAGATTTGGTTGGTTTCTACTCTCAGCCTCTGCTCCAGGCACATGTAAGTGCTGCAAAAGTGAGATTCTTCCAGGAACATTCCAAAGCTTTTTAGGAATTTGTGTCTTTTTCCAATCAGACAGAGGTGGAGCTGAGAGAAGTCAAGGCACACCAGTGACCAGTCCCAGGAGGGAGAGAAACTTGGCCCCAGAGCTCCTGAGGAGCTGAAAACAAGGATCTAAACCCGCAAATCATTAATTTAGAAACTGATAAAGGTGAATAACCAGCACAGAAATTACTCAGTGAGTTGCAGAGTACGCAGAGGTGGGTACACCTGCCACTGGGGTGGGAGGTGGAGAACTCACCCAAACTCAGGCGATGGTTAAAGTCAACTTGTGTCTAAAAAACTATTTAAATCTTTATTTCCAACCTGCTCCCTGCACTTACAGCCCAGCAGCCTGAGGAGCAGCAGAGTCTGGTGCAATCCCTGACTGGGTTACTTGTGATCTGCAATGCAAAGTGCACGTTGTGTCAGAGCACACCCGGAGGAACCGGGAGCAGACAAAGAGTCCTGACTCAAGGCCTGAGTCACCCCTGGACTTGAGGGGTTCAATGTTATGGCTTCTCAATATTAATATTTATTTTTCAGTCAAACATTTCATTTCCTGGTTATTTTCCCTCTCAAAAGGCAGGGACTCCTCCAGGACACATTTAAGAAGTGACTGGAAATGCTCAAGGCTCATTTTCTAATTTCCCCCCCAATATGATTCCCAAATTTCTTTTTCCATTTCTCCACTACCTCTTTTGCCTTTGCTCTCCTTATTTTCCTTTTCCCCTTTGCCTGTAGGGCAGGGGAAAGTTGCTCCTGCACTGTCAGATGGTCTGGATGTGAAACCATGCCCTGCCCACATCTGAAGGCACCATTTTCCCACAGTCCTCAGCGGTAAATGGTCTTCTCACTCTAATTATTAAAAAAAAAAACCCTGAAAAACTAAAAACTCAGACTGTCACTGTGACCAGGGAAGTCCAGACTCCACTGCCCTCCTCCACTGGAGGTACCTCAGCATCCTTCCCCAGCCTACTTGTCCCACCAAACCTTCATTTAGATTAAAAGAAACATTTCTCTGTCATTTATAACATTTCCCTGCTGCCACATACCACATGCCATTAGATTTCTGATTTTACTTTCAATATTAACACCCTTAAATTGCTATTAAAAAAAAAAAAGGGGGGGGGCTGTAATTAAAAGCAATGTTTTCCACTAACACCAAACGACTGGATGGCCCAACAAAGCCTGGGAATGTGCCAAAACATTCCATCTTGGCACGTTCCTGCTGCAAAATCGCAGCACAGATGGTGCTGGAGACCACACCACGTTCTCCAACGTGCCTGAGGCTCCAAGATGCAGCAAAGAGCCTCCAGCTCTTGGTGTGCTCCCTCTTTGGGCAGAATTCCCAATCCTGCCGCTCCAGGGTGGGAGTTGTTGATGGGACAGTGGATTTTGGCATCGATCTTTAAAAAGATCTTTAAGAAGCCCCCGGTAATTGAGACTATTCCAGAGTGAAATTATACCTCTAGAAAGACTAAAGGCCATTTGGGCTGAGCTGTGGGTCCAAGTTCCTCTCCAGCTTATGGGTCAAATCACTCCTCATTGCTCCTCATGTTTCAGTGCCAAGAAAATTGTAATCAGTTAAAATCAGTGGATGACTTAACTCCTCCCCCACATATTCCTCCTCCTTTTTTCTCTCTGAAGTCCCCATCCACAAGCACCAGTGGACAACTGCTTAAATACCTGAAGTCAATCAGTTTATTATAAAGTTATTATCATATAAGCTGAGTTTACTTGGCTGTTGGTAACACCTCATTCATTCTTAATTCCCCGATTTTCAATGGTTGCTGTGGTTTGATTTCTTTTAATTGTTAAACTCAAAGCCAGCCAGGAAGCTACAGGATTAGAACTACCTCATGCAAGGTGTTATATCCAAGTGTCCCACATTTCCCCCTTTTCTCCTGCTCAGCAGACAGATGTTAATGAGGAAACAACATTCACACAGATAACAGAGAAATTATTACTGTTCTTCCCTCCAGCAATTAAAACCTCAATATATTTAACATATCCCAGGGAGGGAAAACACTGATTATTTTCCCCACACTACCAGGTGTTCACATTGCCAAGGAGGAATTATTTCCAGTGATGGGAGACTTCCTGTAAAGCATTAGGAAACCCCATTTTTACTACTCCACCTCTTTTCTTTATTAGCATTAAATGTCAGCAGCAGAAAAGGCAAGGCCCTGTATCGTATTCCTGTATAGAATTCCCACCTGGTTGAGGTAATGATATTCCTCTGGCTGCTTCAGGTGAAATGCTGATCTCTCCTCCTCGCTTGCTCCTGCCAGGAGGTAATAAAATACATGGTAGTTCCTGGGGGCAAAGGAAAAAAAAAAACCATGTTAGACCTGAAAATAAACAGCAGCACCAAGCAGGGAGGGCATGGAAAGCTCAGAACCTGAGTTTGCAGCTTCCAGCCTCAGAGCTGACCCCCTCTGGAGATGGTCTGTACCCACCGTGTGGGGATGGAAAGGATTCCAGGAAGTCATGGAGAAGGAGATGCCTCTTTTCCATCCAAGGGCATCCACTGCACTAGAATCTGCTTAAAGAATTCCTAGCTGGGATTATCATGTTTTCCTTCAGAACCATGTGTTGTTGTATTTGACAGAATCCCAGGATCACTGAGGTTGGAAAAGACCTCCAAGGTCACCGAGTCCACCCTGTGCCACGTCCAGTCATTCCTTGGACACCTCCAGGGGTGAGGACTCCACCACCTCCCTGGGCAGCCCCTTCCAATGCCTGACTACCCTTTCCAGGAAGAAATTCCTCCTGATGTCCAACCTGAACCTCCCCTGGCACAGCCTGAGGCCTTTTCTTCTTGTCCTGTCCCTTGTTCCCTGGGAGCAGAGCCCGCCCCCCACCTGGCTCCATCCTCCTTTATAGAATCCCAACAGATTTCCTTGCAGTGCAGGAATTACTGTTTTTAAAGACCTTATTACCATTAAAAAGGTAACAACTCTGCAGTTGCATTTCAATAAGACACAACTGAAAAATCTTCAATTATTACAGCTGCTCAAACACTCCAAATACTTGAATATTCCTGATGCTAAACCCACCCCAGGGACACTCAGCTGTTCTGCTTCCAGACAACCCCACCACAGATTAACACTATTTCTTTCTAAAATTAAAACTTTGCTTTCATGTTGGATGTTTTCCAAGAGGATCCGAGTTTAATCATCTTGCAACACCCAAGAGGACATTTGTCAGGGCTGAAGATGCTCTTTAACTCCCAGATCAGCCCTGGAGCATTCCAGAAAACTTCTCACACATCTGTCTCCAGGGGGAAACACAGACAGAAGTGCCAAGAGTTGAAAGGCAACAAGAAGGAGAAAAATTATTTAAAATTGGAGTATTAATTACTGAGAGAGGAGAGGGATATCCAACAAATAATATGTTGCAATTAGGAAAGAACAATTCACATCAATTCTATATAATTTTGGCTTTTTCTAGAGGCCCCTCTGAAGGCTCTGTGAAACAGAACTAAAACAGCATCTTCCCCCACCCCCAAATTAGATATTAAACAGCTCACAAATTGCCCAAGAAAACACACGGGATGTAACAGCCCATCTGACACGAATCAGAAAGACAGTGAAAATAGAAACAAAATCTGACAACATTCTGGTGGAAGGTTCTCTGCCCACAGCAGGAACAAGATGGTCTTTATGGTCCCTTCCCACCCAACCCATTCCCTGATAAATCAAAGGCTGCTGATAAAATAATGGAGTTTACTTTGTCCTGGTGGCACATTTCTCCCTAAACAACAAAACATAAACACAGAGACAGAAGATGCATCATTTCTCTGTGCAGCACAGGGTCAGGAGCGTGGAAATCCTGCTCAAGCAGGGGTTTAAAGTATCTGTGCCACAGACAGGAGTCAAACCCATCCCTGTAGGCAAAACAGAGGCACCTACCGCTCGTTGTGCTCCTGGTAGACCAGGCGGGACTTCTCCAGGAGGTATTTTTCCACATAAGCTCTGCAAGGAACAAACAAAACCGTTATCCCTCGACCCAACACTCGACTTAAACGAAGGCAGCTTCACCAGGGCTGTTGAGCCTCGGTACCCACACAAAGAACTTCCAGCCTTGCTTCACTTAGTTATATAAATTTCTTCCTCGGCAGAACAAGCCCAATATTATGTTTGGCTTTTGAGGTTTTTTTGGTTTGATACGAAGCCAACACTAACTTGGATCTGAAAAACACGAGCTCAGATGCATCAGCCTCCGGGCAGGGAGAAATGTTGACGGCAAGGAAAGAGCTCAGATCCCTGTTCCATCCCAGCCCAGCTGCTCACAGCCCAGGAGTCGTGCACACGAGGAATATCTGCCTGCAAAACTCTGCAAGAGGCGACTGAGCTGCGTTGCCATTCCCTCGTCCAGGAGAGCCACTTCCCAACAAAAATTCAAGTTCTAAACTCATGGCTGCAGTCAAACAAAATAAACAATTGGGAAAGCTCCTTACTGCAGTTTACATTTTCTCCTGAGAGCCTCCCCAACAAACACGTTCGATTTACATATTAAACCCTCCGTTCAAGCCTGGCGAGTTAAGCCAAGCCTCCCCAGGTTTTTTTTCTTCCAAACAACCCTAACCAGTAATGACAGGGATTTAGAACCCCAAGCTCTAAGTGGCACTTTGATGATGGAGCTGTGTTTTTCCAGCTACAGATGCCCAGTGACGTGGCACCGACAGTAAGGGCCACGTAGGAACCGGGAAACCCAAGGAGTCTTGGGATGGTTGGACAAGGAGCTGCCTCTACACTCGCTGCCCCAAGATAAATGGGGCAGCCAGACCTATTTATTACTCACATCAAAATAATTGGCCCTTCCTTCCACTAAAAAATAAAATAGAAATCATTTGGATGTGCTGCAGAGGTTCTGTGAAAATTCTTATGGTAACTTTTGGGAAAGGCCACCGGAAGCGGCAGATCCAAATCCCCATGGGATGGCCTTGCTGGACAGGAGGAGTAAAGACAGATAGACAGCAGAGCTGTGTTATTCCTCTGGCTGAAAGGTTTATTCCTGTGGGGAAGCTGAGAACAGTTTGTGGATATTCCTCACCAACAGGTAGGGGGGTTTCTTACATCCCCAATTTTTCCTTCCCAAGCCACACCATGGGTTCACTGCAGGGTCCGGGAACAGAGGAATGAGAAACATATTGGAGCATCCCAGATCCCACTGGTGGGATCCCACTGCATAACAGCTCAGACACTGCTGGACAACAGCCTGCCCCACATCCATCCCCTCAGCATTCATCCCTTCCCCTGTCAGTCATGATAACCCCCCCAAAAATCACTCTCATGCAACAATTTAGGTGGGAAAGGTCTTCTAGAGGTCATCTGGTCCAAACCAGTTTTTAAATAGAGGGAAACTTGTAAATTTTTAAATTTTATTTTAGATTTCCTATATAATGGATTTTTCAATCTATTTTTTTTGTAGATGCCCCTCTACTGCTGTTTTGGCCAAATGCTCCTTGCTTAGTGCAAAGGTTGTAATGAATCCATGTCCCAAGAACAACATCCATCCCCTCTTGGGACAGGATGGTAAAAAGGAAAAATCAAATTGTGTCTTAAAAAGTTAAAGTCTCCAAATGTTTTCTTTTTATTTACCATTCTTAACTACATCAGATCGACCTCTAAGAGAGAAAAAAAAAAAAGAGTTCTAAGGGGATGATTTTGTGTAAAATACAGAGAACCTCCTGGGTGACAAGACTGAAACCTGAGGATGTTTGTATATATGTTTTTATATATATATTTATATATATATATTTCATACTCAAATCCCACCATGCCAAACACCCCAGCCCAGGGTGGGTGAAAGCACCGGTTCCCTGCTATTTCTGACCTCTGAAGGGAGGAAAATTCTGATCTGGGGGTGCAAATTAGTCTCATCAGCAAAGCAAATGATGTGCAGAACACAGGGTGATAATTGATTTGGGTTGTGCTTAAAATCTGGGCTAAGTTTTTAAAAATATCTTCTTTCTATGGAAAAAAAACATGGCCTTGTATGCCAGGAAGAGCTGACATTTTTATTTAAACATGTTTTATTTTTACTGGGAGGGCACTGCAAGCTTAGAGCAGAGCACAGTCACATCACCCCATGCAACCAAAGGCCAAGACAGCCCATTTTTTTTAAAAGGAAAGAAAAATTCCCTTATTTTATGAACTAGAATGTATCAATATAACATTACAGGCACCTTTCTGCCAAATATAAATAGAGGCCACAACCACAGCGCTGCCACATCGTGCCAGGATAACACAGAGTTAAGGCATTTGTTGGATTCCTGTTCCCCTGTGCTCCAGGAGGTATTAAAAAATGAGGTTTTAAAAGAACTGTGCAGCAGAATTAAAGAAGGGGGGGGGGGAAAAAAGAACATCAGATTTGACGTAGGATGCAAAAGCAGCAGGAAGGGACACGGAGAACCCGAGCTCGCTGCAAAATTAATGGCAGCTCTCAGTGTGCTGCTGTTCTGCTGGAAAATAACAAAAAAACTGAACAGCAATTCTCTCAAATACCAACAAAGTCCCAGCAAGAGACCTCTGAGCCAGCTGCAGGAATTACACAGCCCCTGGAATGTTGCTTCTACTCTGCATTTCTCCAGCTGCATTAATTAACCTGGACAAAAAGCAGAGTTAACAAAGCCCTGCTCGTTTAGAGCCAGCTCCAGTTCCTTGGTGATGACCTGTGTTATGGGTTAAAGCCAAAGTCAGGTTTAGGGGGTTCCACCCCCTGCTATGGGGGGGGCAGCCACAGCTTCTCTGGACAACCTGGGCCAGGGCCTCACCACCCTCACAAACAACAATTCCTTCCCACTATCCCATTTAACCCTGCCCTCCAACAGTGGGAAGCCATTCCCCCTTGGCCTGTCCCAAGTCCCTCCCCAGTTCTCCTGGAGCCCCTTTAAACACTGGAAGGGGCTCCAAGGTCTCCCTGGAGCTTCTCTTCTCCAGGTGAACACCCCCAGCTCTCCCAGCCTGGCTCCACACCAGAGGGGCTCCAGCCCTTGGAGCAGCTCCGTGGCCAACTCTGGACTCGCTCCAGCAGCTCCATGTCCTTGTGCTGTTGGACCCCAGAGCTGGAGGCAGCTCTGCAGGTGGGGTCTCACCTGAGTGGGGCAGAGGAGCAGAATCCTCCCTCCCCTCCTGCCCACACTGTGGGACCAGCCCAGGGCATGGGGAGGTTCTGGGCTTCCAGGGTATGTGGAGCTTCCCATCCAGCACCACCCCAAATCCTTCTCCCCAGGGCTTCTCTCACCTGTCAGCTGTTGAAACAACCCGAGGAGAACGACACTGGAGACAAGTGTCTCCTTGCAATGGCCTGGGAGAATAAAAGAGGCCCTCACTGGTCAAGGACTGGGTTAAGAAGAGACATCAGGTTCGAGCCAGAAGCATGTGGGGATTTAGGCAGCGACAAGAAGAGTTTGGTCCATCACCCCTGTGCCACCATCACACAGCCAGAGATGAAACCCTCTCCTTGGCTTTCTCCTCCTGAGCTTGAGCCAGGCCGGTCGCTCCACCTCTGCTGCCTGTCTGTGCTCCAGCCCCAACCCATCCCAGCTAAAACATTCCCCTTTCCTGCCTTAACTCTTGTCTGAAGAGGAAAACTTGCCTTTCAGCTTCATTATAAATTTGAGCCCATGATTAAGCAGAGCTCCAATGGCTCAGAACCAGCTCAGGTGTGTTCTCACATCAGCTCAGATACGCCGCCATCTCCCCAGCAGTGGATTTGGATATGCTCAAACCCAGGTATTTGTCTTTGCCTGTCTCTGCTTTGGGAAACACTGGCCAAAAAAGTGAACCCCTTTTCCGTGTACCCCTATCAGAGCTGGTTTGGGTTCGAGCAGATCCAGCACCTCACCCCATTCCACTTACCCTCGCACGGTGCCCGTCTCCTGATAATTCACTTGGATGAACTTCCCAAAGCGACTGGAGTTGTTGTTATGGGCTGTTTTTGCATTTCCAAAAGCCTGTGGAAAGAAGGAGATGCCATCATTATGCTGGGAAAGCCATCACCTTGCCTTATTCCCATGGATCTCACTAACAACTTACTCAGGGGATGTTCCTATCATTTAGAATGAATGGAAAGGAGCTGGGGAAAGTTTGCTGAATGGTTCACAAAATAATCCCATGAGCTCCTAGGACCATATTCCTTTGCAGTTTTGTATTCATGAAGAGCAGCTAAACACTGGTTACAAATCAAGCATGGGCTGCACAACAGAGATTTAATATTGGAAGTTATTCCAGGCTGTATTAAAGCTGTGCTTTATTCATGTAAATAAATATAAACCTGCACTGCTCCAACAAGACTCTACATTTTAATGAGCTGGAGGAAGCTGCTTTTTAATTATATATGGAATTAGGGGGAAAAAATGCTTTGAAGGCCACTCAGATGTTAGACAACGTCAGAGACAGCCCCAGCACAACTTGGGGTATTTCAGCATCCCAGACACCCTCGTTTCCATTTGCTGCTCTTGCTGTCCCAAAATCTAAATGCTTTTAAAGTCTATTATGCAAAGGTTTTATTCCAACCCTGTGAGGCACCAACTGCACAGAGCCATTCCTTGCCATTTAGGAGAAATCTCTGAACTGAAACTGCTGTTTTCAGTTGTGCCTAAATCACTTGAATAATCACCTGGACCACAGTGACAGGATCTGTCAAGGCACCAGGTCTAATTAATGCTTCATTTATTAAACCAGTTTTCATCCTCACTCACCTCTTCTTCTATGCCAAATTTACTTCAGATAATTATAATTTCAAGATAATTTGCAAGTGTTGCTCATGTATAGACATTTCGTGCTGGGGCTTAACATCAGAGCCCAGCTCCCAGCAGATTTAGTCCCTGCTCAGCTATTTATTAGAAAAGATTAAAAGGGCTTTACATCTATAATCTGAAGCTTTTCAAATGACCTTTGCAGATTTAACTCCGCAACCAAAAGCAGAATATAAAGGCCAAACGAGACGAGCCCTTGGCGGAAGGGCCCCGGACACCTCCGGTCCCTGCAGGATCCAGGGCTCTTCCCAGCCTGGTTCATTCCACAGTCTGCTTGGATTTAACGATTTAAGCACCGAGGGAATAACGAGGTGATTCCCCCCCCCCCATTTGAATCCAGGGATTTGTTTAAACTCAAGCTGTTGCATATGAATTCGCTTTAGTTGCCTAAAACAAGTTCTGGGATGGCTGGAACCTGCCGAGCGAGCGGATTCTGCTGGAGACGATTCCAGAGCTCCGGAGGTGATTCCAGAGCTGCAGCTCAGGAACACTCCCCTGCAGAGGATTCACATCTTTTCAGGCTGCCCCCACTTTTTTCCTCCTTCTCCCCCCCAAAATCCTCTCCACTCGCAGTGTCCCTCCCCTCCCCACCCGCCAAGGACACCCACAGCCCCACTGAAACCCCCAAAACTCTCCCAGAGCTCAAAATCCAGGCACCCTCTGCCCAAAACAGGCATTTTGGTATTAAAAGATGGGACCTATTTCAGATTTCCAAAGGATTTCCCTGTCCCCCAGGTACACAGCAAGAAGTTTCCAAGCAGAATATGTTGAGACTGAAAACAGGCAAGAGCAGCACCTGGTACTTCGTTATTAGTTTTAAATGATATTAAATTATGAGCATTTCCCTGCAATAGGATCGTCCCTAATCTAAGACAGCATCTTAAGGCAAGGAGATAAATTTTCTATACACTTAATTAACGTTGCTCACCTAATTAACATTGCTCACTCGAGCCAGCAGCAAGATGAACCTGAACGGCCTAAACAGGAGGCAGCACTATTTTATACCATTGAAGAAATTTTCATCTAATTTAATAAAGAATTTAAGCAATGAACAACATTAAAGGGATTTTCTAGTTTGACTCCCTGTGTTTGTACCTTAAGTGATCGCTCATGGAGAGAAACAAGGGCTATTTATTAGGATTTCTTTGGGAAGAGCCTTGCCCAGGAATAAATCTTTTTAATTCTGTAGCAAGGAGGAGAAATACAGGAGTGGGGAACAGCAAGATTCCTCTTTTTTTTTAGGAGCTTTTTTCAGGATTAACACACCAGACCACATGATGTTTTATAACCCAAATGCCTACAGAAATCATGGCCCATAATATCCCCCTTTCAGGCCTTTTCCTTCAGACTCCGGGTGACTCCTCGGCCCCAGCATGCTGGGAATGGGCCAAGGAGGAGCTGAAGAAAGGCCTGGGGTTTGATTTGACACAACTTAAGACATTTTTGGTTGGTTTCCTCACTGGGTTTCCTCAGCAGGACTGTTGGGCTATAAAAAAAGGGCTGTTAATTCAGTTTATCCATGTCTAATCTCCACAGACCCGACCAGGACACCACGTTCCTCTGCAGGGGGGCAGAATGGAATAGTTCAGCCTCCAAAAAGTTCCAAATGAGTTAAAGCTTGTCTCAAACAAATTCCCTTCTGTTCATACTATTGCCCTTTCCTGAGTCATTGATTCGAAGCTGCTGAGCAGCTCAACGGACACAACTCCCTGACAGCATTCCAGGGATTCTTGGGGAGACCGAAGCTTTTCCTGGCCAGGGCTCAACATTGCACGGGAAACAAAACTCAATACGTTCCTCTGTAGGAGCCCAGCATCCCTCTGGATGCAGTGCTGGGATCCAACATCCTGGAGAAGGCAGAGGTGCACCAGCTCCATTCCTACAGCACGAAGAGATGCTTGTCATGGATGGCAGGGAAAAAAGGAATTAACAGTTTCCTGGCTAAATGTTCCAAGTTTCTCCTTGTCTGATCCCAGAGGCTCCTGGTCTCTTCATTCTGCACTGAATATTGATGCAATCTGGATTAACAGCAGCCCACAGCCAGAATAAGGATTATTTTAATGGCTTTCCTGAAATAAGGTTATTTTCCAAACCCCTGCATCCAGGAAAACACCACGGTGACTTGTTCTTGCATGGCAATAAGATCATAGATTCCCAGGATCACTGAGGTTGGAAAAGACCTCCAAGACCATGCAGTCCCACCCTGTGCCCCATCCCCACCTTGTCCCTCAGCCCAGAGCACTCAGTGCCATGTCCAGTCATTCCTTGGGCACCTCCAGGGGTGGGGACTCCACCACCTCCCTGGGCAGCCCCTTCCAAAGCCTGACAGCCCTTTCCAGGAAGAAATTCCTCCTGAATTGAACCTCGTGAGCACACACCACCCCGTTTTTATAGAGCCCCATGGCAATACAAACCACCAGTGTGTTTTCCTGCTCCTTTTCCAAATGAAAAGTGGGGCTGAGTATCAGGGTGGGGGCAGAGCAGGTGGGAATCCAGGTTCCTCAGGGACAGGAGCACTTGATTTATGAGTAAATTCTTCAGTAGAAGTCCCAGAGATGCCATTTGACATTCCCAAAGTGGCTGCTGGGAAGGCAGGATAAGGGTGGGACCTGCTCCTGCACCTCTAATTGGTGTTATTCTTCTGTTCTACACATAATCCAAACTGAATGTTACTCTTCATAGAATAACAGCAATATTCTCCTATAGAAAACCAACTCCATGGCCCTATGGAATAAAAGCTGCATTCCCCTATGGAATAACAGTGTGAAAGGACTAGTGGAAATCCAGACCTCTATCAACACATTCAAGGTCCCCAGCCCTCAGAGGAGCCTCCAGCCCTCACCCTTAGAGGGACAAATAAATACATCATCATGTCTCTGCTATATAGAAATATATTAATGGCCAAGAGGTTTTAAATGGTTCCCCACCGTTCTGAACATTATTCTTGAAAAACATGCTAATTCATAGACCCCTTCATTCCAAAAGACAAAAAACAACAAGTTAAAAAAAGACCATACTGGAATTTCTGAATTTTAAGGTCTTTTTCTATGTGTCTGGGGCATTCACAAATTATTCTCTGTAACCCCAAATTCCTTCCTGCATCCTGAAACACAAACACCTGGATGATAAAGATCATTTTCCCTCGTTTTCATTCCACCTGCAGCCAAGCTCCCAGCACTCTCCTTGCCCCGTTCTATTGCTTTTTAACAGAAATACACTGAATTATGGCCAGGACACAAACTGCACGTAGACTCCTTGAGTCAGAGCCTCACTAAATCCCTTGCAATTATTGCTCCTGCCCCGGGAAGTGCTTTTAAATCTTCAGCTCAGTGCCTGATAAACCCTCCCAGCCCAAACTGCTCTGGTAAAACGACACCACTTTGACGCATCTCCCAACTTTCTGCTCCCATGAGGAGCCACCTCTCTCCAGCAGAGACCACGACGCCTAAAGAAGCACCAAATCAGAAAAGTACGAGTGACAACTCGAATTCCTGCAAAGGCAAAGGGCTTTGATGGGAATCCTTCAGGCCGTGGTTCGACACGGCCCAACGGCAGCACTGAAAATGGAATTAGGAGCAATCAAACAGGAGCCCAAGCGCCGACACCTCGGTGTGGAGCTCTTGGCTGTGGCTTCGTGTCCCACGCTGGCCCAGGGACCCAGCGCTGCTTTCGTGGGCAAAAGCACAAACCACAAATTATTTATAGTGTTTGTGCTGCGACGCCTGAGCAGAGCCCTCCCCCTCGACAAGTGACCAGAGCCCTGAAACTGCCACACGCTGACCTTTCAAACCCTCTCAGCGTTTCTGTCACAGGGTTATTTTCTCCCCCACCCACTGCGGCACAATTGCAGAGCAAACAGCAATTTTCCATCTCACGGAATCACAGAACCACAGCACAGTTTGAGCTGGAAGGGACCTTAAAGCTCAACCAGTTCCCCCCTTGCTGTGGGCAGAGACACCTTTCACTATCCCAGGTTGCTCCAAGCCCCATCCAGCCTGGCCTTGGACACTTGCAGGATGGGGCAGCCACAGTTTCTCTGGACAACCTGGGTCAGGGCCTCCCCACCCTCACAAACAACAATTTCTCCACAACATCCCATCTAACCCTGCCCTCCAACAGTGGGAAGCCATTCCCTCTTGGCCTGTCCCTCCAGGCCCTTGTCCCAAGTCCCTCTCCAGCTCTGTTGGAGCCCCTTCAGGCACTGGAAGGGACCCTGGAGCTTCTCTTCTCCAGCTGAACACACTCAGCTCTCCCAGCCTGGCTCCAGAGCAGAGGGGCTCCAGCCCTCAGAGCAGCTCCATGTCCTCCTCTGGACCCTTGAAACCACAAAGGCTGACAAACCAGCTTCAACTCAAGGTCTATAATGACAAAATACTTTTGTTGTTGTTGTTGTTTAAAAATTAATAATGTCACCAACATTTTAGAGAACACTTGGCTGTGGCCATGAGAAGTCTGTGAGGGGCAGGCAGGAGTTTAAAAAAACCCTACAAGTGCACATACAGATCTAAAATCTCCCTGTCCCTCACACGTATCAGGGTTTATATCCACATTTTAAGGTATTCCTCCTCAGTGCACTCCCCTAATTTAGTTGATAACCCCCATGGAATCTGCTGGTTGGCAACAACTACAGCACATGGAAGGTTGTGGGAAATAAATGAACCCAGTATTTTTAAAAGAATTTGCAAAGTTCCAGCTGCTGCTGTTCCACAAGACATGAGATGATGGTGATAATAACAAAACAATAATAGACCTATAGGTTCCTGCCTTGCAACACAAGCCTCGGCAGAACTTAGAAGCCCTCAAACCTCCACAAGCCCTGCACAGGCAGCTCTTCAAACTGTGGATTTGATCCATGGGGGGAATCCCAACTCCCCATCGAGTCAAGAAACAGCTCCTGCTCTGAGCCCACCTGACCTGCTTTGAGCACAGATGGACCAATGTCCTCTGGAGGCCCCTGCCCACCTCAATCATCCTTCAGTTTTCATGCTTTAGGAATCTCCTCACTATTCTGGTGCAGACAGAGCAGGGACATGGGAGTCACATCTCCACACCCTGCCTAGAAGAGAATCCAACCCTACACCAGTCAGAACATCCCTTTGGTGCTGTTTGCTTTCTGTGGTGCCTCCCTGAAATTTGGCTTATGAGCTTCTCAAAAATCAGCGATGCCATTTTTCAAGCTGGTGCAGGAACCAAAAGACACACCTCTGTCCCCTCCCTGCTCTTCATTCCTCACTAAAGAACCTTTCTACATGACCTACAAACACTTCAGATGGGGAAAGGCCAGAGGATAAAGGCACCTGGGAAGTGCTGATGAGACCTCTCCTCACCCCCTGCCTGTGTGGAGCACATGGAGAACAGATCCATATGGACAGGCTTGCAAAGATTCCCTGAAGGGCCAAACCCATATTCAAGGGGCCTCCCTGCTCCAACCCAACCTCCCATTTGTTCCATTTAGGAAGGCTAAAACACTCTCCACCCCACCACTGACACTCTCAGTCAATGACGGCGCAGGCACTGCTACACAGAACTGAACTTGGTGGGATTCTCCCAATAAAAGCACAGCAAATCCCTCATTCCATAGTTACAGTCACTGAACAACAGCCAAGTGAGTTCTACCCATGAACAGCCAAACCCTCTTGTAATTAAACTGATGGATAAAACACAACTCCCATGATGCACAGGAGGAAACAGCACTTTTAACTTTTTTTTTCTCCTTGCAGGCAGTTTATGCCACCTGAAACTGTCCTGTCACTGGAAAACACTTGCACTGACCATACTGGGATGAAAACAGACTATCCAAGGGCAGCACATCCACCCTCTGCAGAATCAAGTCACCATCACAGAATCATGGAATATCCTGAGCTGGAAGGGATCCATAAGGCTTGAGTCCAGCTCCTGGCCCTGCACAGACACCCCAGCAATCCCACCCTGTGCCTGAGAGTGCTGTCCAAACCCTCCCTGAGCTCTGGCATCCTTGAGGCCATGCCCACTGCCCTGGGGAGCCTGTTCAGTGCCAACCACCCTCTGGGGGAAGAACCTTTTCCTGAGATCCACCCCAAATGCCCCGACACAGCTCCAGCCGCTCCCTCAGGTCCTGTCACTGCTCACACAGAGCTCAGTGCCTGACACAATTAACCAACAATTTTTTGCAGCAATTAGGCTTCAAATTAAGGCTCAGTTATGACTGTTTGTCTTTGTGCATGTAGAGTTCCCACTCCCAATATAAATATGGAAGACAAGGACTTTTCATGGGAGAGTTGCACTTGGAGAAAGTTTAGGGGCCAGTTTAGTTGACTACAAGAAGTGCCAGTGTCATGGAAATCTCCAGAGCAACATTCTGGGGTGAGATACCTGAGATAAAGTTTTATAAACGTCACTACAACACCCCCCTGTTTGGGAGATTTAAAGCTCTGCTCTATCAACTATGTAAGAACCAGGATTTGGTGTCTGCATTCCTGGCAAATGCTTCAATGTTGGCAGAATATTCCCCTTTTTCCCATATTTAAGCACAGGATCAAACCATTGCAGCTTCTTCCTTTTAAGTGTTGCTTTGGGAAAAAAAAATAAAAAAGGAATTGCCACGAAACCACAATTCAAGAAAATAAAACCCCAAAACCAAGCCAAGGCCTCCGACCTAAGTCCTCTTCCCGAACAGGGACAGTTTTCCTACGTAAGCGCCGTGATGGGAAGGAAAGCCCGGCTGAGCTGGCAGATGGTCATGATCCAACGCCGGCATGGATGGATCCTGGAGGCAGGGGCTGCCAAATCCGTTGGGTCTGGCTGACATTCCTGCTCCTCTGCTCATCGTTAATGTTTTTGTGCACGGGGTGGATGGCCCTGGGAAGAGCAGCCAAACGCTCGTGTTTCCCAGCGAACTCGCACACAGCGGTTGGGTGGAAAAAATCTTCATCCTGGCTTGAGCTTGGGATTTAGAGGAGTATCTCAGGATGAAGGTGGGAAGCTCGGTGTTACTGCAGTGACCACCCCACCTCCCAACAGTTACAGTCTGCAGCCAAAGAACAAACTTTGCTCCATCAGGCACAGACAGCAAGTGTCCAACAGGTCACGGGACGGAGTAAAATCTCCTTAGTTGGTGCTTCAAGGGATTTTTTTGTACGACAGAGATACAATCCCAGAGCAATCAAATGGTTTGGAAACAAGTCGTGGCTTAAGCAGGAGAATTTCCACTCCCCCAATAGGCAATACAAGTACCACAAACAAGCACTGCAGCAGGAACAAAGCACCAACAGATCAAAACCCATTAATAGATACATTTCAAGAGATGGCCAAACAGGTTACAACCTACATCTTGTTAGACTGTGTATTACTACAGCAAGTCATGCCATGAGTTCCTCACCTTCCATAATGTCCTTATGCAGAGCTGGATTCAGCACAGAGTCACTCAAACTTCACTGCAATTGCTTGAAATGGCCCCGATGCTCCGAGGGTTCTGGAGAGGGGGGTGGGAGAGCTGGGATAGCTCAGCTGGAGAGAAGAAGGCTCCAGGGAGACCTGAGAGCCCCTTCCATTGCCTAAGGGGGCTCCAAGAGAGCTGGAGAGGGACTTGGGAGAAGGGCCTGGAGGGACAGGCCGAGGGGGAATGGCTTCCCACTGTTGGAGGGCAGGGTTAGATGGGATGTTGGGAAGGAATTCTTCCCTGTAAGGGTGGTGAGGCCCTGGCCCAGGTTGTCCAGAGAAGCTGTGGCTGCCCCATCCCTGCAAGTGTCCAAGGCCAGGCTGGACAGGGCTTGGAGCACAGTGGGATAGTGGAAGGTGTCCCTGCCCTTGGCAGAGGGTGGAACTTGAACGAGCTCTAAGGTCTCTCCCAACCAAAGCAGTCTGGAATTCCATGATAATACATTCTTTGAGAGATGACAACATCTGCAGCACCACATTTGCCTTTTTTTTCTCCTCACAGTCTCCAAAGCTGTTGACCACTCGTGTCTCACCTGCCCTGAAGCCCCTGGTAAAGAAAACACGACTTTTCCACTTCCAAAACCAGACAAACATCCACATGTTTCAGTGCTCTGCAGAACACGGGGGTAAATTCCTGTCTTCAGAGCATCTCCCTCTGATTTTAGCTCATCCAGCACAGAAGCTGTACAGAGTCACTCCTCAACCAGGGCTTCACATCCTCCCCAGAGGAACACAGACTGGGGGCTTTTTGGCCAGGAGCACGTTGCCTTGGGAACACTGATGTTCCCAATGACACAACACACTAACCAGCACTACTGTTGAAGACATAACTTCCTTACACAAAAGTATCCCTGCAGGAAGTGACGTTCTCTTAGGAGAACAAGCTCTTATCGCCGCTGTTGCTCCCTGACAGCTCTCGGGGCACTCGGAGGCTCCTGCTGGAGCTGGGACTCCCTGATTTTAGAGCTGGTGATGACAGGCTGGCATCACTTGAGCTGCAGCTCTTGCTGCCACACTGCTGCTTCAGGGGGTGGAGCTGTGGACCCTCAGCCTGAGGGCAGATGAGAAACAACCCAGAATCCCAGAACATTCTGAGCTGGAAGGGACCCACAAGGATCGTCGAGTCCGGCTCATAGTGAACGGCCCATACAGGGATCAAACCCTCAACCTGGGTGTTATCAGCACCACACTCTGACCAACTGAGCCCCCATCAAAGCCTGGGGAGCTCTTGTGGAAGAGGAGCATCTCCAACACAACATCACCTCAGCTGAACCAGGAGGTCCTGCCCAGACAGAAGTGAAACATCGCTCGTTGGCAAGAGACTCCCTCGACAGGCATCTTCACCAGCTTCCACCCCCTTCTCACCAACCATCACCCTCTAATCCAGGGAGAGGGATCTGGGCTTGCCCACTCTCCAGCCCCCAGAGGAGGCCTCTCAAGGTCCCTTCAAAACTGTAGGGTTTTTTTCCTTTTTTTTTTTTTGAATATAATGATTCGACGTGGGGCCATAAATGTTTGGAAAAGAAGTTTCAACTTCCTACTGCATTCTTGGATAGCCCAAAAAATGCTCATAAAAAAAAAAAAAAAAAGAAAGAAAGAAGCATTCACTGCTTGCTCTGGTCTTGATCCAAGTTTTCCTGCAGTTTGTCACCAAAATTAATGCCACAAACCGAAAGGCAGGAGAAAGTGTCCCTCCTGTAACGCCTCCCCATCTGGAACCTCTTAGCAGAGGCTCGGAGCCCTGATGTATATTTGACACACAGAGTTTTTCCTGCTTTTCCCAGGAGAAATATGTGTAATGAAGAAAAACAAAAACACGTTAGCAGCAACCAAAACATACCACTGAAACCCGAGCCCCGCCTTGGCTCCTGCCCTGCTCTCCTTCCTCTCAGACCTCAGCCACTTTCTGCTGCTTACGGCCAAAAAACAACACCCAGCCGCCCTCCCCTCCAAAAAATAAAACCCAATAAAATCGGAGCTCTGCCCCTAAATCAACACAATCAGACCCACACGTTTGGTTTCTGCCACGTAAAATATGGCACGAAGGAGGCCGAGGTTAAACGGGAATGCACACGTCTCCAGCCCTTCCCTGCTTTTCTGGGGGATTATATAAATAATCTGCAACTCTTCTTGACGCAATTCCAGAATTTCAAGCGCTATTGAGCAGCAGCATCAAGTTTCTGTGCCTCATCCACAGTTCAGAGGACTCACTCACGCCGCGGCAGCGCTGCCGGGCTCGTGTTTTCCAGCACTGCAACATTCCAGTAGCCGTAGGCAGCTTCGGATGTCCAAAGGATCCCTAAAAACACCTTTTCCCCCTATTTGCACGCTTAAAAATGCTTATTAGGAAGTACTGGGATCACAGAATCCCAGGATCACTGAGGTGGGAAAAACACTCCAAGGTCACCAAGTCCACCCTGTGCCCAATCCCCCCCTCGTCCCCCAGCCCAGAGCACTCAGTGCCATGCCCAGTCATTCCTTGGACACCTCCAGGGGTGGGGAATCCACCACCTCCCTGGGCAGCCCCTTGCAGTGCCTGACCACCCTTTCCAGGAAGAAATTCCTCCTGATGTCCAACCTGAACCTCCCCTGGTACAGCCTGAGGTTGTTTCCTCTCATCCCCTGTTTCCTGGGAGCAGAGCCTGAACCCCCCAGCTCTCCCCTCCTGTCAGGGAGTTGCAGAGATTGAGAAGGTCCCCCCTGAGCCTCCTTTTCTCCAGGTTGGACCCCCCCAGCTCCCTCAGCTGCTCCTTACACGACTGACTTTCCACAACACCTGCAGGAGACAGACTAATGTGGAGCACTGAAAAAATTATTATCTTACTGGATCATAACAAATCTCATTGAAAAAACTTAATTCTCTTATCAGGGCCTAGAACATTTGATAAGTGCAAGGAAAAAGAACAGCTGACACTGGTTATTTTTAGGGAGCAAAAAGTCTCAAAAATCAACATTTTCCTATCAGGTATTTCTCTCAGGAGAGGATGCAAGTGATTAAAGTCTATTTTCAGTAAAAGAGGACAATCCCACAGGTCCCACCTGTCACCTTCCCAGAGGGATTCAGTGTGGGTTTCCTTGGGGTCATGATGGAGACTAAACTCTAAACTGGCACAGGTTACTCAGCTGGGGGTAAATGTGACACCAGAGAAAGGAGCAGCTGCAGCAGGAACAGCCGATGCCCCGCGGCACGAGACGGGCACAGCCCTGGAATTCCGCCTGTCAGGAGAGAGGGCTCCGGGCAGGGAAGGAGCTTTCACTTCCAGGGCCACCCTGCCAAAACCACCTCTTTAGCTTTGTGCAATGTTCTTCTCTGCTGCCAAGGCCGGGATTTCTGAGAACAGCTTTGGGTTCCTAAAGGCAAGAAAATCCAGCAGAGAAAGCAAGCCCTGAATTAATGAAATGAAGGGAAACGTGGGGAGATTTTATATTCCAAGTTTCCACGCCGCAGAAAACACTGTCAAAGCCAACACAGGGATTTTTCTGTCATCCACCTTTTCCCAGGCTGGCTTTGTAAAACGCCAAGTGGTTGCGATGGTGGGTTGGGAACATCTTCTCCAGCTTTTTGGAAAGGGCAGGAGTCCAACCAAGCCATCTGTTGGTGTGCCAGCACGGACGTGTTTGCATTCCAAGGATGCAGAGCCCTCGCTGCTCCTTCTCCCTGCATGAAGATGAGTAGCAGCTCTTCATCATCCACCTTGGCCAAGCAAGAGAGATCATGAAGTGGGGACTGGAAAGCCCCTTGGTTCAATCCCAGGGGTTTCCGTGCAGATATCAAGAAATGCAGTTTGAGGTTGTATCTTCCATTAAGGTGCAGGACTTTTTAACAACACTTCAAGTGTTAATTTGTGCAGTCACCATGCACATCCCATATCTCTGCAAGGCTTCAAGGAGCAAAGGGCCTGCCCAAACCCCCCACTTGGCACTGATTGACCCCAAATGGAGCAAAGCAGAGGAAGGAATGCAGGCCCAATTTTTAGAGCAGGATCTGAGCTCCACTCCACCTCCTCCTGGGATCTCCCCCCACCAGCTGCAATATGTCTTCCAAATTTCACGGCACTGACCCTGAGGTGCTCCCAGATGTGAGGAGAGCAGGGAAGGGAAGCAGAAGGAAGATTCCATGTCACTGAGGACACCTAAGAACAAATTAACCCTCCAAAGGCATTTAACAGCATTTAACTTTGCCACCTCTTTAGTCTTGGTGCACAATATTTCGGGGAACACCAACGTTTCAAACCTTGCTGCTCTCCTGAAGAACACAGGACAATGTATGTGCAGCAACACAGTTCAAGTGCAAGATCCTCCACAGAAGGGGTGTGATGGAGGGAGAGCCGGGAGCTGCTCCCAGCTGGCAGGCACTGCTCCATTGGCTGCACTGGGAGCTGTGCAGGAGTTTCTGCTGCGACACTCGGCACAGTGACAGGGGAGAAATGCAGCAGATCCACTTGGAAAATTCCCAGGGGCATTGCCTGCCTGAGCAAAGGCAAACCAGGCTTCGTTATCCAATTAATTTCAAAGCTCTGTGAGAGTACCCGCTCCTTAAATTCCCTCTCCTCTGTTTCCCTGAAACGGTGCTTTCCACTCCACAGATATTCACAGAATCACATCTAGTATATTATACCAGCTTTTCTGTTCCCTCACCCCCAACCCAGCCTGACAAACCCTCTACCCTGACCACACTCAGCCAACATGTTCCCTCTCCATCCTGGAGTAATTAAACAAAGAGTTTACAACTCCCCTCGTAGAAACCCTAAAGCTTTACAACAGTAAAATCCAGACCAGCATTTCTTCATTCAGCCTTTGAACAGTCACCACAGCCTGTTTAAGCCTTTTGGTAACTCTTCTGTAACTAAATATACAGCACATAAACTATAATCACAAGCTGTTGTCGATATCAAAGGAGCTGCGATGGGACACAGAGGGAGGTGGGAAATTTTGTAGCCAAATGTAACAGTATCTTTAACCAGCCCAACCGGAATAGCTGGAAAACCCAGCCAGGATTTGAGTACAACTCCTCTGCCAGGCTGAGACAAACTCAAGGACAAATTCACAGCGTGTTTTCTGAATTTAGGAAGAGATTCATCAGTTGAACCCAATGGGAGAAAAGGATCTTTAAGCAGAGGAGCCCGGGGACGTGAAAAGGAAGGGGAAAAACAAGCACTCCCTGTGCTGAGCAGTGATCCATAATTTATAGCAGAAATAAAACCACACTCCCAGCTATTATTGGGAAGCGAGCGGTGACCTGACACACAGCAGCACATCAGAGTGAAGAGGGGGTCAGCACTAATGACACTTGGTTTGTAGAAATGAACTGAGAACCAGCAATTATTCGCAAGGAAAGGAGCTGTTGGTGCTCCAGGATGGAGGATGGAACACCAGAGCACCCCTGCCTGCAGGACCGAGGGCAGAACCACGCCCAAAGGCACAACTCCAGCTCTCCAGTCATGACAAACATCAGCCTTGACTGACACACAGCTTCCTGAGGGTCCATGAGACTGCACAACGACTGAGCCAACAGGGAATTTCTGTGTTCTCGATAAAGAACAAATTCACATCCAAACCCACAGTTCTGATGCCTTGGATCTCCCTTCACGAGGCAGAGCTACAGAGATCATGGTTTCCATGATTTTAATCCAACTCATCGAGCATGTGTGTGTGGAGGAATCAGACTGGGAGGTGTCTGAGATCCAGATCTCACTTTCTCCATTACCCACTTCCAAAGCCTTTATTCCACACGTGGAGCTATAAAGTCCCTGCTGTCAGACAACAATCTCATCATACACCATCCAAACCTGAGAACACCAAGGACACCATCGCTCCAGTGGTCATTGTAGAGTCTAAATGTCTCCACAAACATCACCTGGAGGGATTTGGAAAGATTTTATGGGGATAGGGCTGAAAGATCCCTCCCTTAAACAATGAAGTACCCATCGCCCTGAAAGTGGGGTTGAAGGAAGGGGCCCAGCCACTCTGGTTGCCTTTGGGATGATGTGAATTTATTATTTAAACCTTCTTATGATTCTGTTTCCTTTTTGCACTACAAAACACAGGCAGGATGTAGCAGGAATTGCTGGAGTGCATCTGTTTATCCCAGTGGGAAAGATGGGGATGCTGCTCCTGCTGCTTCACTCACAGCAGCTTTATAACCCCCCCAAAAAAAACCATCAGTGGGAGCTAAGGAGAGGTTTGTTTGCCTCTTTAAAGTGAAGGTATTAAATGTATTTCTTCACTGACCCTAATGAGCAAGTGAAATCCTCCATTCAAAAATGAAACTCGTGTGCAAACAGCATTTCTCCTCCAGACAGCTCTGCCTGCAGCTCAGGAGGGTGGCGAAGGAAACCGAACCACTGACAAAAAGGAAACCACAGAAAGAAATCTTTCTTTCTCTTGCTGAGCCTCATCCTCTTGTTTATAACTCCCGAGGAAAACAGCAGCACGATTGTCCTACCTCAGGCTGGCCAGATTTCAGCAGGAAGGCTTCGGTCACCCGGCTCCGGCGTCCAATTCCCGAGGCCTTACCCCGCTCATCTCTCCTTTTCACTGCTCCTGCTCCCCTTGGATGACATCCAGGACCAGGGAAGCTACTGAAAACTCACCAGGCTAAAGTTACTGTAAGAATTAAAACCCAGGTGGGAATTGAAAGAAGGCAGGGGAAAAAAAAATCCCACAATATCGGGGACTGTACAAAAAAAGAGGGGGGAAAAAAAGGAGGGAATTGGTGCTAATGAGCTCCAAAATCAAAGTTTGACAACAAGTGACCAACATCACTTTAAGAGGTTCCCACCTATACTCTGTTGCTCCCTGGGATGCAGCACAAATACATGGGGGATCCTATTCCCAACAGGATCAAGATCCTGAGCCAGCCTAAAAACATATTACTGCATTTGCAATTCTTCCAGTGCCACTTCAGAAAACAAACACATCAAAGATAACTCAGGTGACAGGTAGAAAGAGGTGGGGAAATATCCCCATGGAATTATCCACACAGTTAGGTCCTGACTCACAGAATTTCACCTTTCTCATCCTCTTTACCCCAGCCCTGGCACTGCCCCAGCAAGATGCACAAAATTAAACCGAGCTGATTCGATGGCAAGGAAGAAAATAGGAGCAAAAAATAAACCACCACAACTTCTCCTGAAGACTCTCTGAGCAGTGGAAGTGCCCTGCCCCAATGGCATCCTGGGCAGGAGGAACTGGGCTCCTAAGAAATTCAAGTGTGGATCTGGCAATGGGAGGATGGAGTAAAATCAACTGTGGTTGGAATCAAGTCAAACAAATGGGAATCCTCCCAAGCCGACCCATTCCTTGGTTCCATGAAACACAGAGTCTTCTTTCAAAGCATAAACTTAATAAACCCTCAAAGCAAGAACTCGAACCTATTCTACTTTTTACTTAACAGTAAGTCCAAACCTATTTTTCTTTTTGAATTTCCAGTTGAAAGCTCGAACCTTAATTAAACTCTTTGGAAAAATTAGTGGCGAAGATCTTACGACGTGATAACCGTAAAGCAATTTAAAAATTACAACCATTAAATCAAAATACAAACTTAGGGCTCCTTCAATATTTGCTTTTGTGCCTTAAGCCAGGAGGTGAGACATCCTAGTTATTCCAAAAGCTCCTCCCAGCTCCATTTCTCCCGCCGAACAGACGCAACTGATACATAAAAGCAGAAATATTTTGCTTACTCGTAATTGTGTCTTGATGAAGCTTTCACAGCACCAAAACCCCACTGAGGGCAGCCCATCTAATGGCCCACGAGGGTTTTGCAGCCTAAATGGAAAGCAAAAAGCCTGAGTGTTCCTGGAGGTCCCGCTGCCGGGGCTGATGCCGCGGGAGCCTCGCCGAGAGCTCACAGACGTCTTTAAAAGCCCCGCGATCAATAAAGTGCAATTAAAAAACTTAGTCAAGGGGGGGCTGCTAATGTGGGGGTGATTAGGCAGGCACTGAGCCACGCTAGGCTGAGCTTTAAAATCAGCCCCAGTGACAACCTTATTCAGATTTAGAGGTGCAGATATAAAGAGAAAAAGGTATTTTTATTTAATATTTCTATATCTCGCATATATATTGCTTTGATGTTTGCATATCTCATATGTTACACAGCGAGGGTTTTAATTAACCTGGTTCCTATTTATATTACTTATTTATTTGCTTTCAATATTTCCAGTAGTTGGCAGTTTAGGAAACAGGTGTTTGCTGTAGGATAACAGACGCAGATATTCCTGCAGCCTTGATCCTCGAGGAAGCACAGCCAGTCCCACTGAACCAAGGCTGTTCCCATCCCCCCTGTGCCTCACTGCTCTGCACCAAAATTTAGGGTAACCCCAACTCATGTTCTTTATCACTGCAGGAAGAATGTGTCACTCAGCCCTGGCTCAGCCATAACTGCCTTGTCCATCAGACAATGCACCAACTCACCCATCCAAGGGAGCGTCCACTCTGTCCACAACCCGAGAAATCCAATTATTAACCCCAGCAGAAACCCAGGCTAACACCAACATGTTGGGTTTTTTTTTTTTAAAGCATGTTTTCTCTCAGCTTCACTGAAATTATTTGGCTTTCCTGGAGCAGATGAAAACCAGATGTTGGAGAGAGGGAAGGGCTGCACGAGCCAGGAAGAAAAACCCGGGACATCACCAGGCAGGTCGCACCCATTCATTACCCACGTAATTCCCTTCTGCAGGACGGTATTTAGGCTGCATCTCTGTTATTACAAATATTCCAGCTGGGATGTAATTCCAGAAGGCTCCGTTGTGTCCCCCACAGCCCAGAGCAGCACGCGAGGCCGAAGGCGCCGGCACCGTCTCCTTGTGCTGCGTGAGCACTTTGGGAAGCTCCGCTCCCATCTCCTGGCATTAATGCCAAGATTACGCCCTGTGATCCCCCCCGGAGCAGCCCAAGCCCAGGATTAATCCAGGCTTAACAGCTCTTGGATGACCACTTGTTAGGCTGAGAACATGCAAGAAGCAAAGGACTTTGTGCCCACGGACATGAGGCAGTTTGGGAAAGGAAGGTGGATCCTCGTCCGCACAAGCGGAGCAGCAGGACTTGGGTTATCCATCATTTTAAGCAGCCACACGATGCAAAAATGGGGAGTAAAAGTAAATTCTGGGTGAATTCAGACCGGACTGGCCATTTGCACGGGCAGCTGGAATGGCAGGTGAGCACCACAGGGAACTCTTACACAGATTTCACAGGTCACAAAGGACTCGGAAGGTCTGTGCTCTCCCCACAATTTTTTTCCCATTATTTCCCCATTTAATGCTAATCCAACACTTGTCCAATAGAATATTCAGATTTAAAGCAAACATCCAGTGGCAGTCAAGAGGATGCAGGAGCAGCTCCTTCCACGCTTCCATTAGCAGGAAAAAAAGGAAGGCAAAGGGGGGAAACGAGCCTTGTGCTGTATTTGCTCCACAAATATCCCTGCCCAGCAACACATCCCCTGCCAGCACCGCTGGGAATTCCAGATCATCCTCATCCCAGCACTGAGCAGCTGCTGTTCCAAGGGATTCACTGGAATTCCTTTAAAACTGAATGAATCAATGAAATAAATATAAATGTCACCTCCCAGTGACGTCCCCAAACACTGGAGCAGCATCTCCAGTTATCTGACACAACATACAACTAACACACCTCACCCTTCATTAACACATGCACTAATTAACATATTGCACAAATTCCCAGGGCTAAATACTCCCCCAAACAACTGAGGTGTCCATCCCAGCTGTGCTTTTCCAGAGCACAAAGGGTTTACATGGGTTAGAGCTTGACAGTGAAGGTGCAATAAAGCTTTTTACTTGATTAATTATTTGGGGGATTCTACACGACACCAGCAATGCAGATTTTTTGGTATGATTATTATTGCTACGATTGCTATTATAATATATATTATTAATTTATATATAATTTTGAACTTCTATAACACCAGCAATGCAGATTTTTCTGTATGTATATGAATACAGATGTTTACTAATACATAAATTATTATAGTACATATTAATATATATTAATTTGGATTTTTATGTGCCACCAGCAATGCAGATTTTTCTGGGTGTATATAATATCATATTACTATTACACTACATATATCAATTTAGCAAATATTATTATATATCTGTTATTTTGGACTTCTATATGACACCTGCAATACACACTTGTTTGGGCATGTGTATATAATTACATTAATATTTCATTACATATATTATTATAGGAGATATTATTATTTTATGTATGACTTTGGACTTTCATGTGACACTTGCAATGCAGATTAGTGTGTGTATATATATAAATTTACATTACAAATATATTATTATATTACCTATATTTGGACTTTTATGTGACACCTGCAATGTAGATTTGTGTGTGCATTCATAGGATTAATAACATATTACATACATTATTATTATTATTAGAGCAGATATTAACATTTATTATTGTTATAGGAGACATTATTTTTATTATTACGTATTTATTATTTTTTACTTTTATGCCACACCTGCAATGCAGATTTGTGTGTGCATTCACAGAATTAATATTATATTACATATATTATTAGAGCAGATATTGACATCATCATCATTATTATTATTATTAATATCATTATTATTGAAGACATTATACACATTTATTATTTTGGACTTTTATCTGGCACCTGGCAATGCAGATTTGTGTGTGCATTCAAAGAATTACCATCATCATCATCATTATTACAATATATTAATATTACAGAGTAGTTATTATTGTTTATTATGATTATTTAAAACTTTTATGACACTTGCAATGCATATTTGTGTGTGTGTTATTGCTGTTATTATTGGATATATTATTAATATTGTTATGTTGTTATTGTTATTATTGTTATTGTTATTATTATTGTTATTATTGTTATTGTTGTTGCTGTTATTATTATTATATAATTTAGGACTTGGTTCTGCCCCTGCAATGCCCATTTCTGTGGGTTCTTTTGTATGAAATGTCCCCAAACTCACCAAACTCCACCCCAGGTTTTCCTCCAGCTGCTCTTTGGAGGACTTCAACTGAATTCCTCATCATTCTCCCTGGAATGTGCATCCCGGTGCCATTCCCGGTGCCATTCCCGGTGCCATTCCCGGTGCCATTCCCGGTGCCATTCCCGGTGCCCTCCCAGGGCCCACAGAGAGCAGAGGGAAGCAGAGAGGCTTTTCCAGGCTGAGTGTCCACATCCATCCCCTCCCGGATAACAGCTCCAGGAGTGAGATGGCACAGAGGGAACCGATGGATCGGGAATGCGACAGCCAAGAGAGCGAGCGCCGGAACACCAACCAAGCCCGTGGCTGGGCCTGGCACCGCGCCGGGATCGGATCACCGCGAACCCCGGCCCGAGGAAAGCTCGGCGTGAATTCCCTGACTAAGGTAAAAAAGCCTGGCTCAAATTTATGGACTGCTGGCAAAGTTACCTCTGTCCCAGAGGCCTCCAAATACCAGGAACACTCTGGCCCAGAAAGGCCGAGTTCAGCCTAATAACTCACACACATTCCTCAGGCATCGCCAGCCCCCGGGACACAAACTCCAACACTTCCAACCCCACGCTTTGCAGAGCCTTAAACTAAACCATAAAAGAGTATTCCCAACGTTTGCAAAGTTCCCTTTGGATGAAGAAGTGGATACAAGCCTTGTAGAGATGGTTGTTTTAAGGAGACAACCCCAAATCTCTGGTTCAGCACAGCCCCCTCCACAAAAAAACTATGGAATTTTCTACTCTTAAGGACAATCCCCTTAATCAAAGGATAATTCAACTTCCCAGGGATATCTGCAAGACAGAAGAAGAAAACCCTCAGTCAAACTTCCCACAGGAGAGGCTCAGCCCCACCCCTCACAGCTCCCAGCCTGCATCAGAAAATCTGGAACTCCCAGAAATCAGTAATTCCTCCAAAAAAGATTTCATGTTATTAAATCTGCTTCGTCTCTTTTTCATTTGTTTCTCCCTGTATTTCTTTCTTGTTTATTCTCCAAGCACGCGAAGTCTGGAGAGATTAGATCTGCTCTGCTTTGGAATATTCGGGATACAGCTCCCACCCGACCCACCACACCAAACCTTTGCTCCCCAAACCTGTCATTTCTCCCCAAAAATTCCAATTTCCTCAACGACAAAGCAAATTAAAGCATGAACATTTTGCCTTTCTCTTGGATGTGAGCATTTCATCCACATGCTTTCATTTTCCTTTGCTCTCCCTCCTCGGCCAAGATTTTTCTCCCGATTAAAAACCTTTAAGTAAATCTGCCTGTTTAGGGACAATCGGTAAATCTTGGATCTCTACCACAAAGTCAGGGCACAGGAATCCCATTCTTTTGTTTTTCTTTCCTCCTACCAAACAAGGGTAGTGCAGATCTGGACAATGCTGGTAAAAAAATTTAAATATTTTTTCTTAATTGCATTACGGCCAGAAATTGCTGAACTTTCCCTTTTTAGATATATATTTTTTTTTAACTATAAATAATGGTTTCCATAAAAGCCAATGATCCTGATTTGTCTTGTGCTGTGCTAAATGCGTAATTATTTTGAATCTCACTCAATACTGTCCCATCTTTCCCCTATTCTGGCTTTCCTTCCAGGCACGTTGACCCCACAAACCTCCATCCAGCTGGAGATGACTTGGATTTAGGAGATCCCTGAGCTCCAGATGCCTGCAAGTGGTGGGGCTGGCAGGGAAGCCCTGGCAGGGATGGGATGAGGTGGATCCTTCCTCCAGCACAGCCATCCCTGTGGGCAAAGCAGCAGGACCTCGCTCCCCAGGGCTCTTCTCTCCAACACAAGTGGTGCTTCCCGACACCAAACAGGAACGGGGGGACACCGATCACCCCGGGACAGAACACTCTGGTCGCTCACGCTGATGCAAAACGGACATAAGTTGGGTTTTATGCTTTTTACCTCTCAAAATAAGTGACCTGCAAAACGTCCCCACTGCTTTGAACTCTCCAGGTTCCGCCTGTCCTTTCATCTCCCCTCTGCCCGTGAGAGCCCAGATCCCCAATCCCTGTGACAAAGCCACAGGCTCGACTGTCTGGCAGGACGTTTATCCTCATCCATCTTAATTAAGCGCAGAAAACGAGTCCCGGTCTGGCGGTGCCGTTGGGGCGGATCCCTTCGGCAAACACGGCAAACAATGAGTTTATTTGCCAACTTGTGCAACTGTGGGCTTTGGGGAGGATGAGCTTTGACTTCACCTCTATAGGATATTTAACCTTGGAGGGTGAACCAACAGGGGCAGCTCTGCCTCCCCGCGTTGCCTCCCTTCTCTTCGCTGATTCCTGTCGAATTTGGCAAAGCCACTGGGTCAGAGCAGGAGGTTAAACTCGTTTGGATCTGGTAATCACTGGGACCACAGAGAAAACGCTGCAGCAGAGGTGGGAAATAAGATGCACACATTGCACCACTGCAGGGCTTGGTTATCACAGAAAAGACCTGGAAAAGACCTGGAAAAGACCTCTGGGATGATCAAGTCCAACCTATGATCCAACACTACCATGTGCTGGAGCAGGGAGGGGGGACCAGATGATCCACTCTGGCCTCTTCCATAATTAACCACATTTTCTCTGTCTCTCCACTGTATAAAATAAGTGACAACAATTTTTCTGTTATAAATAGCATTTTCTGTGCTATAAATAAGGAGGGGGCACCTCTCCCGCTCGGAGACACAGAGGGCAGAGTCAGAAAATTTCTTTTGCTGCCTTGGGAAACAATTTGTTCTAATTCTGGAGCTCAATAAGCCACTGATACCTTGTCATGCAGCAGGAGAGGGATTTGCTCCTGGGGCAGAGTAGTTCAGGGGACAGCACTCAGGGTTTGTGCCTGGAAAATCCACAGGCACAGCAGGAACCATTAAAAAGCCCAAATTTGCCAACTGCCCCCCCTCGGAGCTGGGTGTAGTCCCAGTCCAACAAAGGCTCCTTGTTCTCAGGCCCTTCTGTTCCCCACCAAGGGTGACCAGGTTGCAGCACAGCACCCACCTGGCACCCCCCCAGCACCCAACCCACCGTGGCAAATCCGACACAGGCTCCCCAGCCACGAGAAAAGTCAAAAGGGTCTCAGTAAATGATCCTGGAAACCGAAAAAAATCTGTATTTTGACTGGGGGAAGGGAAGGGGGGGGAGAAGAAACAAAATCCCTGCTACAGCATTAACTCCTCATTCCGTGACTAGAAAAACACGGTGCTGTATTAACATTAGGGATAAAAAGTCCTTGTCTGGGTTATTAAGTCCTCACAGAAGCCTCACTGCACAGTAACAGCACAATCTCTGAGCAAAAACATTATTTATCAGTGCTACATTATCATTACAGTATTTGATAAACATACTGAGAGATACATTTGAGAGAGAAAAAACAAGGATTCAGAAAATCATCCCTTCCTTCATGATTGATTCAATGTGCAGCCTGATATTCAAGTTTTACCTAAAAAGCTGACTACGAACCCAAATAAAAGATCCACTGGGGCAATAGGACATTGAAAGATATTTTAAAAATGTTTTTAAAGAAAGTAAATTGTTCTCTAATACCACAGAATGCTGAGCATCATCTGGGTTTGCATGAACACTTGGTCCCTGTGGGTCACAGTCAGGATTACACTGTATAGATACATAAATATTTATAGAGCCTGGAGAGCCAGAGATCCTGATATTTAGGGGGCCATAAAGTCTGGATATCTTGTAAGGTGAGTGCTCCACCCAGCAAGGGCAGGGTTTATTTAGCATTCCCCTCCTGGAAACAAAATAGATGCTAATTCTTAAGGGTGGAGAAAAAGCAGCTTCGTAAAAACCTGCTTTAATAACAAATCCATCTCAGGGAAGAAAAAAACAGTTTGTGTCATTGAAGAGCAACACTCTGGACTTTGGAGTACAGAAATATTTGCTGAAGAGAGCAAATAATGAAAAATAATATTAAACTCAGCCACTGATACAGCCCATCTGGCTGTGGCAGGGAGAGTCTGAAGGGAAAATATTGAATAATTCAGCGTCAGAGAAAGGGATGAACAAGTCGCTGTTTGATACAGAGCCTGAAAGTGTCAAATCTCCCCAGCTGAAGAATAACAGCATTTTGCAGGCGCTGGGGAAAAGCAGTTGGTGCCTGAGCCTTGCTGTGGGAGCCCTTTGTGTCACTGCCTGCACGAATTCTTCCCACATTAGGCATCAGCTGGATAATCTCCCTCTCAAACCTCTCCAGCCACTGGGGAGGGAAGAACACAACGGGGAAAACTCCTGGCTGCTGCACCAACACCTACCCCAAACTCGAAGAGGAGAGCAAGGAGAACAGCAGGTGTGAGAGGTTAAAAATAATCTTCCCTCTCCTCTTCATACAAATCCATTTTTTTGGATATTAAACCTCCAAAGCCACAGGATACAACCTAATGACTTAAAGAATCGGTGTATTGGAAACTGAACACTGACTGAGTCACAGAACCTATTTCTTTTGTAAAGGCCATTTTAATGGAATTTGGTTATCTCCCATTAATACTGTTCTAAGTGGGGGGTAAAAATGTGAATTGACTGATATTTCTATCCCCCATTAATACTGTTTCAAGCAGGAACAGGATTAAAAGGGAATATACTCAAAGTTTACAGCCCATTAATGTTGTTCCAGGTAAAAATATGAATATGAGCCACTTGCAAATGTCTTTTCTCACAGGCAACGGCACCATAACTCCTATATGATGAGAGTATCCCCTTCTCCTGGCTCCACGGGAGTTAAGAGGGTGGAATCTGCCAGTGGAGCTGGTCCTATCTGGGATAACCAGGTGTAGGAGAAGCTGCAGAGGATGCTGCACACTGAGCTTTGGCCTCTCTGTGTTGTCCAGTGCCACCAGAATACACTGGAAGTCCAGGACACGCCTGATCCTTCCAGTTAATTGATTTTTTTAACTCCTCTCAATGGCTCTTTGTCTGGCTCTGGAAACATTCAGCAGCATCCACTGCAGTCCCGGCGGCGCGGGGCCGTTCCCATCCCACCTCTCAGGGGCCGGAGCTCCAGCTGCTGCTGCCCGAGCTGGATTCAGCTGGAAGGGGCTGGGCACGACCACAACGTCCTAGAGAATAACATTCAGTCCCTTTGAGGCGCTGCCTACATTCTCCTCTAACAACCCGAGAATCAGGATGAAAGAAATAAGAACAAACAAGGGCTTTTGTTCCTCCACCCTTCCAGGTTGCAGCCCCGACTTCCCCGCGGAGCTGAAGGCGCGGATTGCGCAACACCACCCCAGAAATCCCAAAGCAATTCCAGCTGCTGCTCCCAAGGTTCCCGTGCAAACCCCCACCCACCGGGAATGCAAAGAGCGGTGCCGTCTCTAAAAAAACCCGGCTGCAGTTTTTCCAAAGCAATTCAAGAAATCAATTCCCTTTTTTTTCCCCGGCAGAGATGCTGCAGACGCACGTCAGCAGGGAAGGGCAGGGGCAGCTCCCTCGGCCTGTCGGCTGTTTGGCTGTTTTATTTTATTTTTAGAGCAACTGAGAGATGTGAGTGGGATGTTTGCAGAGGTAAATAACCAGCTGCTCGGGGAACACGCTCGGCGTGTGGAGCTGCCGTTGCTGCGCCCCCGGGACAAACGAGACGCTGGGAAAGGGACGGATGATAAAACAATCTGGATAAAACAATGCTTTACATCAAGGTTCATCCCATACCTGCCCAGTGACCTTTGGGCACACCTGAGCCAGGGAGGAATTTCCTGCTTCTGCATTTTTGCTGAGAATTGAAAGAAAATAAAATTACCAAGATGTAATAAATGAAGTTGCTTTCTGAGCTCGCCAGGAAAGCTGAAGTGTGGCCCAGGAGGATGGAGGAGGATGGAGGAGGATGCTCACGGGCTGCACTGGTGCAGAGGGACACACCCACATCTCACTTCTAAGGGTTATAGTCTAGGCAAACAGCTGGGATTCCAATAAAAAGTTCATCTGGATGTTTCTAGCTAATCTAATTAAAGAGAAAAAAAGGTCTTCAAACACTGTCCTAAGTCCACATCAACGAATTCCCTACTTAGAGAGCAAAATATCCCTGTGGCTAAATCACAGTTCCTAAGGAGAGCACTGCTTGAACCATGGAATCCTTTGGATTGAAAGGATTCAAAGGTCCTCTTGTTTAACCACCTCACCATGGGCAGGGACACCTTCCCCTAGACCAGGTTGTTCAACCTCTCCAACCTGACCTTGAACACTGCCAGGGATGGGCATCCCCATCTCTTCCAGGGTGAAGAAATTTTCCCCCCAACATCCAACCTGAACCTCCCTTGGCACAACTTGAGGCCATTTCCTCTCCTCCTGTCCTTGTTCCCTGGGAGCAGAGCCCGACCCCCACCTGGCTCCATGCTCCTGTCAGGGAGTTGGAGAGAGCAAGAAGGTCCCCCCTGAGCCTCCTTTTCTCCAGGCTGAGCCCCCCCAGCTCCCTCAGCTGCTCCTGGTGCTCCAGACCCTTCCCCAGCTCCATTCCCTTCTCTGGACACACTCCAGCCCCTCATGGGCTTTGTAAGAAAATGGGGAAAAGTAGAAAAAATACCACCTATTTTTAAACCAATTTGAACCTTGTTACTGGAAACCTAAGTGTGATATTTAAGGAATATAATTTATGACAAATAGTATATAAATACATAAATATTTTATAATAATATTTATCACCCAAAAAAGCATATTGCAACCATATCCACCACTCCAACCACGGTGCTCCAATTCAAGGAGCACCACTAGAAAAAAAATTTTCCTATTAAATCCCAGTGTAGGAAAAAGAAAATCCATAGGATTTACATCAAATGGACTTTAGAAGGACACACTTGGTCTCAGTACACGCCTCAAACCACGTGCAACTGTGGATGATGTCACCGTGTTTAGATGGCAGTAGCAGCTTGTCTTGACAGCCAGCCCTAAAAGTCTAATTTGGGAAAGGCTCACAGGAATCTCATGGAAAAAAAAAAGAAATCCCAAACAATAGCCTGAAGCTGTTCAAAAAAGGTAAATTAGGAAAACAGCAAAGCTGCAGAAAAAAATAAATCACTCTCAGTTTTGCTCCGCTTCCGTGTGAGCACGACAGCAATGGCATTCCCAGGAACAGGAGGTTCTTGTCCTACCACAGACACTTTGAAAGCAGGGAAAGAGATTAGCAGGTCCAAGGAAGCTCTTAGTTGCCCCATTCCCTAAATCAGGAGTTGCAGCACAAAGATGTCACTGCCTCCTGAAAGACAAACCTGAGCTGAATATAATCTAATCTTTGATATGTGGAGGAAAAACAAAGGGATCGAAGAAGGTGTCTGGAGGAGAGGAGGAGAATGAAGGAAAAGAGGAAAAAAACTTAAAATACACAAGTTTGACCTTTAAGCTTCCAGAGAAAAGAAAAATTTCAACCCCAAATCACAAGGTCAAATCTGCAAATGGTTTGCAGGGTAATGCAACCCAAAGCTCTGCCCTGAAGAGCTCTTCCTTAAGGAATTTTAGGAAGGGAAGGAAAAGCAGAGGTATGCCCACTTTATCTTCCAGCCTGCCTGATTTGTAACTCTTTGGGATGGTGCTGGCAGAGCAGAAGGAATTCTGGATTCCCCTCACTTTCTCCAAGAGCCCTGGAAGCAGCAGAAGCCCCAGAGCAGCCATCCAGCTGCCGGAGCGAAGGAATGCAAACTTCTGTTCCAACAGCAAAGAAAAGAGCAGATATGATTCAGATCTTTTTTTCCTCCTTAAAAACAGCTGTGGATCTTGTGACAGTAAAGCAAAGAGGCTGAGTGGGTGAGTGCACTGATTGCATCCCTGCCCTCCACCTCATCCCAACACACCAACCAGGCTGGAGGGGCTTGGAGCAACCTTGTCTGGTGGAAAGGGAACTGAGAAGAGAAACTACAAAGGTGCTGTTTAAAGGAAAAGAAGATGTAAAATTAAGAAGAAATTCTTCCCTGTGAGGGTGGGGAGGCCCTGGCACAGGTTGCCCAGAGAAGCTGTGGCTGCCCCATCCCTGCAAGTGTCCAAGGCCAGGTTGGACGGGGCTTGGAGCAACCTGGGCTAGTGGAAGGTGTCCCTGCCCAGGGCAGGGGGTGGAACTGGATGAGCTTTGAGGTCCCTTCCAATACAGACCACTCTGTAATTCATTCTGTGAACAGTCCCCAGAAGAAGTGAGAGGCCACCTCCAAAGCAGCTTTACCAGTGAACCATTTATGCTGCCACTCTCAATCCAAGTGGACAACCTATTCCTGAAAAAAGCAGAATCTAAGCAAAAAAAACAATTCTCCAAACTTCCTCCTACCTCCTCTTTCATGGAGATCTCCTTCTTCACCTCTGCAAATCTCACCTAGACAGAGGTGCTCCCTCTGACACTGCTAAAGAGAACTATAAAGTGGCCTTGGTCCAACATGATATGTTAATGAGCACACCAAAAACCAACCAGCATGAAAGTGCTTCAAAGAAATAACAGGACTGGAGGTGGAATAACAGGATTGCAGGTGGAATGCAATAGTTTTCATGCTGGTTTTCTTAAATTAATGTGGTCATCTCCCCGGGTCACCGCAGTAACCACCATTAATTGTAGACTGTGGGAGCCTGCTCTGATATTTACTCATCAACTCCAGCAAGAAACAGCTCCACAACCTCTTGGACAACACCAGGAGAAGCACTGTGAGTGTAAGGACACAGAGTCCTCTCGCCTGGGTGCTTTAAAAGAATTAACACACATTTTCCTGCAGACTGTCCCAAATAAAAAGCCTTTTCAATTTCTTTACCTTCAGTTTTAGCAGCTTTGCTGCTTTTCAGGGCAAAGCCCATCACAAACACCTTTGCTAACTCCAGAATAACTTAGCTCAGGCCATTCCACTTGATGTGGAAAGAGGAATCAAAACCTGTTGGCTTTGCAAAATGGATCTGTTTGCTTATCCTTAGCTGAGACATCCATGACCACTAGTCCTTCCTCTGATTCCCAGTTTTCTGCTGGCAGTTGACGCTGATCCCAGTCCTCGGGCTCATTAGTGGCATATAATCACAGAGAGCAGACACTTCTGTCTACAACTGCCAAAAAAGCCCTTTCAAAATACAACACAGATGCCCCCAAATCCATGAGTTTCACTCTACTTTAGTCAAAACCACTTTTAAGAGAAGAGGACGCAGCCAACAAACCACCTCCCTGCACCTTCCAAGGCCCAGAGCGGGGATGAGGCCGATCCCACGTCACCCACCTGCAGATGGGCTTTAACCAACAAAACTCTTCAACAGGTAAAGCTGGCAATTCCAAGGAAAACCATGTCAAAGAGTTACAGGGCAAACTCAAGGCAAGTTAACTAATGAAGATTTGCATTCTTCTTCAGAGTTTCAGATCTGCAAAGCTGAGGGCCCAGTTCTAACGTGCAGGAAAAGTCCTCACAAGGGAACCAGTTGCACCAGGCAAATCAAGCACTAGTGATTAGAAAATACAGTTTTGACCATGAAAGTTGCCATTGAGCTGGGGAAGGGATGGAAGGAGCTGAGTGCACAGAAACTCCATAAATACAACATCATAAATACACCGTGCAATGCATTCTCTTTTCAATTACTATAAAGAATGGCTACCAATAATTCTCATTTTCACACTGAGAAATCACCAGCGTTAAGAAACACTCGAGTGAAAACCAATCACTGATAAATTTGGCAGGGAGCCATTTGCTGGCCTTGCTTTTCCTCTTTTTTCTGGAAGCAGGTAGGATTCTATAGGCAGAAACACAGCCATCTCCCACTGCTAATGCTGTTGGAACTTTGCTCTCAGCATTCAGCAGATAATCCCAGAGCAGTGTCACAACAAACTCCCAACCGCTCGGGTTTGTTTTTTTTTCGCCGCTAAAACATTTCCACGCTCCCGTTGTTTCCATCTTACCTCAAGCACTGGGCCAGCTCCAAGAATAATCTGTTCTACTCCGCTGGCAAATCCCTTCTGGCTGAGGGCGGTGAGGTGATGAATGAGGAAGTTGGTGCTCTGCGTCTTCCCCGAGCCGCTCTCTCCCGAGATGACGATGCACTGGTTCTTCCTGCGCTGGAGCATGGCGTGGTACGCCACGTCCGCCACGGCGTAGATGTGGGGCTCCAGCTTGCCCAGCTGGTGGTTGTCGTACATCTTGACGTACTTGGGGTTATAAATAGGCAGGAACTTGAAGGGGTTGATAACGATGAGGATGCTGCCCACGTAGGTGTAGATTTTCTCCTGCTTGAAGCGGTTCCTGAGGTTCTCCAGGAGCGTCTTCTCGTTCAGGTCGGGCAGCCCGCACAGGTCATCGTAGTCCTTCTGCTGCGGCTGCGGGAGGAAGCCGCGCTCCACCATCCGGCGCCGCTCCTCCGTCACCCGCAGCCAGGACTGGAGGCTCCCGTAGTGGATGGAGCCGTCCAGGTTCTTCTCCCGCAGCAGGAAGCGATAATCCTCGCCGCTGATGCGGTTCTCCAGGGCCATGCGCGGCCACAGCATCATGCGCTGGACCGGGCAGTCCGTGGGGTTGAGGATCCATTCCTCCCCTCCAAACTCCTTCACCTCGGCCAGCACGTAGCATTTTGTCTTGTCCAGCTGGAGTTTGTTGATGAGGGACTCGATGACCTCGGCGGCCGTGGAGGTTTTGCGGGCGGCGATGGGGCAGTAGATGGTCCCCTCGGCGATGCTCCCGGGGTAGATGTGCAGCGTGAACTCGCTCTCCTCGAAGCGTCGTCTTCCTCCAGCATCATTCACACTCATATTGGATCCTGTCCCATCAGTACCCGCGCTGCATAGTCAGGGCCGTCCCGGGGCTTGTCAGGTCATCATGTCAGCAGTGCTAAAGGGGGCAAAATGAAAACAGGTCAGGTGGTTTAGCACCTTGAAAAGCTGCCAACATGCACCAGGAGATGCAACAGAGCAACTCAAGTAATGATGCCAATCGCCTTAAAGAAAGCAAATGATGATTCCCAACCGGCATCTGGAAGGAGAGCAGGGTTTTCACACCCCAAAGCTGTCATAAATTAAGGGATTGAACACCCAAACACTGCCCACAGCACAGGCTCTACTCACACGGAACTCCCACAGCACCTCAAGTTTCTGCTGATTTTGCCCCAAGTCTGAAGCATCAAAGATTCAAGAAGACCCTCTGATTTTCAGTGTATTGTACAGAGAATAAAACAAACACCAGACATCCCATTGAATCAATTCACGGACACAGCATCTTCAAATTTTGGCTCCTGAGATAAAATGACCATCATCTTACCCTATGGACCTGTCCCTTGCCTCAGATACATTTTTCCATGGTCCTGTGCTAGTGAGGAGTAAACAAACTCCTTTTTCTTTCTCTCCAAGAGATTTTGAACCCATCAGGATTCAAACAGCAGCACTTTCCCCCTACCAAGTCCACCTTTCCCAGAGATGTCCATATCTGGCACCAGGTATGAAATGCTACAGTCACCTCCCTCCTGCAGTCACATTTTTTATTTCTCTTGTACTGCTTAAAACCCACAGAACACAAACCTCTGGTGCTGGAACACCAAATGAGCAGCTGATTCCTCGAACTTCCTCACTACAAGAAGATGACAGCCCAGCAGCAGCCCCAAATGAAAGTAAATCCAGAGTTAATGGGCCTCAGCTCTCCACCAATCAGTTCCAAAACTCCAAAATGCCCTGGGAGATGCCAAAGAGTTATCCCAGTATAAAGACAAAAGGGAACTGCAGAGAAATGCCAGACCCTCAGAGCCAGATCTGGGCCATCAAGTGACTCCATACAGATTACAGTTCACATGATGCACATCCTAACATTAAACTTATCCTAATATTGAGCTTTCCCTTGAGCGCTGCCCCACTGAAGCAGGACCTCACAACTCTGACAGTTCTTCCCTCGTGGCATCAACGAAACACTCAAGAAGGGTCAAAAAAACATGAGGTCAAAAAACCCACAAGAGGTTTAGGGAACTTCAGATACTCAGTGTTGGGAAGAGTATTCAGAGGAAGCATTTCCCTGGTTGCCCTGTCCTTGCACTCCTCTCCAGGGTCCCAGATCCAGGACCTTCAATCCGAGCACAGCCACCCTCATCTTCCGCATCCACTGCGAGGCTGGGATTTGGAGCTGTGTTTCATTTCTGAGGCCCTCAAACGAGCACAACTTCCCTGTTGTCCTGCCTGCCCCTGCAATATTTCATGCAGTATATTATCCCCAGCCACGCGCTCCTCGCAGCCGGGCAGTGGATGTGTCCCGGCGCGATCCATCTGGCAGGGATTCACGGCGCGCTGCTCGGGAGCAGGACATACATTATACTCTGGAAAGCGTTCCAGCTGCTTTCCTATGGCTTTACTACAGGCACAGATGCAAGAGGGATGATGTCAGTCAAGTGCTGGGTTGGGCTTTGTGGAGCTCTGCAGCTCCAGAGCTTTTCCTCAAGAAGGGGAGGGGGGGGAAAAAAAAACCCAGCAAACTTAAGCTTGATAATTCCTCACTGAGATTTTACTTCAAAGCTTAGGCCAGGAGGGCTGGTAATTTTTATTGGTGTTATCAGAGCATATCCAAGACTCACGTGGGAAGTGCAAACAGGGCTTGAAGTTGGTTACCTTGAGCAAACAGACCTTCCCTCTTCCCTCCTGCACGCTCCATAAATACGCTATAAAGCATCAGGCCACTCTACTCCACCCACCCAAACGCTTTCCTCGCCTCTCTAGAGATGTTTATTCTGCATGGAATCAGTGTAACAACAAACATCTGTGCCTTCTGCATCCAAACAACTGGAATCCAGCAGGATCACGAGCCAAGCGTGAACCCCCTGGAGATGCTCAAAGCCCCAGGAACTCCAGGAACGAAGAGGAGCCAAATTCCCCCCCCCCCCCAAAAAAAACCACTCACACACCAGAAGCTGCCACTAATGACTAACAAATTTGGCAAGGTCAGAAAGCAAAGGGGTGTCAATTCAAGCCTTATAAATCCCAGAGGTGCCACAGGGTTTAGTGGTAACAACCCCAAACATGGCTTGGGGTATTGTGTGAGGTCAAAGCAACGTTAATGAAGTTAATTACTTGTGGTCTCCCAACCACTGCTGCACATGAGCCCAGCCCTGCTCTGCATCAGCACCTCCTGCAGACACTCAGCTTTCCCGAAGGATCTGGGAGAAAACATTGCAAGGAGAGATGCATAATTAGGTAATTAGCATATGGTAGGCTCTTCTAAAGACAACTGTCTGAGCAGGCTGTCATCTTAGCTATTGTATGACTTTAAAAATTATTAATAGTTTTGTGCTCGGGCATCAAAAATTAAACAGGAACATGAAAAGAACAACACAGAGTTTGTATTTTGCCACCCAGGACTCTCTGCACTGGTTTAATTAAGGGCTTTTGTGTCACTCTGTGTTTACATTTAAACGGGAAGATATAAAAATGATGCCCCATTTTGGTCATTTAATACATTTTGTGTATTGCAAACTCCCAGGAACAAAAATTTATGGTCTCACAGACCTTTGAAAGGGAATATTTATGGCATTTTAAGTCAATATGTAATCACGGGATGGTTTGGGTTGGAAGGGACCTTGAAGCTCATCTCATTCCACCCCCTGCCCCGGACAGGGACACCTTCCACTAGCCCAGGTTGCTCCAAGCCCTGTCCAACCTGGCCTTGGACACTTGCAGGGATCCAGGGGCAGCCACAGCTTCTCTGGGCAACCTGGGCCAGGGCCTCACCACCCTCACAAACAACAATTCCTTCCTAATATCCCATCTATCCCTGCCCTCTGGCAGTGGGAAGCCATTCCCCCTTGGCCTGTCCCTCCATCCCTTGTCCCAAGTCCCTCTCCAGCTCTCCTGGAGCCCCTTCAGGCACTGGAAGGGGCTCTAAGGTCTCCCTGGAGCCTTCTCTTCTCCAGCTGAACACCCCTGGCTCTCCCAGCCTGGCTCCAGAGCAGAGGGGCTCCAGCCCTCCCATCATATATTTTCAGTCTAATATGTTCTGTATCCTTTTCCACTTGGTTTGAATAAGATTCTTACTCAAATTAACCCTGGATGCTGATTTTGCTCAGTTTTACTCCACTACCATAATTCTACTGGCAACATGAAAAACAGGATCTGCAAACAGGGTTACAGATGGGGCCTTGTGTCCTCCTACACACCAAAATAAAGGAATATTTCCAAGGAGCTCAGAGGCCCTGATAAAAAGGACAATAATGATCTGATTAGGAGCAGGTTGCCAGAAAGACTAAAATTTCAATGGTCAATCAGGTCTTGTGCAGCCCCTAAATTTGTAAACAGTGATTGATTTTTCCATTCTGTGTGATCTTTTACTAGTTGGCCACGGTTTAACACACATTCAGAAAGCCCAATCTCAGTATTTTCGCTTTCAGCGTGAGCAACACGTGGCAAAAGTCCAAAATAAACTGTGCACTGGAAGCATCCGTACCCGGCATAAATAATCTGTGACAGCTAAAGCCTGGAATCACGGACAGAGTTTGCCAAATACTGAATGATTTGGAAAAAAAAAACAGAGATCAGTGTCAGCCTTGAGGCTGCAGAAGGGGCAATTCTGGAAGCAAAGTTCACTGGGTTTATTATAACATCCCATAACCCGGCGAAGGACTACAAAAATAGTGAGTTTCTCCCTGTTCCCAATCCTCAGGCTTGGTTTCCTCAAGACAGCCTGGATTTATCCATCACCAGCACATCATGTCACACCCCGTGGGGCGGAGATTCCAGATAAACTTACGAAATCTGATAGAGAAATGGCCAATCCAAACACATTTCCCTGATTCATCCGAACCCATCGGCACAAGAGCTCTCCAGATTTTTCTCCTGCAGGAGCAAAGAGCCTTGTGCTGCTGATCCCCGAAATAACACCCTGGTGACATCAAGGGTAACACATCAGTGGTGGCCACCATAGCCCAGGCAGGGGGAATATCCAGGGAGAAGCTCAGCACCTGGGTTTTCACTGCACAGTTTCACATGCCAGGTTGTTTCACCACCTGCAGAACACTCAGCCCTCTCCTTTTCTCATCTTTCTCTTCCGTGCTCACCGTGTTTTTCTCTTCCCACCGTTTGCTGATGGGAGAGAAACATTATTGCCACTTAATCATCTACAGCAGCCCAGCTCAAAGAACCTTGTGTGCAAGTGCAGGAGGTGGTGGTACCTAAAACAGGCATTTATGGACCCAGGTATTGGTGCAGGGAAGACAGGAGGTGCAAAATTTCTCTGAATTTAGTTTTATCCAAAAGAATGGAACCTCTAATGCAGGAACAGTGAGATTTGCAAGTGTTACAGTGGTCATGGAATGATTTGGGTGGGAAAAGACCTTTGAAGGTCATCTGGTCCAACCCTCCTGCATCGAGCAGGGACACCTTCAACCACGTTTGTCATTGCAATTCAAATGAACTTGTTCAAAAGGGATGATAAGCTTGGATGGAGATGAAAAATCCCCATCAGCACTCCAGGATGGCCTATATGCAGAAGAAAGGTCTCCTGGCTGAATTTCAGAGCAGTTCATTTGGGCTGAGGCACCCGAGGGAGATGCCAAAGCAGCGAGACAAATCAGAGCAGAAAAGGAAAGCAGAAGTGGAGATGTGGCGGCGGCGGAGGCTCAGCAGCAACACAAGTCCCTGCTGCACCCTGTGGGATGGTGCCAATACAGAGCCAAAACCAACCCCCAAGGCACCAAACCACCCACCAAGGACACCCAGGCCACGGCACCAACATCCCAACCACACAGCTCACTGCTTCAGTGGTTTCTTTCCTCTCCCTTTACAACGTTCCCTTTGGTCCCAATTCCTTAACCAAGAAATTCTTCTCCCTTGCTAAACCCGCTTCATCTTGCTCAGAGTTCAAGGTAAACGGGGGGGAACCTAAAAATTTGGTGTCCCTTCACTTCCTGCAAACCCGAATGATTTTGCAGTTAAACCTTCTCCATGTCCCCAATTCCAGTGGGATTTGTACACTGCTTTTTGGCTGTTTTATCAGGAGTCATAATGAAAGGAGAAGCCACGCCTGGGCAGTGCCAAGCACCCTGTCTCTGGCAGAAGGGGATATTTCTGGAAGCAAGGGTGACTCCATACTGACTGTTCAGCCTCCCAGGGGGATTCCCAGAGTACAAAAGAACTTGTTGAATCCACCACTCAAATTATGCAAATCATATTATGCCAAAGATGTACAGTTGCCCACACTGGAACCAAAATAGGTTGGAAGCGTTTTCTAACTTGTTCCTGAGCTCAACAGCTTTGCCCATGGTTTGAAAAATTAGAGAAAAGTCACATCATGGTTTTTTTTCCCAGGATTCCACTGGGAATTCAGCACTTTAAGCAACTCTACCAACTCCTTGTCCCTTCCTTCCACAGAGGAGGATGACACTGGAGTTTCAGTTCGTCACCTGGGAGCTCCTTGCTGGGCACTGGAGGTGATTCTCCTTCTCTTTCAGAGATGGGTTCTGTTCACCCACACTTTAATCTGACATTCCTTGATCTTAAGAAGTCCATGGATACATGGATGATACATGATAATCCCTTCCAGAGCCTGCAATCACCTCATGTCATGAGGTTTTGATATTCCTCTGCGGTCTGACAACCACTCCACGCTCCTCTCCTCTGGAGCCGGAACATGGATGAGGATGATGTTATCCACCCATCACATTTGCTGATGCACCTTCTGTGGAATCTGCCAGACCTCTCAGCTGAGACAAAATGAAAATGGGAAGGAAAAAAAACCCAACTAAAAAAAAAGAAAGAATTGCAAGAAAAGCTGTTGTGAAAGGAGCTGCTCCTAGAAGTTGTTACAAACGTTTCTGAGGAAGAGGAACTGAATCAGGACGTGCATAACAACACAAATCACTTACTCTTCCCCTTAAGGTCAAAGAACCTTCTGTGCAGGGGATGAATCAGCGTTCAAGGAAATCTGGGTTCAGCAGTGACCGCAGCTCTTCCCTACAGGATTCCTGCCCCACCGATTGGGGACGCCCCCAAAGACAAGGACAAGGGACAGATAAAGGAAAATTAAACCAAGGGACTACAAGAAGGGTTGGGGAGGTCTGGACTGAGGCAACTGCATGGGAGAAGTGATTTCCATCTTGGCTTCTCTCCCAGCATTTCTGTGTGGAGCTGGGAGACCCAAGGAAACGGTGCCAGGAAAATCTTGCCCCGGATTGTTCCTCTTTCTTGAGCTCCCGATTTGAGTCACTGCATTTTGACTTCTGGAAGCTCTACTGTTCTCCCCAAACACGTCCCCTGTACAGACAGCGGGGTCCTCCAGCTGCTCCCTGGGCCTTTTTTTGCCAGAAACCAAAAAACCAGTAATATAAACAATAACATTTAAAAAACCCAAAGAGAATTGCTGGATCCTGTCTCAGGCTGCAAGTGGCTGTTGTTGGATTTGCTGCTCCCACATTCCCTAGGTGATAATGAGAACAGCCAATGGAATGGCAAGGACTAGCAAAAAGCCAGAAACTAAGGAAGAGCCTGGTGTACCCTGAGTGTTTGGACATTCCTGGGGGACAAATCCTTGTTACACGTTGCTTTGCTGCTTCTCATGACTAATGAAATAGTCACTGGCCAGAGGTGGGACAACCCTGCTCCAAACACCAAATAAATCTGTCATTCACCAAACTGACACAATCCCATTTCCAGCACCTCCAGGCTTTCCCAGATTGACTCTGGGCATCAGACAGAACCTCCCTCACCAATACAGGAACTCTGCTCACCTGAACAGCCAAAGGAGCAGATTTCCCGCCCTGCCTGGTTGGATTTGCTCCTTACAGGTGTACACAGAGCAGTTCAGCCTCTGGAAAGCCAACTGGAAACAAACCTGGAGTCAGTATCTCAAAAACAGATCCCTGTCAAATCCCACATGGATGCCAGCTCAGGGCAGAACCAGCACAGGGAGGTGGCTGCAGGGACCATAAATGGGCTCAGGATCAGCCTCTCATCTCACCAAGCACATGCCCAGCTCTTTATATTTTAGTTTGCAGCCCACAATTTCCCGTTTGGAGCCTGAAAACCAGCAGTGCTTACACTAAAAATCTTTTTGAATCTCTTAAAAAAGAAGGCTAGGAAGTGTAAGAGCAGAGCGACGCTGCCAAGGACTAAAGGAACTCACGCTGAGAAGAATCTTCCAGCCCCAAAATAGCTGCAGAAAATCCCTTTTTGAGAGCTTGGGAATTACACCAGCATTAAAGACAAGGTGCTTCTATCCTAGAGGAGCTCGAGAGCTTCAGAGAACAAAACCTGGGGAATTCAAGGGATCCTTCTCCTCCTAAAACATATAGGTGTATATTGACATATATCAACTCTATATTGCTATACTGATATTTATCAACACATAGATCCATTTGAAATGATCTTGTTGGGTTGGAGAACTGTGTCCTCCAGAAGATCCTCACCTGGGGGACTCCTCCCTCAGGAAACTCAACCCACTTCCAGCACGAGCCAAGACAAACCAACATTTCTCAGCCTTGCTTCTCATGAAGCCCACAGACATCGTAAAATAAACATCAAACCACCTTGGAAATTGTGCCACCTGCGCTGTGTTTCCCTAAAAATACCGAATTAGGGACAATTTACGTAACTGAATGTCACCATGTTATTTTTGAATACTGGGTCAAGCAGTAATTAATAATTTCAGATGTTTTTCCCGCGGTCTTAGAGCTTTGAAGTTATTTTGAAGGAGATAATGCAGCTTAGGAGAAAAGCGGAATTGAAGTGCAACAGCACCAGAGGATGGAATAATGTGGTTGCTGATGTTCTCCCTTTCCTCATTTTATGGAGGATTATGGAGAGTGACCCATAGTGAGGGAGGGATGGTTTTAAAGCCTTCTCACAGAAAACTCTTTCTGGCAAACAATCCGCTTCCAATCAAATTTTCCAGCGTTCCCCATTTCACTGCATTTCCCAAGAATTATTACCTGCGACGCGCCAACACAAACCCAGGAGCTTTCTCTTCTGCCAAGACAATTCCAGCTTTCCTACTGATAAGAGAGATGCTCCTCAAGATTAGAATGAACACCAAGAATCAGCTCTGGCTGGGCAGCAGCCCAACCTCATTCTTTAGTATTTCAGGGAGAGCCCACCTGTCAATAAACAAGAGTTTAAACAACTGATTCCCCAGTTTTTCAGCTCCGTCTCCCACTTTTTAAGCAACGCTACGATCCAGCTTTTCCTAAGCATCCAAATAGGAATAAACTTATCTTAGGAGTCCACGTGCACCTACCCCTGAGCTACTGGTTTCTTCTGCTACAACTCTGATTTCCCACTCCATTCCACCCTCATCCCTTCAAAACCCTCCTGAGACCCTCAGCTAACTTCGCCCCCCCGGCTGCCCCTTCTGCCTGTGCCTCTTTCCCATTTTCCATGTGCAGATGAAATCATTTCCCCCCCGAGAGAATCAGCTTCTCCACATGAAATGAAGGTCAGCCCTCGGCAGCAGGAGCTGCAGCCTCGTCAGGAAATCAAGAGGCTGCTCAGGCCTGGATTTAGTTTCACATTTAGTAAAGGATGATGCCGTGTGTTATCTGTCTCCTCTCCACGTCCAGTGTCTCACCCAGCTCAGGGATATTTAATAACCTAAAGAGTTTGGAACAGTAATAGAAATAACTGAAAAACAATGTGTGTAGTTTAGGAACTTGACCCCTGCAGCCAGAGCATGCAGGGACCTTCCACTCCTTTAAACTGAGCACTTAAAAATCCTCCAAAATCAGGATTTCTTTTCTATGTAGAACTAGTCAAAAGCTTGGAACAGCAACCTGAAAACATCCCTCTGCTCCCTGGTGTGTGCAGGAGCAGGATTCCATTATCCAGAGACTGATGCAGAGCTGGTAGCAACCTACAGATTCCCTGTACAGCCTATACAGCACAAGGAATAGATCTTAAAGTACTCAGAAATGTGCTGTCAGAGATCAAAGGGAAAAGAATATTAAAGCTGTGCTGTTAGATCTGCTTAGTTACCTTACAAAGGGAAAAAAAAAACAACAACAAAAAACCCAAAACCAAAACAAACACCAAACAGGATGAGTCAGACTTTAAACAAGACTTCCAGCAACTAGTTCACAGAAAAAAAGAAAAAAAAAATGAGGTTTTTTCGTTTAAAGGCCATATTTATCAAAAACATTCAGCCCACAGACGATGATAATTTACAAGCAAGGGCAGGAATAGGATGTTGGATTTAAACAAGCCACAAAACAATATATTCTATCTCAAAATTAAACTGTCAGGCAAGTGCCACAACACGAGAGTGGCATTTAAACTTGAAGAAGTGTTCTGAAAGCATCAGGACACGAAACTGAAAAACAAAAGCCTTCTCACAATGCAAGAAGTACTGAAAAATCCCTTGAATTAGAGCTGACAGCTCCACTAAAAATAGTTCTTGGCAGCTACCTGAAAACACAGGCTTTGTGGTTCTCTGAAAACATTGATATCAGACAGAGAAGCAAAAAAAAAAACCCAACAAAAAAAAAGGGGGAGCTATTCAAGTATTTAATCAAAATATTTCCCTTGTCCCAAGTCCCTCTCCAGCTCTCCTGGAGCCGTTTTACGCACTGGGAGGGGCTCTCAGGTCTCCCTGGAGCTTCTCTTCTCCAGGTGAACACCCCCAGCTCTCCCAGCCTGGCTCCACAGCAGAGGGGCTCCAGCCCTCGGAGCAGCTCCGTGGCCTCCACTGGACTGGCTCCAGCAGCTCCACATCCTTGTGCTGTTGGACCCCAGAGCTGGAGGCAGCTCTGTGGGGGGGGGGGGTCTCACCTGAGCAGAACTTCAAGTCCTGCTCAAGACAAATTCAGCTCCTCCTTGAGGTCAGCAGATATTGCTTTTCCTCGGGGCTCAGAAACGCTGACTGGAGGCTGCAGAAATTCAGGGATGTTTGATGACCGGCACCAGGGAATCGATGCATCCCTTAGAAATGCCATAATTCACCTTTTTCAAATGCAATTAGCAGTGAATTACACCAAGGATCTACAGATGATGCTCTGGCCCAGCATTCTGCTGTAATAAATCTGTATTTTGTGGTGCCTCTGGGTTATTTAAAGCTGCTTATGGGGGTTCACACACCTTGTGCTAAAGGAATATCACCGATAAGGATTAGGAGGAAAGCATCCCTGATTCCCAAACCTGGCAAACAGGGAAGTCCCTATGGCCCCCCCAGCATGAAGCAGGACAGACAAAACCTACAAACAAGGATTGAGATGACACCAGGGGACAAAGACATACATGGACTTGGCATTTCATTTGAATCTTCCCAGTCTGGGGCAAAAGCTGGAACAACACCACAGCTGGGATCAGGATTTCATTCTTGCACTTGGGTCACAGCTTCCACCTCAACCAGCCAACCTCCAGCTCCACACAAAGCAGGGGAGCGCAGGAATGTGGAGGAAATACAATTCAAAAGCGCATTCAGGAAAATGAAATTATTTTATAAATCAATATATTAGTCCAATAAGGTAAGAATTAAGTCTATTGAGGTAACAGCCTGTATCTCATTACATTCCCTGAAAAAAACCACCTCGTCTGGAAGCTGCAGATTTGGTTTCTTGGGAGATGAAGCAGCAAAAATCGAAATATTCACCAGACTTGCAGTGGAATGATTTCAATGCTTCAGTGGGCACAAATTAAACCTGAGCATATTCAAACCAGCACAATGGATTTGCTTTTTCTCTTCAGCACTTCCGTGTGTCCTCCCTTGTCTTTAGGACTGATTTTCCACCCAGAATATGAAGGGGGGGGGGTGAGCTTCCCACTTTTCTCCATTAGCAGGCATGATTTTGCATTAGGACAGAGCACTGCTGTGAGCAAAGAAATTCTGATTGCTCCTCGAGAAGGGAAAACAAGGGGGAAACAAAGGGAAAACAAAGGCCCTGGAGCACAGCACGGAGAGAGGCCGAGCATCCTGGGCCGGCCGAAGGAATTAGAGGACAGATTGCAGCAGCCCAGTATTAAACATCTCCCAGATAATTCCACATCCCAAGCAGAACCAGCAGGGGAGAAAGAGCAGCTCTTCCAAGCCAGGTCAGCCCCAGAGCTCCTCCGACAGCTGGTGGTGCAATTCCCGCTGATTGCTCCGGAGGCGGCTCCAGGATGGCGTTTGCCCTGATTGCATCCAGGATAATCACTCTTATCCCAACACGGGGTGCCCGATGCAACAGGGAAAAAAATCCCTTTTCCACCTCCCCTGTTCATTTCCTACAAAACCTGCTGTAAATCTAAAGCCTCCCCAAGGATATCTTGGGCTGGAACATGTCTGAGGTGATTCTATAATTATTCAAGGACTAGCAGGGTTATTCCCAGAGGAAGGTATCCAGCCCTCTCTCACCTTTTACTTTCCCCGACGTGCTGACCTGTCTCTCCCAATTTTTTTTTCCATGTTCAAGCGAAAGCAGAGGCACCTCTTTCCCACAAACACACAGTGAGCTCCACACAAGGAGGTAAAGACACCCCTCCAAAAACTGCAGCACACCTGGGGTTTAAGTCTCTTCTTCAATAAAAAAAAAAAATCTTAACTATTAATAAAAAATATTAAGTATATTCCAGATACTTTCTGTGCCATCGGTACAGAAAAAGACAACTCTGCATCGAGCAAACTTGCAGTGAAGAACTGATTAGAAACACAACCCTTGAGTTCCTTGAAGCTTTTCAAAAACTATTATGAGCAAGCAAATAGCTTCCATAAGCCTGGAACAATTCCCAGATCTGGCATCCCTGCCCTTGGCAGGGACAGGACGCAGCCAAGGTCAGCCGGGTGTTATCGGGAGCCACGGAAACGCGATGCTGGTTCTGGTGGAACGGGCTCAGGTAACACCTGGTTTCATTTCCACCTTTTATTTACATGAAGGACAACAGGGATGGGAACGCTATCCAGATCTCAGTGGTTTTCCACAAGCACATCATCCCTTAGATGGATTTCTCCAATACCAGAAGTTGGTTTAGGAGAATCCAACATCAGCCATGAAAGAGAAACCATAAGGTTTTGCCACGTTAAAAATATGACATAAGATCACAAACCTCTCCCTAAAGTTCAAAGCCACCTTCCAAAATCCCACCTAAAAATGCTACACAACTTCCTTTCCTCGAGTTATTAAATCCTTAATTCCCATCCACCGCATGGCAAACATTTCAGCTGAAACATTTGCAGTCCTGTGCACGTGTCGTGTCTTACTCACACTCCAAGGATTTCTCTCAAACTGCTCGGCCACCCCACGGCAGCAACACCCCTCAGAGTTCCCCGAGAGTCACTTCGGCGAGGGGCTGTAAATCCTTTTAACCCAACGCTTTCAGATTACGACGAATTATTCGCTGGCCCGGGGCCAGCACAACTCTCCCCGTCGGAAAAAGAGGTCGGGCAAATCCAATAATGAGTATTTAAAAAGACAAGTCAACAAAATTAGTTCCATTTTCTCGCCGGAGGCAAAGCGAGGTCATTACGGGGGCGGGGGGCGAAGAGGAGATGCGGCTATAAAATGATAAAAAAAAAAGGCAGCCCGGAATATTTAACCTATCGGGTTTTGGAATTGCTTCCACTCCATTTCACCGGCAGAATGAGGAACATTAGGACAGGAGCTGCCCGGGGGCCACGACATACACCAAGCCAGCCCCTCTCCCATCATCCCGGAGCAGATGCCACCTCTCAGCTCTCATCAGGCACCCGGAGACACGGAGCTCCCGGGATTAGCTGCCGGCACGGAGGAGAATGTGCAGGTGGCTTATTCCTGCAAATTTCCAAATATGCCAAGGAAAAATTAGAAGTGCCCTAAGAAGGGAATTAGGAGGCACGTGGGTCTCAGCAGAAGGTTCGTAGGACTCGTCTTGGTGGTGGCATGAACGCCGGGTTATTGCTCAGCAACGTGCACTGTTCAGAGAGGACCAAAACAGACCTTATTTCTTTACCATCCCTGATATTTACACACTGCCTGGATTAGTCAGGGGTTTTTCAGAGATAAGAGGATGGGAAAAGTTCTTTCTGTTCATAACAAGCCCATCACCATGTCCCCCACCATGAGACTGTCCCCGATTTACTCCAACCACCCTGCATGCATAGGAATTCCAGACCAGGATTTGGACCAGAACCCTGAGATTTAACTGACTTTTCAGGACAGAAGACTTGTTTCCTACATCATCCCATCCTTCCACCCTCAGCCAAAAGCCATTTTCCACAGAAAAACACATTTTAACTAGCTTTGGATTGTTCTCCTCGCCTATCCTTTGGCTGCAGGCAGAAAGTAATCTGAAGTTTCCTGGACATTTAGGGGCAAAAAGAAGTTAAAGCTGTTAGAATTTGGGGTCTGACAGACACACAGGAGCCCACTTGTATTCCTGGTTGTCCTCACTGACTTGACACTTGAGCCTCATGGATTTTCCACTCTCCTTGAGCCTTTCCAATTAAGTCTGCGGTGAAACTCATCAGCAATTTGACACAGACAAACATCCTTAACCCTGACCTTTAAAGGATGATCAAGGTTGAAAGGTAATTTTTTAAAGAATCAGGGCTTTTGGTTGTGTTTTGTTGTGTTTCTCTGACAGAGAGGTTTGGGGATATTTTTTTTTTTTTTTTTTAATGAAGAGTAAAAGACAAGACTCCAAACGTCAGTCACATCTTTGGTCCAAGGACAACCTGTTCACCTCTAACAAGAACCCTTCAAAACAAACTCATATATTTATCTAAAGAAAGAAAGTTTCAACATTTTTAGTACCATCCAGATGCTGTTAAATTTGTCAACTTCAGTCCATGGCTCTGGGGATTTGGTAAATTAGTGGAGCCTTGGCAGCCGTTCGTAATTGCAGCTGAGTTTATTCTCCATGATTTGTTAGATAGGAAAAATCCCAAAAGGGATTGGGTTTTCTCCGAGTCCATAAGTCAGTTTTATAATTTACATTTACCGTTCACTGCAGGGATTTGAGCAGGAAAGATCCTCAATCCTTTAAATTCATATTTACAGTGACCACGCGAACTCCCACCTTCCCGATAATTAATGTTATGGAAATCACGATTTAGAAGCTGCTCTTCAAGGAAAAACATCCCACTAGTGGGATGGGGGGTTAAATAGGTCTAATAAACATTCCAGAGGCACTGCAGGATCTCCTTGTCCTCACATCCATCCTCCCTGGCTCCTCCATAAGACACCAGGAGACGGCATCTTCGGGAAGTCATCAAGACATCGATGACTTCACGAGTCACCTCTGAGAGCGCGCGTGCCTTCCCCCGCTCCCTGAAAAGCACAGCACATCTTGGCATCACCCGGGAAAGTCAAACAGATCCGCATAATTATCCCTCCAGAACGCCTCGGAGAACATATGGTCTGGAAATGAAGCTGCCTGAAATGGATGGGCTCAGCTGCGTGATGAGATCCGCAGAAGGGAGGTGAAAAAAGCGTGTTCGGCGCAGGATCCCGCGACTACGGCACATCCATCATCGGGATAAGGTAATGACACCAGGAAATGAGCTAAGGCAATCCAAGATTGAAGTTTCATTTTCTGAAGTGCATCTGTTTGGCTCGTATCCCCCTGAACCTCATCGTTCAGCCACGCTGCCTTTCGTCTCGGAAGCAGAAGATGCAAGAGCATAAATCAAAACAGCTTCTCGACGAGCAGCCGCGGCAAACGTGCTTTTAATTTGGTTTTATAAAGAAATTAACTGCATCCCAGCAGGCCCTTGTCACAGCCCTCCATGCAGGACACCAGGGATGGTATCCTGTGCCAGGTTGTCCTTTACCAGTTTGCCAGGTTTGGGGCTTTTTTGGGTGAGAGTGTCCACCTTCCCTAAGGGAAGTTAAACCAGCTGGTTTTTCACTCACTGCAGCAGATGGGAAGCACTGGATCAAGCCAATGAAACTAAGGGGGACAGCATGTTCCTGCAGAGGAGGTGACATTCTCCAATACTCCTTCCCTGGAGTTCCCAATCCGTTCTGTGGCTGGAAACAAGGAAAGCCAAAGCTGAGGTGGGCTTACCATGGAGACAGACAATCAGCCAACTCAAAACATTTCTAGGGATGGCAAGTATTCCTCACACTTCATGTGCCAACAGCACCAGCAACAGGCCAAAACTGTGGCTGAACACATCCACAGTGGGACTCTGACTTTGGATCGGGGTGGTAGAAAAGGGGTTGACTCATCCAAATGAGCCAAGTGGAGGCCCATCACACCAACCACCAGAAATCCCATTAGGCTGAGAGGCCTACAAAGCATCTGACACCAAGATTTGGGCACATTTCCATAGGAGAGTGTCCGTATTCTCCGTGCCCAAGGACTCTGGTCACCAGCTCAGGCTTAAGGTGAAGGACACAGGCAGAAGATTACTAGACCAAGACCAATCAGGTGTTAGGAAGTTTTAGTGCCACGAGTTCTGCTGGCAAACATTTGCAGGAGCACAAATGAGAGGAAAACCAAGCCAGACCTGGACACGTAGAAGGATTCATTCAGATGAGCATCGAAGCCACCAAATGGCCATTAGGGCATTTAAAATCAGAATTAGGAGAAACATGAAGTGGAGAAGGTTAGTTAACGAGTTTATCTAGCAACATGATGGAGTGAGAAGAGATGTTTGATCTCCCATAACGTGATGAAGAACTTCAGTGGAGTTTTCTCAGATTCATCTGGAGCACGGCCATGTTATGGGCTGGCTTTGCAAGAGTTGAACAAAGGGGTGCTCTCCAAGGGGTGTCCTGGTGTTATTTCATGAAGAATTCCCCCACAATATAAATCTTCACCAGGAATTTTGCATAAGGACAGGAAGGAACCTCCTCTATCTGTTAACTCTGCTGCCATCTCTACCCTAGTGTTACCTCCCATCAGGATCACCTCTGGAAGTAATTTTCTCTCCACTTTTTTCACCCAAAAAAGCCACATCACAACAACCAGCACTCTGGGAAGTCATAAAGACACTTCAGAATACCCAATTTAACATGATTTTTATCTCTCCTTTTGCTTACTCTTTTCAACACCAACCACCTTCCAACACCGTGTCTTGCTCAAGCTCTGGGGCTCGGGGCAGCTCGACTCACTCATTCCATCCCACAGCAAAAGATGGACCTCCGGGATCCCTCTGCTCCAGAGCAGGATGGATGAGAGGTTTCATTTGCAATGGCAACAATCTGCTTCTGACCCTCGTCATCCTCCTCCTCCTCCTCCTCCTGCTCCCTGCCAGGTCGTCAGGCCGTGTAGGCGCCAAGGGAACAGGCTGCACTTATTCCAGCCCCGGGGCCGGGAGCCCTGGGCTGCCGCGGGATCTGCCCACGGACACCGGATTCTTTATGCATTTTCTGCATGCACGCCGTGGGCAGCGCCAGGAACACCGGCCACGGGGGAAAACGGGGAAATATTTGATTTCTGGGATGGGGAAGAAGCCGTGGAGCTAAAGGAGGCTTTGTTCGGGGGCAGGAGGGCCCGCTCTCGGCAACAGGGGCAATGCAGGAATGCTGATAAGTCTGTTTTCTGTGCTCCTGTGTTGGAGCCCAATCGCTTTGTCTGAGGGAGGGATAAAGCCCTCGGTGACAAGGCCCTAATATTTGTCTACTCATCTATAAACCAGGAGCCTTATTTCAAGGGCTAATTCAAGTGGAGATTATATTTCCCGTACGGAGCAAGGGACAATTGCATCAGATACTCTTCAAACACCGTAAATAAGATTAATGAGGTGCTGCTGCCGTGGGCTTTCACCTCGACAATGCCTTAAGCACACAAAAAACCCCCACCCTGGCACCTCCAAACGAATCTTCCAAAAGGCTTCCTCACATTTCAGTGCCCGGACACCACCTCGTTTCTCTCGGACACAGAACTACAAATAGCTGCAGGAAGCACCGATTTCCTGCAAAGAGGGTTAACTGAGAATCATAGGAAATGGAGAGAATTAAAGCCAGGTCTAAAATCCTGACTAGGCTGAGGAGGGAAAAAAACACAGCAGCAACATCACTGAGTGCTGATGCTCAGACACCTGAGTCCATGCAAAACTAAATGAGACTATTAAAAATCCCAGACCTAACGGAGAATTCCCTCCTTCAGCACATCATACCAGGCAGAGGCTTCCTGTGGGCAGTTTTCACACACAACCACCTCCAGGTGACCAACTGAAATTTTAATTAGAAATAAACCCAGGGCATCCCAAATTGCAACACTTTGCATTGAAGGGCCCTCAGCTGAAGGACTGATTCAGAAACCGAACAGCAGAACAGAACCAGGCAATGCAGGGAAGCTTCACGTGCTCAGTAGTTGTGCTGACTGACCAAAATCAACAGGAAAAATCAACTCAGGGCTCTTCGGGAAACAACCCGGAATAAAAAAGTTAATTTGATGACTTCACCAAAAAAAAAAAGTAGGAAGCTTGGTTTTACAACGTCCCAAATTGCGACAAAATGTTGCGCAACAAGGGAGGAGGGAAAGCACAGACCGGTTCATCGACACCAGCTGAACAAAAATAAGGAAAATTATTATTAAATAAGAAAAAGTAATACAGAAATACTCCAAAACTCCAGGGTTGCAGGAGATAGGTGCAGAACAAGGAGGTGATATGAAAACCATGACACCATCCGTGTGCTGCGCACACATGGAGCAACCACAAGGACAGAAACGTGAGTGTGAGATGGAAGCAGAAGAGGAACCAGAGCGATCTGGTATTTAAAATGTCACTGCCTAAATTAAAAATTGATGGGGCTAAATCCCTCCTAAAAAAAAAAAAAAAAAAAGAAAGGAAAGCTCCCTTTCCAGGCACTTAATCCAGCCAGTGGAGCAGCTTCCCTGGGATCAGGGAAAGGCCATCCTGCCCTGCCAGGACATTGCAGCAAAAATCACTGGGTTTAGTGGACTGTGTTGCTCTTCTCTTGCCCCCCCCAACAGACTCCCACTGAATTAACCTGGCATTTTTTATCTGTACCTCCAAGGCTCTTCCTCCACCTCACTGTCAGCAGATTGACTCCCCTGCCAGCTCAGGATGCCCATCTCCAGCTCCAACCCACTAATGAAAATAAATAAAAAGGAGAACCACCACTTTCATGATATTCCAAGACCCTCCTGTCACACATTTGAAAGAAGAAGCCTCTAAATATTTATACAGCTCTTTCTCTCCAGCTTTTTTGTCCCCTTCATGACACCTCCAAAGCAGAAACATCCCCAAGGCTGTAGGTGTGCCAACACATCTCCCTGGTGGACCCTACGGCTCCATCTCAAAGGATGAAGGTGTTTGCAACTTCTGCCGTAACTCAGGCACACAGGAGATACAATAAACAAGTAGAAAGAGCCTAAAAATACTGTATAATACTGTAAATCATTTATAAAATAATATTAGAAACCTACAAAACGTTGACAACGTGATTCAGTTGAGAAAAATCCCTAAGAATAAGAGCACAGCTCACAAGGAGGAGGTTCTTGCATCAAGTCACTGGTGGCCCTGCAGGTCGATTCCTCTCCTGGGTCCAACAGTGGCTTTTCCTGCTTTTCCTGGCAGTACAATCCTAAACCCCTCCTGGCAGAACTGCTCACACTCCTGACCCCAAGTAAATAAAACTTATGACAAAAATTACTCTTTCAAAGGTTTAGAGCCAACTTGGTTTAACCAAAAATGAGGGAGAAGCATTTCTATCCTCAGTTTTACCGGGAGAACGAAGGAGAGGAGGGCAGGAGCCTCTGCTGGCACCACAGCCTGAGCAAAGCACATCTCTACCTATGCCCTCAGGAAAAATAAAACTAGAAATTCCCTTCCTAGCCAAGGAATTCCCTAAGTGACACACTAAACCCCTGCATATCAGCCCTACAGGAGAGACTAAAAGTGAACAAACTGTTCTGCTGACTGTGTCATTGATCCCAAGGGGCCTTTTCCAACCCGGCTCCAGCCGGGCAGGACCCTCCGGATGGGCACATGCCTTGCTCCAAGTGGCAAGGAGAAACCCTCCTCACTCTGAGGATGAGTTCATCGAGCTGATCACAAATTCCCTTGAGATCTGGGAGCATCTCACCACCTTCCCTACAACAAGAGATCCCAGGACCTGAAAAACAGCCCCTGCTCCAGGAAGATCCCGGCCCGGCTCTGGTTTGAAAGCACGGGTTGCTCCTTTGATGCCCTGCCAGGAGTGGCCTCCAGTGAGGAAGCCCGGGATGAGTCACAGCACCGGCACACGGAACTGGCCAATCTGGACTGAAAAGCACCGACGAATCTTGGGATTTTTGCCCCTGCTCTGCCATCTCCCTCTCTGTACTGCAGTTCCCAGGGACTGCACGGTGCCAGGAAAAGGGGGAGCAAAAGTACCCGGCAGACACGAAGAGGGGCTGCAAACCACAGCTCTGTCCTAAAAGGTGAGAGCCTGAGGCAAGAGGATGTTCAGGCACTGAGAGGATCATCTGGGAAGAGCTCTGAAAAGCTTTCTTGGTTTTCCCCTGACTTGCAGGAATTCCAGTTGGCATTGGGGTTTATGGCTTTCCACACCTGCAGAGCTCCGAGCCAAGAGCTCGTACCGCGGCTGCAGCACCTCTTCAAATACTGTGTCCTCTAATCCCAGTCAGCTCATACACAAATCCAGGGAAAAAACCTTTTAAACCCACAAGACAGCTCCAAGAAAAAGAAGTTTAGCCCCAGTGGCCTCTCAAACAAAGGATAAAATATGTGCAAAACTGATCCATTTTACATTTAGAAAGAGGAAAGTAGCCTTGTTATGAAAATAAAACATTCTGAGTGTTAAAGACTTAAAATTAATTCCTCTTTCCCAGAAAATCCACTTTACTCAAGGGTGGAAACAAAGCATTTCTTTGCTTCATTCACTATCCCAACCTATGGCTACCCAAAAACATATTAAAGAATAAACCCAGCAGGAACATCACTGTCTTTTCAGTTCAATTTGGCAATTTTGATGACCAAGCTCCTAATTCAACATGTTCTTTACTTCAAATTGAAACTGCAGGAATCTGCTGCAGCTGCCGAGCTCGCTGTGCACCAGAGCCTTTCAAATCTCACTCTGTGCCTCTTTAATGTTGGGGTTGGGTTTTTTTTTTTATCTCTCCAGCCCAACCTCTAATTTAAAGGAAACTGTGCTGGATGCTCTAATTGACCCCGTTCTCTTCCTTCCCCAGTTTGTCTCTATAATTAGCCCTTCCCAGCCAAGGGAATCAGCAACGAGACCTTTCCGAGCCCCACCCTGCAGACCACAGCCACTGCCTCGCATTGTTTTTGCCCAAAAAATCAACAGCTTCAGGACAACAAAAAGTTTTTTTAAAAAAATGAGAAAATAACAAAAAAAAAAGGCGAGCTCAAATGCTCAGTGATGATTTTTCGGCACTTTGCGGCGACCCAAAATTTTACCGGCAACACAAATCCCTCAGAAACACTTTGTAATGTGAGCAAAAGACTTGTTTTCCTCAAAACAATACACAGTTGCAGGGCTGCTCACCCCAAATTCACCCACCCCAAAGTCACCCACCCCAAAGTCACCCCCCCCCAAAGTCACCCCCCCCCAAAGTCACCCCCCCCCCAAAGTCACCCCCCCCAAAGTCACCCCCCCCCAAAGTCACCCCCCCCCAAAGTCACCCCCCCAAATTCCCCCCCCCAAGTTCCCCCCCCCAAATTCACCCACCCCAAATTCACCCACCCCAAATTCCCCCCCCCAAATTCACCCACCCCAAATCCACCTACCCCAAATCCACCCCCCCCAAATTCACCACCCCCAAATTCACCCACCCCAAATTCACCCAACCCCAGCCTTGCCCTGTGGACTTCAGCACGTGCAGCAAACCCAGAGGGTTCCAACTTCCACTAAGGCACCAGCAGGCCCCACACCTTGTTTCTTGAGGAACTAAAAGGCACGTAGAGAATGAGGAAAGGAAATGCATTAAAAAAATAGTCTTATCAGCAAGCAAATGCCACCAAAGAGAATCTACTTCCCTACTTGCCTCTACAATAGGCAGTGATTGCTACGAGGTGACCTGAGCTGGGGGTATTTTTAGGTACTTGGGGGAAAGAAAAGAAAACAAACACAGAAAAACCCCAAAACACCAGGAAAAAAAAAACTAAACCCAAAACAACCCCCAAAATCAAATTTAAGTCCAGATTTCAGGGCTGCTGAGCACTGGGAGGTGCAGGGTGAAGCCACAGTCCCCAGCAATGCTGGCAAAACACCTCAGGTCTAACCTGGCCTGACCTGGGTCCTCCATCCCACCACAGCTCTTCTCAAAAGGATGAGACTCCAGCTAGCACGATCCAGAACCAAACCAGAAGAATTTGTCTGGTTGGTGTTGAGCTTTGTTTCCCTCCATGTCTCTTCTCCCATCCCCAAGGTTCCAAGGACCTCAGCAGGCTGCTGCTGAAGAAGACGCCCACCAGGAGAAGCATCCCAAGGTCTCCTGGTGTGCACCACACCCCTAACTCACCACTTCCCACTCAGCTTTCTCACTTGAATTTGCAGCTTTACAACCATTTTACAGCCCACATGGAGCTTAGAAACCAAAGAGGTTGGGTTTTTTGTTGATTAATTTCCCAGCTTAGACTGAAGTTCTTCTCAAATCCATCAGTACCTAAATATTCGCTAAATTATCGCTAAATATTATCCTGGCGTTCCAAAGCTCCAGCTCCCAAAGCACACAAACACACATATTTCTATAACCATCAGGAATTTTCAACGTGCAGACATTCAGAAAATTAACCTGCAGCTGGTTGGAGTCTTGCTAATAACGGCAGCACCTGAACCTGTACTGATCCCTCACCTAAGGAAAATTGTTCAAGTTTTTGGAATACCTGTCCCCTCCAAGCCCCTGAAGAACATACCTGAAAGGAAAGTATGTAGATTAATGCTCCCAGAAAAGTAAAACAGAAAAGAAAGGTGATCCAGTCCGACAAGAAGAGGAAAAAAAAAACCCAACCCTTTTCTCGGTGCAGAGAATAGTGCACACTCAGGGAAAAATAACTGATAAATAACACAGAAAACTGCACCTGAGCCACTGTAAATTCAGGTCTGCAGGTTTTCATTTCCAATTATTTTTTGAGCTGTTCTCTCAAGGATTTAATTTTTACTAAAAATAAACCCAACACGAGACAGAAGATCACAATCTCCCCCCCACACACAGCTCGAACCACGAATATCAGGCCCTGAGCTACTTTTAGACTGAGCTTTGAAGCGAGTTTTGCGTGCGACCGAAAAACTCTCACACGGGGCCACTCACCAGACTGCAACAACTGCATGAAACAGCTCATTCAGCTTTTGCTCCTCAGGTTTCACATCTTCCCCGACCAAACAAAAACGAAAGCAGCCTCGGAGCAGCTGCACCACAGAAAAGTAACCGAGGGGAGGAAACCCCTAATGCTGCTACAAACCAGCCAGCGAACTGCTGCGGGTCAGACTGACACCTTCCCTCAACGGGAACAAAACACAGGAAAACGTTCAGGCAGGGATTCTTTTCCCCCCCCTTGTTTCAGCGTTCAGATCTTATTTCTTTCCAGTAAAAACTTTTAGGTGGGAGGATGAATTCTCAGCAACTCAGACGTGGACTTTGGTGCTCACATTTTTCGCTATTCCATTATTCTTACTCCATTTGCTGAAGGTCATTATTTATTATTATTTATCTATTTTTTTAATATTTTTTTCTCCTCATATTTATTGTATTGTTCACCACAGACAAACCCAACAGGTCTAGAGAGGGATTTAAACCACATAAATGGAGGGAGAGGAAAAGAAACACAGCATACAGCACAGGTGAACTCAGAAACAATGCACTGGAAGGCAGCAGCTCCTACCTGGAATTACAAAGGGATTTGAGCCTGGAACAACACAGGAGTCCCTGTCTTGTCCACAATTGTGGGGGGGCAGGGAATGGACAACGGCTGCCAAGTCATCTTTCTTGGCAATTCATTTCTGAGAGGTCCCCTTTCAGCCTTCAAAGAAGAAATATTGCTGCTAACGCTTATCAGTGCTAATAAACTCCTTAATCCAATCCCTGTGGATTGCAGTGAAACCAGAGATGTGTTTGGAGCAGGGAACTGTGAAACAAGTGCTCTGACGAGTGGAGATGCGCTCGCGCTCCTCGGAGCCGGGCGAGGTTCCGCAGGGAGCAGCCGAAGGATTTCTGGTGTATCCAACCCTCCCACAAAAGCCTCGGCCGCCTTCGGTGAGTTCATTCTGTTCATAGCTGAGGAAAACTCTTGAGATTCCTCGTTATCTGCTGCAGGCTCCTCAAACCTGACCTCTGCTCTGCATTGTCCTGCTATCTCCTCGCCTACCTGCCGGGCACGGAGAAGCGCCTGCGGATAAGATTATTCCCTGCTCCGCCAGGGAACACCAGCCTGCCCGTGCAGGTCGGTGCCGCCGCGCTCCTGCCCGGAGCATGAACACGGAGCTGTGCCCTCCTTGCTCGGTCAGACGTGGCCCAAACCATGTGTCCCCCAGCAGCACAGCTGGAGCTTCACTTCGGGATGAAAAGAAGCCGAAGGAACAGAGACTCTGCATTTAAACAACGCCTGGCCAAGGCCCTCTGTGGAGCTGCAGTGGCTCAGCCAGCCCTGTCACTGCCAGCAGCAACAAATCCCACACGGTGATGCCCCGTTTTTCAGAGTAGGAGAATTAAGGAGCAGGGACTGGCTCTCCTGCACTTACATTTCTCCAAGAAACCACCAGGAGAGTTATTTACTCACACAGTATCTCTCTTCCAAAAAAACCCACTTATTCCAGAAAATCTTCACAATTTGCTCGGCATTGTTTTAATCAAGTGCAACGTTTCTAACGATCCACTGCGGCCCATTATTTATTTATTTTTTGCCTAATGGGATCACATTCCTTAACAATTAAATCATTTGCTAATTCCTCCCTAGGGAAGCTGTCCTGTGCACCCAACAAGCACAAACCAACCTCAAATTTCAGAGACAAGTCCTCTAAAAGTTAAAATGGCAACATTTGGGAGAAGTTTAACTTCAGTCTATGTATTCATGTGAAGTATGAAAAGACAGCAGAGGTACAGAAGTCTTCTGAAGTAAATATTTTCAGTTAACTTGTTTTAAGTTCATCCCTCAAAAGCAACCACGTAGATGCTGAACACAATAAAAGAATTCTTGGCGGTCTATCAAAAACATTCGGAATCTGGGTTGGTTTTAAAGCTCAGGTTTTCCAAAGATGGATCTATGTGGATAAAACACTCCTCTTCCATTACTGCTCAACCATGATACGATACACCGTGCCCAGGATACATTCTTAAAGGTCATGTTTTACAAGAAATAGAAGATAGTGGTAAGAATTTTGATTACAGAACAGCACAGAGGCTGTCAGGTTCTCCCTAAGTGATGGATAAAAGTGGAGACCTGGAATAGGCATCTGAAGGAAGAGTAACTCCAGGATTCAAGGTCATTTTGGAGTGTACCAGAAGTGACTCAAGGTGAAGAGACCAGCAAATAAGACCCAAAAATTATATTGAAACCCACATATTTTTGCTATTTTTGCATGAAGGTGGTAACCAAAGCACTTGTGCACTTTAAAACATATTTTTCCTTTGCTGTTGCATACAGGATCCCAGCAGGACAGCCCCTGCTCTGCTCCCCACAGCTTCTCACAGGGATTTGCAGGAACTCCTACGAGTCACAGGGATGGAAACCAGGATTTCTCCATGAGAAACTGAGCAGCCAGTGGGAACCACTGAAAACACCAGGGTTGAAAGGGTGTGATCCAGCCCTCCCATCAAGGGGATGGACCTACACACAGAGTCAGTGTATTCCTAGGGGCCTCAACACCAACAGGGATTTCATAAAGCTTCTCCAGGACCTGGAAGAGACCTTTAAAAGCACTTCAGAAACCAAGGGAGAGCTGACAAAAAACCACCAACAGAGCCCAAAACATGACCCACAGCTTTGTCTCACCATGGTTTGGCACAGCGTGAACGGCCAAAGGTGTCTGAGAACCCTACACAAGGAAGAGATGCCTCACCCCCTCCAAAGGGATGCTCATCCCTGCCTAATGAGAAACTGCAATGCAAGAAAGGAATTAGGGGAGTAACTATAATCCTTAAACCAACAGGTATTTATTTATTTCATTTTTGCCTGGAAAAACTCCAGAGAGTTTCCAGCAAACCGCAGTGGAGCCGGCTGCTCGCCAGCTCCGTGCTGATTATCAGCAAACGGACCCGGACTACCCCTGTTCCCCTCCCAAGATTAACTTCAGCCACGCCAGATCCTCCTTCAGCTGGAGCCTGTGACTAGATCAGCTTAAGGAACCCATGGAAAGGCAGCAGGAGGCGGCAGTTTAACAGCCCTGCAAGTGGGAGGCTGCGCTCCGTGAGCAAGGGCTGCTGTGGATCACCTAGAATCCCGTTCCCCTTGGACTCAACACAGCTCAAAACACTTCCCTTCCCTTCTCTTCCTGCAGCCCTCAAACCACAGGTGGAAGACAACCAGCACAAGACACCTAAAGCCAGGGGGAACCCAATCTGACCTTGCTGACAACCCTGCTGGGAGCAGGACTTGGACCAAGTGACCCCCTGAAGCGCCTTCTGACCCGAGTGATCCTACATTCCTCCAGAGGACGGAGCACTAAAATCATGGGGGGGTTGTTAGAAATAAAAAGCATTTGTGGCAAAGACATGGAGCTCTCACTTCACCTGTAAGATTTTTCCACAGTCTTGTGGAAATCCACCAGCTGTGGATCCTCCCCCCAGACAGAACAGTGCTACCACGAGGTCTAGCAGAGCTGTAACTCCAGGTAACACCTCAAAAACAGACACAAAACTGAGTTCAACTCTAAAAATCCCTGTTCCACAGCCTTCCCTTCTGAGTTTTTGTATTTTCTGAGGTCAAGTGGTTTGGTGAGTCTGATTTTAAAGGTTTAATTACAAGACACATGGATGCAATCACAGGAGTGAGATGTACATCTCACCATGGTGTTCGACCTGCCAAACACGGCAGCAAGATTTAATATTAAAGGGTCACACAGAGAAAACAATGACTATTCCATTTCCCTTTTTTCCTGTTTTTATCCATTATCTGGCAAGAGTTTCACGTTTGCTTTCTATAGTCTCAACACCTGTGCCTTCACACGTCTACCCAAAACCTATGGAAAAATTTGGTCTGTGTAAAAGCAAAATAAAATTCCATAAAAAACCATCTCAATTCCAATGATCTACAGCCATCCCATCAGCAGCATTTCATCCTTGCAATTCCATAGGAAACCCAAGCTTTGTGATAACCCCAGCCCATCTAACCTGAAAACACGGCGGAACATTTTTGCAGCAGGAAGCCTGAAGAATTATAAGCTTCTCCCCGGAGCAGGGAAATACCCAGACACTTCCCAAATCCCCTACTGCTTTTGTCCAAAGGAATGCTGGAGAAAGTCTCAAATTTGCAAACTTAAGCCGCGATCCTTTAAATATTTATGCTCATGTTTACTTTGTCAGAAGGGAGAAATCCCGTTCGCTGGAGAGGAAGTGAAGCGAACGTCGCACGCAGGACCCGAGCCTGAGAGAATCAGACACTCCTTTTAACCTCAACACAAAAAAAATCACTGTCTCCTCAAACTGAAACCTGCACTCAGCCTGTCTGGGGGAGCAGGACCCCAGGACCAGGTTGGAGCTTCATTAACAACACGGTGAACGTGCTTTCAAGAGCGGTGTTTCGTGTGCGAGTGGGAACACAACCCCACTTTATTTACAAACTGAGGGGATGGAGGAATTTCTGAAATCGAGTTTGACCGGCTAAGATGCTTCAAGCAGTTCAACGACCTTGGCTGCTCCCTAATAAATGCATTTTGAAAGGAATTGAGTTCAAAAGTTGCACGATTTGGAGGGAGAACTAGAACTGGGTAAAAACGGACACGCTACGCTCGCCAAAACCAACCAGCCCAAATGGCTTTAGAAACCCTCAGGTCATGTCTGAATCACAGAATCCCAGCACTGGGTTGGAAGATCACTAAAGATCATCTCGTCCCACCCCCCTGCCACGGGCAGGGACACCTTCCACTAGCCCAGGTTGCTCCAAGCCCTGTCCAACCTGGCCTTGGACACTTCCAGGGATGGGGCAGCCACAGCTTCTCTGGCCAGCCTGTGCCAGGGCCTCCCCACCCTCACAGGGAAGAATTCCTTCCCAATATCCCATCTATCCCTTCCCTCTGGCAGTAGGAAGCCATTCCCCTTGTCCTGTCACTACAGTTCCTGATGAAGAGCCCCTCTCTGGCTCCCTTGCAGGCCCACCTCAGACACTGGAAGTTTGCTCCCAGTTTTCCCAGACTGGAGGTATTTAAGCTCCAGGACCACGTGTCACACGAGGTCCCAAGGCTGTGATGGTGAACCCTGGTCCTCCAGGCCAGCTCAGTGGTGCCAAGCTGCAAAACCAGTGGAGGGACCAGCACCATCCCTGTGCTCCCAGTACTCCCCCCTGGACTTGTGGGCATGCAGAGGTTCTTCCACCCAGACCTGGATTCCATCCTCCCAGAAATCAAGCAGGGATGAGGATTTCAAGTCCAGCCCTACCTTGACATGAGCTAAATTAAGGCTGCACAGGTAGCTCGGGTTTCACATTTCCCAAGCACCTGACCTTGTGTGCTTCACATTCTCAGAGGTTTTCCTGCAAACCCGATCAACGCTCCCAAAAATCACCATGAACATCCCAGATAAACATAATATAGGCATAAAACATTCAGACTTTCCTAGCAAAGGATGCCACAGGTTTGATACTCTGAGTGTTTTAGTACCAGTGTCTGGGGAAGATACTGCAACAGCAGATGTCACATCAGATGTTTGATACCTTAAAACCTTAAATGCAGCTTCCCCACCCAAAATAAAGAGGAAACAAAAGGTAAAAACATGCAGCTTATAACTCCTAACAGGAGCAGTGGATGCACAGGTGAAATAACTCTGCAAAACTGAGCTACATTTTAAATACATGAACTCAAATAAAGCTTTTTCCACATCTTTCTAAACGCTGCTGATGCACCCCGGGGTCTTTCAATACAGAGGAAACATCTCTAAAGCCACCCTGATTTATGCATCGATTGCAATAAATAAATAAAGAAATAAAAAGTAGCATCATCACCGATAGCCCAGGAAACAAAAGCTCATCAGTCGTGTGCCAGAGCTGCTGAATTACCTTCCCTGCCATCAGCAGCTGGAGGGACAGCTTCCAAAACGCTCTTGGGGATGAAAAATCATGGCCAGGAGTGAGGGCCAAGGCTTGGGAGAGCCTTCATGAGGGAAAAACGCGTAGAAAAGCCTCTTATTTTAACGAAATAAAATTTTAACATGAGAAAAGTCACCGATATGGGCGAGTTTACTCAAGGACACGGGGGAAATTGTGGCTGTCGCGTGACTGCAGGACCAGGGGCTGAAGAGAAGATGCTCTAATGCAGCCTCTCAGACCAGACAGAGTTTGCTGTGCCCAGGGATAAGCTCAGTTCTGTAAGGTCGCGCTTAAGCATTCACAGCCCATCACCGCCACGTCCACGCACCTCTCCACGGGAAGACAACGCTCCCCTGTCATGTCCTAGCACTCAGTCGGGAAAAGAGCCGGGAAAACACTCGAGGGGGCCAGAAACCCAATTCTCCAACTAACAGTCTGTTTACAGAGCGATTTATTACAGCGCCTGGTTATCGACCGAGCGAGGCACCGCGCCGGTTCTCCCCCCGTAGCAGCAAATCTCCTCCTTCCTCTGCCGCTACGTGATTATTTTTTTGATCTGCCGATGGGCAGGGACCGCGCTGCAGCGAGGGATGGCAAAGCCACGATTTCTGCTGAGCTCACGCTCCCCACTTTATTAAACTCGGCTTGATTTCGGGATAGGAAAAGGCAGATGGAGGAGGAGGAGGGAGCCGATCCAGCAGCAGAAGGGCGGCAAAACGCCCGGCTCCGAACTCACGGCAGGTCCTACCCCGGGTCACGTCGGAGGGGTTTTATTTTTGGGGGGATAAAGCAAAGGCCGTTTTGGCTACATTTCGGAAAATTCCAGAAACAAATACCGGCTGTTTTAACCTCCGGAGGAGCAGCGCTCCCGCAAAGGTCCGGCGTGCCGGGGCGGGAGCTGCCGTAGAGTCCAACACTGCGCTAAAACGCAGGAATACCTCATCCCGAGGGGTGGGAACCGCTGATGGGGAATGGGGAATGGCTCTGCGTGGCGTAGCGGGCTGGCAGAGCCCCGGAGGACCGCGACCCGCTCCCGCCGCGATGCCCACACCCGCGGGCTCGGCGCTGCCGCCCCACGAGGGCCGGGGGCGCGGGGGAGCCCCCGCCCGGGGTGACACCGGGGCCGCAGAGGGGGATAAATCTCCCCCCCCGCCAGGCTGGTTTTTCCACGTCCTGCGTGTCCAACCCACCCGCGACGGGGGTGAGCGGCACCGGGGGGTGAAACCTGGCGCTGTGGGAGGGAGCGATGCGGGGCCGCCCCGCACCGCGCACCCACCGGGGGGGTCACGCGTAGGGGGCGAACTCGCGGGAGGGGGGGCACCACACGACACCGGGGGAACCCCACAACACCGGGGGGATCTCAGAACACCGGCGGCAGCCGCCCCCCCGCGCAGAACAAAGGCTCCCGCCGGCCCCGCGATGTTCCGCCGGGGTTCCGCTCACGACCCCCGCCCCGCCGCCCCCGCCGCCCGCACTCACCGGAGGCCCCCGCCCCGCTCCACTCGCCGCCGCCGCCGCTCACCTGGGTGTCGGGGCGCGGCGCATCCCTCGTCCGCAGCCGCCGCCGCCGAGGGAGATCCCGGGAAGTCGGTTCTGAGGGAAGGTCGCCGCTGCCAGGGGGTCGGTGCTGAGGGGGGTCGGTGCTGAGAGGGGTCCCGCGCTCGGTGCCGAGGGGGGTCGTTGCTGAGGGGGCGCTCGGTGCTGAGGGAGGTCCCGGGGGTCGGTGCAGAGGGGAGGTCGGTGCTGGGGGGGGGGGAGGGGGTGTCCCCGGGTGGGGAGGGGGGGGACGGACGGGCGCTCCCGCCGCCGCCGCCGCCGCCCGGGCGCTGCCCGACTGCCCGCGCGCGCGCGCGCCGCCCTCACGCGCCCAGGGGCGGGGGCAGGCAGGGAGGGAGGGCCCCGCCCTGGCGGAGGCCCCGCCCCCGTGCCCGCCCTCGGGACACGCCCCCTCGCGTTACGACGCGGCAACCAGGCCGCTTTACGGCAGCGCGCGGCAACCGGGAGGCGGCGGCGGGCGATGAGGCGGAGGGTGAGACACGGGGGGGACACGGGGAGGGGGGACACGGGGAGGGGGGACACGGGACACGGCGGGGACACGGTGCCCGTCAGGTGCCCTGCCCGGCGATCGCGCTGGCCGCAGCCGTCAGAGATCGGTGCCGGTCGCCCCCGGGCCCCGAGGCGTCAACGTGAGTTAGAGGGGAAAAAGGTTGGAATGGGTAAAAATGGAGGGGTGTTACCGGCACGGGGCGGGGCGGACACGGGCTGCCCGGGGCTGGTGGGGGGGTCCCCAGCAGGGCCCTGACCCCACGCCCGGCCCGGGGGAACCCTCCGCTCGCCGCGTAATTCCCGTTTATTCCCATGGAAGCGGTGGGATGACTGAGCGCTTCCCGGGGGCTGCTGGTGCGCTCCGATCTCGGGACTGAGCGCCGGGAGACGATCAGGGTCAGGCTCGGGATCAGGGTCACGCTCGGGGTCACGCTCGGGGTCACGCTCGGGGTCAGGCTCAGGGTCAGGCACGTCGCTCCTCCTCTCACGGGGTGTGTGACACACCAGATCCCTCCCCCTGACCGAATTCCCTCTCCTGACCAAATTCCTGTGACATCCAGGTCTTTCAGGCAAGCAGTATTCCCCCTGCTCCCTGGACTGACCCCTTCTCTGGAGGTGAGTGCATTGGTGGCTGGTTTGACATGGTCTGGGTGAGCTGAGCTGTTTCCACGGGTACCTCTGGGACATTCCCGGTGCCATTGATCATCCTCAGCCGTTCCTTTCCTTGGGTCTGTCCCTGGTAAACTCCAGGCTTTGGCCAACCCCGTCCTGTTGTTGCTGTGGCTCTTGGTTTCTTGCTCCAGGAGATTCTGTGACACCAAGAGAGGTTCTGAGTTTGGTTCTCCGAGCAGCTGCATGTCTCTCGTTTGGGGAATTTGTCTGGAATGGAGAGGTTTGGGCATTGTGTGTACATAATTGGGAATGTCTTCCTCTGATTTTGGCATTCAGGACCTGTTGAACCCCCAGAGACTCTGTCCTGGTACTGTACAGGAATTACAACCCACAGCTACAGAGAGATTGATTATATTTAACAAAAAAGGAGACGATTGCGCTTCTTGTCTGGTTTAGTTATTTAATTTTCCTTGAGTTTGTTCTCTGGCTCTGTCAGAAGTCACAAAAATCCAGAGGCTCAGGTGTCACCCAGCCCAGCTCCCATTGGAAATAGATGTTCCTTCTCTAATCTCACTCCCATTAACAACAACTCTCAAGACATGGTGTCTAAAACCAGTATTTCCAGGAAAAGGGAATGGTGTGGTGGTTAAATCGTGTGGCCTTTTACTCTTGATCTTGTCCCTCCTGTTCCCTGGTAAAGTCTGGATTTTTTTATCTTCCAGGTGATTTTTGGTATTTACCTCCATATTCTTTAAATTGGGAACAGGACTCTGGTGATGTGTCACCTTAAACTATTCCCTCTGCAAGTTCTTAGCACCTTTAATTTACTAAAATAGACTTTAGGAATCTGACTCATCCTGAATTCATGCTCTCTTTGCTCCACCACTGCCTATTTACGCTCAGTTACTGGGGAGTCTCATTCCCTGGCCCTCAAGTGCCTTCAGCAATTACCTGCAGAGGGTTGTTGTATTTAATGGTGTGAAAATAACAGGTTTGGGGTGGGTTTTTGTCAAGTATTGGAAAACACAGGCTTGGCTTTGCCTCCTGGACCCAAAGGAGCCTCATCAGTTCTCAGATCGAACTCACAGCAGCGACAGCAGCTTATTTGTGAAATTACGACTTCCATGAGGGAAACTTGACTTCTTGCCCTACTGAGGCAAGACAGCACCATTTTCAAATCTGTAAATGAAATTATGGCATTTGTGTTGAAATGCCCCTTTCTCTCACCCCGATGTTCTCATCTCCGCACTGGAAACGGGGCAGCTGAAATCCCTCGGAGGAGCTGAGGGTTCCAGAGAGTTTGCACAAATCCCAGCTACTAATGTGCAAATGATAGAAACCAGCAAGACTCTTGTTGGCACCTACAGCAAAGGTTCCTGGCCTGTGTATTTATCCCTGTTTTTACAAAAACTCCTGAACAGAGTGTGCCTGGGCCTTCAGGAAGCGAGTCCTGGCTGTGGTTGAGCAGAGCTGCTCCCAGTCCATGATGGGATTTCAACCCCCCCTCGGCATCAGGGAGGCTCAGCTCCACGTCCTGGCTTCTCTGCAGCTCCATCTTTAGCTTTAATGGGAGGTTCTCCCAAACAAAGCCACCTCTCCATGGCTTTTGACAGCCCCACCAGCCGTTGTTCCAGCCACTCACCTGCCCCGGCTCTGACAGGCGTCGAAGCCTCCCGAGGGTTTTCCTTGGAGCTGCATGTGGTGAGTCATCCTGAAGAACCCACAGGCAGTTTCACAAATACCAGATGGCAATAAAATTAAAAGTAGTAGCTCGTGGCAATTAAGCACTTGCTAGAACCATTCTCCTTCCTGACTGGAGGAACCTGCCAAATGTCTTGACAGGAAAAAAAAACAAAACACCCAACGATGTTTCTGCAGAGTGGAAAATGAACAGAACACGGGACTCACACTTCCCTCGCCCCTAATCCTGTTTGGACTGGAGTGGAAAGCTATTTGCTGGACTTCTACATCTCCAGGAGAAGATGAAGCAGAAAGAACACGTTGTAAAGGAGAATTCAGGGCATTTTATGGGCACATGTAAAAGTATTTCAGCCTTGCTCCTGTTAAACCCCCGAACTGGATGTTTGGAGGATGTCCAGCTCTAAAGCAGACCATGTTGAGGGATGCTACAAAGTTACTGGGATTTCATTCTGATTTTCTGTTTTTATAGTGCAAGGATTTGCACCACGAACTTGGAAACAGTTGGAGCTCGTTAGGTCGGAAGCGTGTCCAAATACCATTGTGTTGGCTCAGCATAAACAAGGGCTGCTCCCTTCCTCTGGTGACTCCTGCTGCTCGGCATCTCCGGGATCCACCGGCACAGACACACACACACACACACACACACACACACTCTCTCTCACGGGCTGTGTCATGCCCCAAACACTCACCTCGGCCCTTCCTTCCGAAGTCTTCCACAGGCCCCGTGTCTCATCCATTCTGTTCCTTACTCGTCACATGCCCTGGGACCTGGCCAAGAGTTCTGAGAGATGAATCCCTAATTTATGCATCCCAGGCCAGGAGAGGTTATTTTTCGTGACTCTGATCTAATTCTTCCTAACACGTAAACAACAAAACACTCCATTTTTTTTAATTTCCGTCTGTCACGATGGAAAATTAGTGACTTATTTCTAGTGAATCACATTAAAGTGACCTTACCATTTTGAGCTTTCACATGGGGCTTTCAGAAATCTGAAGATGTTTTCATGCTGCCTTTGGCGCAGCTGAGGGAAGGGTGAGGCCCAATCAGTTCCACGTCACCGCTGTCCCCAGATGTGGCATTACCAGCCCCATCCTGGCCAGGAGAGCAGTGAGGGGCTGAGGGTGCATTGCCACAGCTGAGGAGCCTGGGAGGGCTGGGGGATGTCAGAGCATAAGGAGAACCAGGGTGGACAGAGGGGGGTTAAGGCAAGTTTCTCTTTGGAAGATCTCCTCCTAAATCCTAATCTGAGTAGGCAGAGTTGTCCTAAAGATTCCCACGGTCAGAAACTGGTTGGTTTGTGATCTTGTTTTGCTTTGTTACTCCTTACTCATGGCTGTGCCTCCCGTGCTGGTGGCCCAGCAGGTTCTCCTGGAAGAGGTCGTGCGTCTGGCAGAGAGCTGGGGCACTCTGTGCTCAGTGAGAGGGTCCGTACGTCAGACAGCCCCAAAAAGGCTTTATTTAGGGAATACCAGTCATGTAAAGAATTCCCGTGACTGTCACTGTCCAGGTGAAACACCAGAACACACAAACACCATCTGACTTCTCCTGGCTCAGGTCTGTTTTCTGTGCAGAGGTGTGTGTGTGTTCCCAAGCAGGAACTGCTGTGAAATTCCTTTGCTTTGAGGTTCAGTGAAAGGCTGATCTAACCTAGAGCTCAGAAGAGCCTGGCTCAGCCTGACACTCCCCTGTCTGCTGATGGTCCTTCAAATATCTGTCTGGGAATCCCGGGCTCTGGCTCGCTGCTGCTGAGAAGGCACTCGAGCTTTCTTGAGCTGTATTGTGTCCCAGGTGTGACCCAGTTCCTAAACTCCTCTTGCCCTTCTCTGTTCCAGCTCTGGCGGATCCCCGGAGTGCCGCAGGATGGATCCCGTGGTGCTCAGCTACATGGACAGCCTGCTGAGGCAGTCGGACGTGGCCCTGCTGGAGCCCCCGAACTGGCTCAACGACCACATCATCGGCTTCGCCTTCGAGTACTTCGCCAACGAGCAGTTCCAGGAGTTCGGCCACCGCGTGTGTTTCATCGGCCCCGAGGTCGCCCAGTTCATCAAGTGTGCCCTCAGCCAGGAAGAAATAGCCGTGTTCCTCCAGCCGCTGGACCTTCTCCACAAGGAGCTGGTGTTCCTGCCCATCAATGACAACTCCAGCCAGGCCGCTGGGGGCACCCACTGGAGCTTACTGGTGTATTTCAGGGACAAGAAGTGCTTCGCCCACTACGATTCCCACAGTAAGTGCAACTCTGCCCATGCCAGGCAGGTGGCAGGGAAGCTGGAGGCCTTTCTGGGCAAAAGAGGGGGCAAAGCCACCTTCGTGGAGGAGAAAGCGCCGGCGCAGCAGAACAGCTACGACTGCGGGATGTACGTGATCTGCAACGCCGAGGCCCTGTGCCACGGGTACTGCCAGGGCCGGCCCGAGCCAGGGCTGCAGCTCCTCACCCCCTCCTACATCACGCAGAAGAGATCTGAGTGGAAAGCTCTCATCACAAAACTGGCACAGAAGTGATGGGGATGCACCCCCAGCCCCCCCCAAAAACTGCCTTCCCTGTCCTCGAGGCAGCAACCCCAGTGCCTGAGGGAGATGCCCATGCGCAGGATTGTCCCAAAGAAGAAGAATGTAACCCCTCCAGCATGGCTACACCCCCCAAACACCCCATTCCCTGTGGGAAAAGCCTTAGTCCCCTCTGGAAATCACCGGCCTTTCTAACGACAAAAGTCACTTTGCTTTCAAAGAAACCCTCTCCATGATGAATTTTTACACTAATTGCTGTGGCAAAACAGGTTGCTGAACAGACTTCACCTGTGCCCAGCAGGCAGCACACCCTCGTTAGGTGGCTTTAATTGGCTCCAGGCATTGTCCTTCCAAGCCAGGTTTAGCAAATGCCCTTTAAACCCAAGCCCCCAAGTGCTTTATCATGGCTATTTCTAGTCTGTGCCTCCCACTAGTGGTGTTGGAGCAGTCTGGGATTTAGCAGCCAGGATTTTGTGCCCCTGAAAACCTGACACTGAGATGTCAAAAGATGAGACTCCAAAGGAAATGCTACGATTAATTAAAGAACAGGGCAAAACCAAAGTCAGTTTTCTTCAGCCTGGTGCTCCCAGGCTGCTCAGCAATTGCATTTTTTTTGTCCCCCACCCCTGCTTGCTCTTATTGCAAATTAAAACCCGACTCTGGATGGCTGGAAGATTAACAGGAAGCTGAGAAACCCAATCTTAGGAAAGGAAACTTAATTGAGATGAAAAGCAACACTCACTCTTTGAAGCTTGGGGTTTTTCATTAGGATTTTAGGTTGTCTCCATCCAGGGAGGGTTTGTCAGTGCTCCCCAACCCTCGTTAGTGTTGCTGCTGCCTCTAAGACAAAACCAGTTCTATTACTTGAGATAAAAAAACCCACATCAGGGAGAACAAAAGGACAGAGTTTGAGCTTTCTCAAGGTATAAAAGCCAAAGATAACTGTGGGCTCCTTGAAGTCCTTAATGCACTTCAAACCGAAACACTTCCCCTCCCGTGCTGGGTGATGGGATCTTGGAGTGGATCCTCTCGTTAAAGCCAAGCTTAGCAGGGGGGAAAATAAAAATTGAACTGAGATGTCATTGCAGGATAAGGAATAATCTCTTAGTTAGTGAGAAGCAAAGAGCAGGTTGCTCAGGTGGTGTCTGGCAGAGCAACCACACCCCAGCGCGCCGACCTGATCAGGGAGATCCGGGTTAAATATAACCCTTGGAAAGGAAAGGGGGAAGGATTGTTTTTAACCCGGAGCTCCTCACCAGCCCAGCCCCACCGGTGTGTGCAGCAGCACAGCACTGAGGGGATGAAGGGCTTAACCTTCCCTTGCTGCTAAGAGAAAAGCAAGAAACCAGCCCAGGCTCCCCCAAAACACCCAAACAGACCCTCACAGGCAGCGGTGAGGCCAGACAAGGGTCGGGATCATTCCCCTCCCTCCTACACTGCCCTGACAGGAGAGCAGCCGGTGGTCCAGGGCATCCCTCCAGCACCAGCCCTCCCTGGAAAACCTGCTCAGCTGGAGCTCAAATGGGATCGAGCCTCTGGCCGAAGGGGATTCACCTTGGACTCCGAGGGGCTGTGCTGGAGCCACGTCACTGCCACTCCCAAATCCAGAATAAAACTCAGACCAAACCATGCGCTTGCCAGAGTCATCCCATCCTCTGTGCAGGTCCCTGCTAATGCCGTGGCTCCTGCTGCCCCATGGAGTGCCACAGCACAGGGGCTGTGACTCGGGGTCTGGCAGCAGCTTCTCAGCCAATTGAATCTCCCAGTCCCATTTTTAGGGGTTGGTTTGGGCTGGGGAGGAGCACAGGACAAGGGGAGGGAGGAAGGCAGGATGGGGGGGTGACTGGGGAGATCTGGGAGGGGATTTGAGGGCGGGGGGGTTGTCCAGCACCACTCTGTGCTCCTCAGCCCTGTTCCCAAGCCAGCAAGATGAGTGCCCAGGGACGTTCCCTGCACCTGAGGACATTCCCTGCACCTGAGGCTTTTATGTGCCTTTTCTTTACACAAAGAAAACAAAGAGGCTCAAGCAGGGCATCACTGGGAGAGGTGACACACACCAATCGGGTGGCAGAGACCACCTGGGAAACAAAACTGGAGCCTTGCCACCAGTGACCAGCAGCAGGGACCCCCCACACCACACCGGGAGCTCATCCTGGTACTCCTCCAAGCCTCCTCCATGTCACTGCACCCATGGGTTAGAGCTCTTTGTCACCACTGTCACATTCCTGGCTCGAGGACAAGGGACCCCACACACCTGCTGTGGAGCACCCAAAAACCACCAGGCTGGAACACCGGACCAAAACCCACCCAGTCCTCAACCTCTAAGCCTCTGCTTTGGGGTCAAGAGCCCCACTTTGAGGTTGAACCCATTGAGCACCAATCCCAAACCCATCTGGGCTGCGGCACCAGGAAAACGAGCTGAGTGAGTCCCTGGCAGGGGCAGGACGGTGCCTTTTACCCACCAGGTCACCCACAGAAACAAGGACTCCGACAGCCCCATAAATCCAGAGCTTTGAAGAAACCAGATCACCCCCCTCAGCACCCCAGGGTGCTAAATCCTCCAAAAATGTGTGACACCACCCCAGTCCCCACTTAGCCAACACCACTGTGGCTTTCAAGTTGGGCCATTTTCATGCATTTCACCCATTTACCTGCATGGGCCGGGCTGGGAGAGGGGTTGTGGATGCTCAGGGAGGAAGAGGAGGAGGAGGAAGGCTCATCCTGTCCACCCTATGGATGAGGTTGCAGCCCAGCTCCCTCCCCAGGCAGACGCTGTCCCCAAGGTGGCCCTGCCACTGGCTCGTGTCCCATCCCGCAGTCTCTGCTGCCACCTAGTGCAATAACATCCCTGTCCCCTATGCCGGGAGCATCCCCAGCCCTGAGAGGACCACTCGAGGACAGGGCTGTCCCCACGTCACCCATGTCCTAAAGGGGCTCTGGGACAGCACAGATTTTGGGATACCTCGTTTTGGGGCTCACAGCCCATCCCCACTGTGAGTACACTGCTGGCAGAGAGCCACGTGCTAGAAAATCCTGGGTTTATTTTCATTTTCATTTCATTTAAAAGCCGTTCGGAGCCCAGAGCGAGCAGCAAACTCTCCCCCTGGGCACAGGGATTTGGCCCCATCAGCACTTGTAGTTCCCAAAAAACAGTAAAGAAAACCCAAAGGAATCACACAGGTATCACCTGCTGCCCCAGCGTGCTCCCGGGGGGAGGCTGTGGGACAAATCCTGAGGGACAAATCCTGTGGCACTCGGCTCCACATGGTGACAAGGTTAACACGAACCAGGGCACAGATCCGGGACGTTCACCGGTGCCAGCCACGGGCTCCTTTCCAGACATCTTAACGAGGTGAGCGGGACTAACGAAGCCTTGGTCTGGCCCCAGTGTCAGGGGTGGTCACCCAGTCTGGGGGACCCTAAAGTGCTTTGCAGGGGATACACAACCCCCTCCCATGCTGAGATGGCCCAGTGCTCCACGAAAGAAAGGCTGGGGGGCCCTGGATTGGACCCTCACCCTTGGGTGTGGGATAGATGATGCCCCACAGGGCTGGTGGCCCCTTTCTCCCATCCCCACAGATCCCTGTATCTGGGGCCATTCCTCTGGGCACATTCCCAGGCGTACTGAGACAGGGACAAAGAGGTGGGTTCACCCAGGGCAGCAACAGCAACTCATCCACATTTTTGGGGGTTCCCGGTGAGCCTAAGGTCGTCTTTCAACTAGAAAAAACCCAAGCCTGGAATAAAAACTGGCGTCCATTTTAGCAGCAAGTCCTAAGGGGAGGTCCAAGCGCTCAGCAGCCCCGAGCCATCGTTCAGTGCTACGGCACAGCAGCGTCCCAGGGAGAAAACGGGTTTCCTGTGGGATGGGGAGTTGGCATGGTGGCCAGGAGCTGGCTGGGAAGTCCTGCCGGGAGCAAGTGCCCATAGGAAAAGAGAAAATACTTGGTCCCATTTTACCGGCCGAGGGAAAGCCGGGCCACGTGTAACAGTCACGGCTGGGAGGTCTCAGCACCGGGATCCACAGGCAGGGTGTCACCGTTGGAGTCCGTCCTCAGCCAGCGCCAGGGTAACAGTCACCTGCCAGCAGGGAGTGGGGTGAGATGGGGCAGTGACTGCAGAGGCTCCATAACCCATCCCAGTGCTTCTCCCATGTTCCTAACCCAAGGAGATCCCACTCCTGTCCATCCCTTGCTGATGCCCTTGGTCTCATTAGCCCCAGAGCACAGCCCAGCTCCAATGAGATGTCCTAATGCTCCTACAACTGGAGAGCCCCAAACCCACGAAGAAACTTCTTCCCGAGGTTCAAAGTCTCAGGGACAGCAGAGCTTCCCACAGTCACTCAGACCAGCAGTGGACGGGATCGTCTCTGGTGTGGGGATGGCACTGTGGGGTCTGTCAGGCATGGGATAACGGACGAAGCATCCCAGGGACCTGTCGTGGAGCTCAGCCACTGCTCATTGCACCACATCCCTTGTGTCCTCCATACAGCATGACCCACCCGCCCCAAAGTGTCCCCAGGGATCCCTCACCTCCTGTGCCCACGGGAGAGGTAGTCCCGGTTCAGGGAGCAGAGCTGCTGCTCCAGACGGAAGATGCGGAACGCCAGGTACGAGGAGGACACGACCAGGAGGCAGATGCTGGGAGCAGAGGAACAAGCCAAGCGCTCAGCTGAGACCGACATTCCCGGCGTACCCCCGGCCCCCCCGCGCCACCCTTGGCACTTACAGCACAATGAAGATCTTCAGGAGCTGGTAGTCGGAAGGTCTCAGCTCCGCCACACAGTTCTGCTCCACCTCCAGCTCCTCCTCGGTGTTTATTGCACTTTCTGAAAGGCAAACCCACAGTCAGCGGCACAGCAACGCTCAGCAGACGCTCCTGCTCTCCAGCAACCAGGAAACATCAAACATTTCTCCCTCATGGGCTCAGACCCCACAGCCAGGAGACCCCATCCCATCCCCAGGACCCCATCACTGACTCCCAGCCTCAGCCCTGCTCCTCTGCAAGGCAGAATTCCCCTCCAGGAGGGTGGAGGATGGATGAACACATATTTATAGAGGTTTACACACAGCACCATGTATAGAACAGGGCACAAACCCGTGTGCCCAGGTCAGATGCTGCCCTCACCTGAAACCAGGGGCTCCTCAGAGGTGAAGGAGCTCTCCTTGGCACTCAGACTGCTGACAGAGGTCCGGTGGATGCACTGGTAGTTGGCATCTGGCAGTGACAGTGACAGCGAGGTGGGTGACACCTTCCTCCACTTGCCCTCGGGGACGATCACCTCCTGTGGGAACAGCCCCGCTGAGCCATGCGCTGCCAGAGGATTCTCCCATGGCACTGCCAAGGATTCAGACTCAAACTTTATGGCAACTCCAGTGAGCACCAGCACATCCAAACCATGGTCCTAAGTGGGAGCTGGTTCTCTGTGATGGCTCCATGGGGATGCGGGTTCCTACTGCCATAGAGGGCCCTGCCCATGCACCCCACACCTGCCCCAAATACCAACTGCAGCCTCCTCCACCCCTGAAACTCAGGGCGGTCACCCAGCATTCTCCATTTCTCCACCTGGCATTGCCCCAGAAGGGCAGAACGTGCCCCAGAAAAGCACCAAATCATGTGCAGAGGCAGCCAGCACAAAGAGGGGGTCCCACATCAAAGAGTCCCCAGTGCTGGAGCTGCTGAAGGGCTACGTCCCTCCAAAGCACCAGGTCATGCTGCAAGCCTGGATTGCTCCCAGTTCAGCCCTTGAAATGAATCTTTAACCCCTGGGATGCCACCAGACCAACAAAACATTGGGGTCATCCCACCTGTCACCTCCTGCACCGAGCTCAGGGCCACCAGACCTGAGTTCACCCTGCTCCAAAGGCGCAGGATGCAGCCACTGTGCTTGCTGGATCACACCATGGTTTGGCTACAAGCCATCCCACAGGTTTCTGGATAACTCAACCACATTCCCAGCCTGTCATCCACGTTCATGGCCATGAACAGCACTGGCTGGCGGGAGCAGAGCTGCAGCATTTTCCACATCACTCTGAAGTTTTTCTGTCTATAAAGGGACCCCTGAGACCAACAGGCCAAGTCATCAGCTGTGCTCAGCCAGGTCCTCTTGACCCGTCTGTTCCTGCCAAGTGTGGGGAGGAGGATCCCAGAGGATGAGCTCCAAAGGTGACAGGCCTTTGATGGCACCAAGGGGGGAGAACCAACTCTGACCGTGTGAGCGGCCGTTCAAACCGAGGGGGCCTGGAGGTACTTCCCACCCACATAACAAGTTCAGGAAGGTCCTTCCCTCTCCCAGAGCTGCCCTCACCCTCACCAGTGACACGGCATCCGGCTCCTCCGACAGCTCCTTCAGACTCAAGCTCTTCTTACTCGAAACCTGGAAGGGAGAGACAAACGGGTGTTATGGTGCTGCCTCCCCTGCTTCAACCTGAGCCACAAAATGGAATTTTGGCTTTTGTGTTGAGTCTATGAAGAGCAGCTGCTTAAAACTTGCGATCACAGGGATTTTGGGGTTGAAAAAGAGCACCCAGCAGAGGACAGGGCATTGCTGCTTCCCATCACTGAACACCCAGCAGGGCCATGGTTGAGCTGGGGGCTCCTGCACTGGCCTCAGCTCACAGCACAGGGAATAAACCATCAGGAGAGAAAAAAAAAGGGAATATCTGGGCAGAGCCCAGCACATTCCAAAAAATAAATCCCCCAGTTTGGCAACAGGGCTGAGTCACCCAAATCACTGCCCCGGCATAGCTGGCAGACACCCTCCTGGGTGGGGCAGGGCTCTGGCACCGCTTCCCACGTGTTTCAAAGGCAGAGAGAAGAGGTCCCCACAGTCCCCCTCTCCAGCTCAAGGGCTGATGGGTGCCTTTTCCCCCCGATTTAATTTTTTTTTACTTTGTATCATTTTTCCTCCCCTTAAAACTTTAGATCTGGGCAAAAGGCAGCGATGTGCGGAGTGGCAGAACAAGTATTACTACCAGATTATAAATAATTCATACACACGCCCTGGGAGAGAGCAGAAACTCCGGGCTCTGCCTCATCCGTGACCCAGAAAAGGCCCACGGGAACAGGATGTGCCCAGGGCATGGATCCTGCTCCTCTTCCCATCCCTTGATGCGGAGCGAGGACACTTGGAACTGGGAGGGCTTTGGGAGCATTCCAAAGCCTTGGAGATGGGTGGTGAAGAGCTCTGCTCAGCCCAAGGGGGAGCACAGAGCCCCGGGGCCGTGCACGTGTGGAACGGCCGTTGGATGTGGAACGGGGAGTACCTGCAGGTGTGTGCAGACTCTCCTCAGCACATCGTACACACTGTCACGGGAGATGAGGGACACGAAGATGTACTGCAAGAGAAAGAGAGAAGCTGTTGGGAGAGATTCTCCCCATCCCAAGTCTGGTTCTCCACAGGCAGAGACAGGCAGAGACGTCCTGCCCTTGAATCTCCCCTTTTTCGGGAGCTGTGTTTCCCCGCAGGTGTTTCCCTGCGGAGCTTCCCTGCTGTTATTTTTGCAGCCTGCTAAAACCTGGACCAGATTTTTTTGGGGCCAGTTTCACTCAGCTGCTGTTCCTACCGGCCTTCCCATGCTCAGCCCAGAGGGACATGGCAGGAAACGGGACTGTGACCTATGGAAAACATCCCCATGGATGGGGGGAACACAGGGCCAGACTCTGCCCAATGCAGAACCCAGATGATGTGCAGGGCAGCCACACACGGCTTTGAATGCCCTGTGCCACCCCCTACCAGAATCCATTGGGAATAATCCTCTCCCAAAATCCTGCAAGAATAACCCCCTCCCTGGCAGGGGATGGGTGACGCACAGGGCTGGCAGCAACACCCAGGCAGGCAAGGACTCGGACCCACTATGTCAGCTCACTGCAGCCAACAACATCCAACGGGATTTAAAAGCTGGAAATTCAGCCCTGTATCCAAATTTTCCACCGGCTTCGGCTAAATGCCAGTCCAAGCCCTTTCACTGCTTGTGTTTAAGGAGTTTAAAGGTTTTACGTGAGCCTGGCAGGGATTTGTCAGGCTCCGCCGAGTTTCACTTGGGCTTTGCTTCGTCCAGAAACAAAGTGGAATTCAGGAACAAAAGCAAAGCAAAGTGAAATTCAGGAACAAGAGGGTGTTTGCCCTGGCTGGCAGCCAGCACGGAGAGCAGCGCTCGCTTCCTAACCGGGGATGGGAATCTCTTCGTTCTCTGCTCCCAAATCACACCCAGCTCGGAGCAGGGCATCATCCAGGGCTGGCAGTGTTGGTGTTACCTTCCTGCTGGCAGTGGTGGTGATGGCCAAGCCGTTGGGCAGCAGCCGAGCTGTCTTGTGCTTCTTTATCAGCTGCACGGAGACCACCGGGATCACAACCTGCAGGGCAAGAGGACACGGGATGGGCACGGCCCTAAGACCTACCACAAGAGTCCCCCTGCAAGCCCTGGGAGGGTGAAAAGTAAGGCAGGATGTAATTTTTGGCAGGATAACTTCGCTAAAACCCTGAGCCTCCATCACATATTTGTTTAAAGCATTGGGTATAAATAATTCAGTCCTCCAGCCCAGTTTTAAAGGAAGTCGTCTCCCCCAAGATCCCCGTCAGCCACAAGACTAATGGGGAAACATCAGATGGTAAATCAAGAAGAAAAGCCAAGAGACATTCAAATCTCTCCCCCCTGAAACCTTTGATCTTCCTTCAAACGCCGTTGCGGCTGGTGGGAGGTTTTGCATCAGGGAATTCTAAACCAAACCAATATTTGGTTTCCCCAGGCCGACACTGCAGGTGATCAGAGGGGGGGCACGGCCACACTCCCCTTCCCATTAGAGGCTTCTGACAGGGATTTTGGTGGTATTTGGGTGCAGGAGGGGATAAGATGTGGCTATGAGCCCCATGGGACAGGGTGAGTTGGTCCCCACGTTACCTTGATGTCCTTCCCAAAAAGGTTTGCATAGAAGCAGAGCCAGTTGGGGGAGATGTAAAGCCTTCCCTGGATGAGGATGTCTCTCTGGAGCGCACAGGAGCAAACTGCAGGGCAGAGAGAGAGGGCCATGGCAGAGCATGTGCCAGATCCTGCCGCTTCCACCCGTCTCTCACCCTGCCACCTACCTTTCAGCACACTCTCCTCCGTCGGGATGTCCTTGAACAGCTTGTGGTACTGGGAGTTGTACTTGCTAGCGGCCTGAAAACAGAGCAGAGCAAAGTTATCCGGTGACCTTGCTGATAAGGAGACCCAAAAATCACCCTCCTGCACAAGAACTCCCCCTGCCCGCACCCGGGACCGGCGCAGGGGGGTCCCACCCGGCTGGGGACAGGGGGCCCAGTGGGTTAGAGGAAGGTCAGATGACCCAGCCCCTGGCGAACACTGTGCCATCCTCCCAGATAAACATTTCCCGGAATATCTCAGGAGGCTGCTGAGCCTCAGCGAGGAGCTGCTTTGCTGCCGGGCTCATCCGCAGGCAGTTTATTTTGCCCAGCGGTTTCTCTCCTCCTCCTCTCCCCTTATCCGGGACACGGTGACAGCACTTGCTTTGCGCCCATCGCGACGCGCCATCCAGCTATTTATATTCCCGGCACCGCTTCAAAGCCCGCCGGCACCGCGGCGGGAGGCTCGGCACGGCGGCCCTCAGACACTTCTGTGGGGAAGGCAGAGCTCCAAAGCGCTTCAACGCTTCCCATAAATCCCCTCGACCGGTCCCGTGCGGCAGATTTGTGCCCCCTGCCCTCAGGGTGCTGCCCAGGGACGCGGCGAATTCCAAGGGACGAGCTGCTTTGCCAGGATGCGGGGAAGTCTGGCACAGCAAGGCTGGTTTGTGGGCAGCAGCGCAGGCAGAGCCCTCCTGCCCGCGGGACAAGGTCACCTTTGCTCCGTGCACCTTGCTGCCGGATGAGCCGGGCCCTAAGAGGATCAAGGCTCAGCATCACCTGGAGTTGGCTCAGACACCTCCCGGAGAGACGCCGGCATGGTGGGGGTGCCGTGGGAGTGTTTCAGGGGGACATGAGGGGTATCACCTCCAACTACCACCAAGAAACACCTCCTGGCCCCAGCACAGACCCACTGCTGACCCTGTCACTCTCCCAGGTGTCTCTGGATAACCAGAAAAATATTTTTCCCCTCCATTTTCTTCATGGGGAAAGGCAAAACACTGTTTCCTGTTATTCCTTCCTCTTCCCGAGCATCTCTTGTCTGTAGATGGACCAAAAAAACTCTGCTTTGGGTAAGATTTGAACAACCAAAAAGGTTTGAACAGATGGAAACTGAGCTGCTCCCAGTCAAGGTTTCCACTTTTTCCTTTGCTCTGGATGGAAAATCATGAAGTATTTGCAAGGCAGAGCACAGGCCACACAAAACCATCACCAGCTGCCCGGAAATTGCAGGCAGGAGCCTCTGTCCCACACGAGCAGCTGTCTCCGGCTCCTTGAGCTGAGACCCCAGGCAGGCTCCTCCAGGGACAACAGGCTCCTCCAGGGACAACAGGCAGGCTCCCCCAGGGACAACAAACCAGCCCAGTCGCTCCCAAAGCCAAAGACTCACCACTTCCCGGTGGCATTTCTTGATGTCCTCATCCTTGAGGGCTTCGTTCAGGCGGAGGCTGGAAGGAAAAATAATAATCATCAGGTAAGGAAGAGCCCCAGGTCTCTTGCCTGCTCCCTAAACACGTGTGAGGCAAGATGAGACAAGAAATCATGTAAAGAGATCCCAGGAAGCCACATTTTGGGCGTCTCCGTGATGTGATGTGGCACTGGGTGTTGCTGAGGCTCAGTAACGGCTGCTGAGGGCTGATCTCTGATGGGAGACATGGAGGCACTGGGACAGGGTTGACTGTCCCCAAAACACATCCCAGCTCCAGGAAGGAGACGAGAGCTGCCCCAGCAGTGTCCCCAAAACACATCCCAGCTCCAGGAAGGAGACCAGAGCTGCCCCGGCAGCAGTCTGGGACAGGTTGGGAGCTGGAAATGGGCAGCTTTGACTGGGTTATGGCTTCCTGAGGGAAAGCACACACAGGAATTTGGGAATGTGCCTGGGCAGGAGGATGGACCCGGCTTTGGCCGTGCATGGGGACATCCAGCCACATCCATCCCATGGGCAGATGAAGGGACAAACCACGGAGCGAGCAAAATCCTCCCAACAACCTCAGCCGTGGGAGCAGCATTCCCTTCCCCATATCCCCTTCCCTTCCCTGTTTTTATACCCTCAGTATTTGAGAGGGAAAACAATGAAGGGTCCCCCTGTGCCCCCCCCCGCTGGTGGACTGGATTCAGGGGCTCAGAGGCAGCGGGGATGCCACGGCATGGGGGAAAGGGAAAACACTCAACCACAGCCCCTGGGATGCTGCTCCTCACCTGCCATCGAGGGAATCCAAACTCTTCTGCTTGTGGGACACCTCCAGCTTCTCACGGCCGTGCCTGGGCTCGGGGCTCTTCAGGGGAGCTGCCTTCTCATGCATCGGCGTGGCACTGCAAGGAGACGCTGTCAGCCCCCGAGGGAAAGGGCAAGAGGGGCTTGGGGCTCTAAAATCTATTCTCTTCAATCCCAGCCCGCACAGAGACGTCGGAATCTGCTGCTCAAGGACAGCAAGAATATTTCTGCAATTTCTCAAGTCACGTGGACACAAAAAAAAAAGGCACTTTTTTGCCAGGAACTCCCTAGTGCTCGCAAGCAAGCAGCCAAGGAGCTGCTGTTCCCTCAGATAAATCTGTCCAAAGCACAGCCTCTCCTCCTCAAGGGATGGAGGTTGAGCTGGGGACAATCACAGGTCTACGAAACTCCTCAGGGGGAGGGATTTCTGCCAGGGTCTGCTCCTCCTCATCCCGAGGCAGAGCCCTTGCCAGGCACCAGCTCTCTCCTTTGAGTCGCTTCCCTCATGTTCCAGCAGGGTGTTTACCATCGGGAATGTTATCAGAGGCGATTATCGGCCGCGGCAGGTAAAGTAAACACGGGCCCAGCGCCGCGGGGAGGTTATCACCTGGCAGGGCACCGAGGTGACGCTTCACCGGAGATTGCTGAGGCACCGGGAGCCAAAGCGATCCCAGGGGACCAGCGGCACGGCCGAGCCAGCAAACAGCCACAGGCCTATGGAGAGGAAATGATTCCAGGGAAAGCGCTCAGCTCACCAGGCAGGGGGTGATGCCGGAGCAGGTGGGGCGCAGGCAGGGTGGCAGGATTAGTGCGGAGCTGGAGCATATCCCAGTGCCTGCGGGGATAATGCCGTGGCACTGCGGCAGAGCCCGGGCAGAGAAGCCAACCCAAACTTCCTACACTCAGAGAGTGGCTCTTTCGCCACCTGTACGTCCCTAGACACACCCTGCTCCTGCTCTAAGGGGATCATATGAAGGGAAACTCCTGGAAATAACCCCCCCCAGGCTCGGGGAGAGCCAGGATGGGGGTGCTGAACCCCGACAGCCGTGCCCAAATGGGCTGAGAGTTGAAGCCACATGAGCCCCCACAGCCTGGGGCCCTGCCCAAAACACTGTCTGGATGTGATGAAGCCAGGCTGAATCCCGGCTGGATGCTCCCACAACATGTAGCACATACATGGGGGTGCAGGAGAACCAAACACAGCTCTTGGTGCCATGTGGTTGGGAACAGGCTGGGAACCAGCTCCTGGATCCCCACAGCTGGCACTGGCAAAGAGCCACCAGCACAGCCCCAGAGTCCAAGCACTGCTGGGACAGGATGAACATGCAGAGGTTGATTTAGGAGCTCAGGTCAAAGGATGTGTCTGGAAGGGAAGGGAGACCCTACTGACAAGAAGCACCAAAATACTATCCTTTGGCATCGCACTAAAAGGCGTTTCCCCTGCCTGATTCCTCGGACACCCTCTGCCAGGTGATGCCACGCTGCCCTGAAGCCAAAACTCGTATCATGGAGGCACCAAAGCCTTCACCCGCCCTGTTCGCGTGCTGGAAACATGGGCTCTGCCTCAATCTGGAGCATCCCTCTCCAGAGCTCAGCCTGCTCTGGCTTCCCTCACGTCATCCCTTAAATCCCCAAGCTCTTGCACTGCTTAATCCGGGTGAGCCGATTTATCCCTAAGCGGGGCTGACACCGAGGGGCACCACACAGGGATCAGGGAGAGGCACCCCCCGCTCGAGGCAAGGGCATCAGAACCCCCCCAACATCACCAAACACACATAAATCCCCTAAAATGAGAAAAACCAGAGGCTGGAGAGAACTTGGAAGTGTTGCATGGTCCCCTCCCAGTTTTTTCTCCCCCTCATAGCCACCACCAGGAACAATTCCTGGGTCGGACAGTCCCGGACACAGCACTGGCATTGGGATGCTCCAGGCAGGGTCTGGGCACTGTAAGGAGCATCCTCAGCCCCAGAGGGAACATCACAGCAGCTGCCTTGTTTCCCTTTTCCAGATCTCGCTCCATCCTGGCTCCCAGATGCATCAGGGACACAGGTCTGGAGTCCAGGAACACGGGACAAGACAAGGTTGGGCTCCAGGCACGGGTGACACAGAGGTTTCCCTTCCAAGAGCCACTTCCAGTGCTGGCACAGTGAGGAAAACACTTTCTAGCAGCTCACACTGTCACCCTCTTAAAGGAATTTGTTCAGCAAGAAGCTGCTTATGCAGGAAAATCACCATCCCAAGTGTCCCAAACTACAAGTGGCATAAAAACAGTCAGAGTGCAGAGCTCTTCAGAGAAGGTAAAGCCAGTGGGTGCAGGAGTTCACGGGAAAGGGAAAACAATCCAGTGACCTGCTGTCTCCCTGCCCAGTACAGACACCCCCTCGCCGCCCACACCGGCTCCCTGAAACCCGCAGGCGAATCCCGGTGCTTCTCCCTCCCTCGGGATCGCCGTGCCCCTGCCCTTACGCAGCGCTGGGATCCAGCCTGGAAAAGGTCCGGCGCGAGCCCCTCCGTCGGCGGGCGATTTTCGCTGGATCCCTTCCCCGGGGCCGGGGAAGTGCGCGGGAGGGGCCGGGGAGAGCCGGGCGGGGATCCCGCCTCCCAAAAATCCGCAGGAGGCTCAGAGGCGGAGGGAGGCCCCGGCGGGCGGGCGGCCGCGGCCCGAGCGAGCCCAGGCGGGATCCAGAGAGCTGCCCTTGGTCCCGACGTCCAAGGTCATTTCAGTCCCGCGTGTCGGAGCTGGAGCGGAGCCACCCCGGGATGCTGGGGGGGAACGGCCGGAGCCGAGCGGCGCTGGCAGGAGAGAGGGACGGAGAGAGCGGGAGGTCAGGGCCGGAGGGAGCCCCGCGGGTGCCCCCGCGCGTGCCGGGTGTTCCCGCCCCGGGGCCAGGGGGTCACGGCCGGGGCTGAGCCCAGACCCCGGTCCGGGGTCATCGCAGCGCCCAGGGCGGGGGGTCTCACCGGGAGCGGCTGCGAGCGCCCCGCGGCACGGGGGGAACAAGGGGGAGCACGGAGGGACCTCGGGCGGAGGCGGCCCCGGCCCGGCGGGGTGTGCGAGGCATGGAGGGACCGTGGGGGCTCGGACACCGCCGGGGCCGCGCCTGGGGCACCCGCGGGGCGGGTCCCGCCCCCACTCGCGCTGGGCGACCCCTCAGGCGGAGCCGGCGGGTCCCGGGCGGGAAGCGCCCGGCCCGGTCCGTCCCCTCAGGGAAGGTGGGGGGGTGTCGGTGTTTCCGTGCTCCCCTCAGCGCGGCGCCGCCGGCCGGGACAGGCCGAGGGGCAGCACCGGCTCCGCGGCGGCGGCGGGAGAGAAGCGGCCCCGGTCCCGAACCCCCGGTCCTGATCCCCCCTCACTCTCGGCCCCCCCCTCACTCTCGGCCCCCCCCTCACTCCCGGAGCCCCCCCTTCCCTCCCGCCCCCGCCGGTACCTGCGCGCGGCCCCGCGCGCCGCCGTCATGCCCCGCGCGCCCCGGCCTCTTCGCGCAGCCACGGCGCCCGCCCATTGGCCACACGACGCTTCTCCCCGCCCCTGCCGTCCGCCCATTGGTCGTCTTCCGCTCGACCCCGCCCTCCCCACACGCCCATTGGCCGCTCTCCCCACGGGCCCGCCCCCTTCGCGCGCCGCCGCTGAGCACCGCCCCCGCACACAGGCCACGCCCATCGGCGGGAGGGGGCGGGGCCCGGGTACTCACACGGGCCGCAGAACCGCCTCTTAAAGGGACCGCTGTGCTCCAGCGGCGACCTCGGCTGGCACAGCCGGGCTCCATGGCCGCCCCCGGCTCTCTCGCGCCCGAGGCCAGGACCCCCTAGCCCCCCCCCAACCCCCACAGACACCCCCCCCAACCCCTTCGAGACTCGATCCCCCTCAATTCCCTTAGACCACGCCCTCGGGCTTTCCAACCCCTGCAGATGACCCCTCCCTTGTTGCCCCCAGCCCCTGTAGACCCCCTAAACCCTAACTGACTCCTCCCCTGGACCCCACCCACCCCTCCGGACCTCTCAGACCCTTCCACCAGAGCCCCCAACCCCTGCAGACCCCCCCCAGTGAGCAGATCAGCCCAGCAGGTGCTTCAGCTTCTCTTTATTGATGGACAGTTGTGCTCTCCCACCCCAAGGCCCGTCAGAGTGCTGGGTGAGGGGGGAAGGGACTCTGGGATGGTGGGGGGACACGACTAACACAGGAGACAACGCTGTAGGGGAGCACGGGAAGCTCTTGCACGGAGCCAACACCCTCCTCCTGCCCCCATGCCCAAAATAACCGGAGAGGGGGCTGGATTCACTTCGGACTGGGCCTGGGGAGGTGTGTGGCCCCATGGGAAGGGGTGAGTAGCAGCTTGCCTCGAGCGAGGGGTCCGGCGGAACCATTGACCACACATCGCCTCTCTCCTTCCCCAACCCCCCAGAACAGGGCCAGGAAAAGGACATTTTACACCCTGAGGACAGTCACCAGGAACCTCCTATGCCGACTCCAACACACATCAAGGCAGGACTTCACTACGGGAGAGAGGTTTTTTAAAAAACTAAACACTTCAAGTATATTTCTTTTAGTGATTTAAGGTCTCTTGCCCCTGCTGCTGCTGCACTGGGTGGTGTTTAGCAACCTACATCCACTCTAGGGACAAGGAGAACAGCGCAAGCAATGGCTGGTCTAATGCAAGAGGAGAGGGGGAGGGAAGGTGGGAAGGGAGGTGGGCAGGGGAAGGGAAGGCTGAGTCTGGTGCTCAGGGAACGGGCACCACACGCATGGTGTTGGTGTAGCCGGAGCCGGGGCGCCAGCCCGTCAGCACAATGACCAGGTCGCCGCTCTTGAAGAACCCACGGGCTTTGCCTGGGAGAGAAGAGAGAGGGGTCAGAGCCCAGGTCCACCCTGCCCCTCACCCACTTGTCACCAGCTCCCTGAGCCACCAAAGCTGCCTGCCCCATGGCAGTCGTGGCTCCTGGTGCGTATCAAGACATCCCCCCCACTTCCTGCTGTCCACCCATCTGCTTTAGGGTTCTCTGCCAACACAGAGCCTGGAATTCCACAACGTAGGATTTGGAGGGGCTGGAGAACAGTCACCCTGCTCCAGGTTTCCCCTGTCTCTCAGAGCGATGAGTGTCACAGTTCCATCACTCACCACCTTAAAACCAACCCGATCTTCTGCAGAAACCCCTTCTAAGGCAGCTGTGACAAACCCACTGCCCCATTTTCCAATCGGATGCTGCTGAGCCCATGCAACTACCACGGGTTTCCCAACGGGATCCAGTTACCACATAGGCAGCCAGTTCCTCTCCCTGTCACCAGAGCCCACGTTCACCCCAAAGCCCCACCGGGGGCTCAGGGCCCCCCATCACTCACCGACGTTCATTCCCAGGGTGACACGCAGATCCACGTCCTCGGCCCAGGCGTCCTGGGCAGGGTCCTTGCAGAGCACGGGGAAGATGCCGCGGTACAGGTGGGCCTGGCGGGCTGTCTGCTCGTTGCGGGTGATGGCGATGATGGGGGCGCGGGGGCGGTACCGCGACACCAGGTGTGCTGACCTGCGGGGAGAACACACCCGGTGGAGCCCCACGTGCCGGCACTGCCGCCAGAGGGGACGGAGAGGACGCTGTGTATGGCCAGCGGGAGCACAAGCAACCCACAAAGGCTCCCCAGAACCCCTGCAGGGACACGAGGGATGGCCACCCTGGTGACCATCTCCACAAGGAGATGGCAGCCAAGAGCCACTCACCCACCAGTTTGACATGGCTAAATTCCCAGTTAGGCAACTGGGCGGACACCACCTTGGCTCCCAGCTCAGCAAATGCCACTGGGGTGTTTTGGTCCCCAGACAAGCCTTTCCTTGTCTGTGTTGCTATGTTAAACTGGCGAGGTGCCATTTATTCCAGCCTCTCCAAGCAGGCCTTGGCATCTCAACTGGGGTCCCTGCAAGTTCCCTCTGTTTTGAGGAGCTCCCGGTTTCTGGGATGGAAAGAGCTGGTGCCAGCAGCGCTCCCCAAAGCGTGCCAAAGAGGAAGCCATCTGCCTCCCAGCCACCTGCTGAAGCAGCAAACAGGCCGGTTGCTCCACACACAGCTCTGCTCCTGCACCCAACGGGAAGCAAATGCAACAGAGCCCAAAATTTATACTGGGAAGTTGGGCACAGAGGCCTTAAAATAGCAGCAGCACACCCTGGGTGGGGACTACAGCTTCCCTTTCCCTGGACACATCTGCAAACAGAAAGGGATTCAAACTGTAAGGCCACAGCATCTACAGCTCCATCTTTCCAAGGGCCATGCCAGCATCTCCACTCGCTTCTGCAGCCTTGTTTAGTGGAGCCAAGCTCAGCCACACAGTTTGCTGCTCATAGCAGGCAGCAGCAGATGCTCCAAGCACCCAACCACACATCCCAGCTCTCAGACAATCCTTCCCACGCTGTCCAAGTCGCCTCCCAGGAGCTCCAGGAGATCCACGTACTCAAAGGTTTAACTGAATCCACAGCTAAAAATATTCAAAAGTCAGAGTTCAAAATCTCTTTAAAAAGGTCAAGTGTAAGGCTAGAACCCTGGACAAAGATACCTTAGAAGCATGAGGGTAACCAGAACTTGACACTTATGGTTCCCTCACCTCTGCACAAAGTGGCTGCTCCAAATCATTTTAAGCTGTAAATTTAGGTGAAGGATTTACTGATGGTCCAGGTCTTCAGGTAGATTATGCCCAGCACACAAAACCACACCTCTGCTGCTGCTCTACTGCTTTGGTGCGAATCCAGGGCGAGAAATCCTGATTTTCTTCCAGAAAGCAGCCTGAGACTTATGGTCAGACATGCACTGGGAGGGGACAGCCTGATTCCTCTAGATGGAAGAGCTGATCCATGAGGCTCCAGTTGCCTTCCCACAACTGGAAGAACAGGTCTCTGTTGGGCAGCTGTCACCACTGCTGGACAGAAATCCCAAACTACATCACTCCAGCATGTCTTTCACCTGCAGCCACTGAGCTCACCTGGGTGCCTGCCAGACACTTGCCTGTGCAGAGATTATTCACAGACAGGCACTAGGAAGCCTGGAAGAGGAAATTTCCAAAGCTTTCCCTTTCCCTAACAACCCTGGGCTACACAGTCCCTCTTTGCTCCTTGGGCTCAGGCAAGCAGGGCTGATGCCTGCAAAATTCAGCAAGGGACCAGTAATTTGGATGCTATGAAAGGCCAAGGCCCTGAATTAAAAAAAAAAAAAATAGATTCTGCATCCACTGAATTTTTGCCTCACTGTTACATCGACGGTTTCTTGCCAAGAAGTTTGAATTGGAGCTGCAACACTTATTTTCCTTTGGCTCTTCCAGCCAGCGCCGCTGGCAGAGCTGCCACTCACAGCAGCAAGAAAGAGGAAGCCGGGCTCGGAGCTGGTGCCACGCTGGCAGAGACAGGCTGAGGAACCTGGAGCACACGGATTGAGTCCATCTCCGAGGGACCAGCACTGCAGGCAGGCCTAGGCTCCCAGTCACTGCCAGAACCAGGTTCCACCTCTCTCTCAGGGCCGTGTTCTTGGGATCCTCCTTCCCCCACCCTGTCACGTAGTTGGCTTGACCTGGGGAAACCTGTCCCCTCCTACCTTCCAGACTTGGTGAGGACAATAATGGCCCCGCTGCAGCACTTGAAGGACGCTTCCACAGCGCCAACAGCAGCGGCCTCGGTGGGGTCGCAGTTGAGGGGGGTCAGACGGCGCAGTTCCTCAAACAACTGCCTGTGAAAGATGGCGGCTTCGGCCTCCCGGGCAATCTATAAGAGCAACACGCATTCGGGATGACAACACTCACAGCACCACTCGGGCAGCACAGGGAGGGCGAGGTGCTCTGTCACAACGTGGCACAGCAACACCGTCACCACATGGTGAGCCCAGATTGAGCTCAACACGCTGGGGTGACGCCACGGCACTCAGCCACCCCAACACCACATCCCTGGAGAGGAACCATTTGATTTCCCAGGTGTTCTTCTCCAAATGGTGGCACCTCGCCCTGCCGTGCCCACACTCAGGTGACACTCATGCCAACTGCCAGGCACTCTTGCTCTGCTCCTGCCTGCTGGGGTCCCTCCCTGGCACAAGTCAGCTCAGCCTACAGCAGTTACGCAAGGCCAGCACGGGCTGAATTCCTGCAGTGTTAGAACGCAGCGTGTTTTTGCCATGGAAAGGGCTGGCCCTGAGCCCCTCTCCGAGCCCTACCTGCCGGACTCGGTCAGGACTATCAGGGCTGCAGCTAAGCACTTAAAAGAGGCCTCCACCGCGCCCGCCGCCATGGCATCGGCAGGGTCCCTGTTGTTAACATTGAGCCGTAAAATCTCCTCGAAGAGCTGACGATGAAACATTGCGGCCTCGGCCTCCCGAGCGATCTGCAGCCCCCAGGGAAGGGAAGGAGGAGAACAGGAAAGAAGAGAAGGAAAGATATACCAGAGGAACGTGAGATCACGTTAATTTACCCAATCATCATAGTAATGCATGCAAGAGGGTATTAGGATCAAGCTGTGAAACTTTTTGGCTCTCAGGTTGTGAGTTTGCTGAATGCAACCCAGACTAACATCCAGCACATCATGTGAATGGCAGGCCCCAGTCACCAGGCAGGTATTCCAAAGGTGGCTATTCATTGCATTTTGGAGTCCTGTCAGAGCAGGTAAACACTGACTGCTTTTCAAGAAACAGAGCAAGCCAGCTCAGAGGCAGAACTTATTTTGTTACAGCTGCTTATGACTCCCTTGAGAGACTCTTGTGCCACCTACCAGCCTGCCCACAGTCCTGCCTGTTATTCCTCAAGAATCTCTGTGGCTTCCTTTCATCCTCTCCTAACACCACAGAGCTCTGCTGTAACAGTCTTCATGGAGCCAACGTGCAAATAATGCACTTTTAACATGAGCCCTCAAGGTGGGACACTGGTCCTTCTCAGCTTTGTTAGATTTAGTTTAACTTGAGAGCAAATAAAGATTTAGTTTAAGTTGAGAATCAATAAAGGTTTAGTTTAGTTGAGAGCCAGTAAAGTTTCACCTCCAAGTGGGATATCAATTTCCCTTCTGGTAATAAGGAAACAAACAGGAACAAGTCTTCCTTATAGGGTTGTCACAATGTGGATGTTGAGGAGTTTGTACAGTGCCAGACGTGACAGATGAGAGGGACACAGGCAAAACTAAGGACTTTCTGTTCCTGCTGAGCATTGGCAACAGGTTCAGTAACCTGCTCATCCCAGCACCCCGGGAATCACTCACGGGAAAGACAACTCCCATCTCAGGAGGCTGCATTAGCCCCTGACAACCCGATAAAGAAGGCTTGCAGAGACAAGAAAAGCATGCAAAGGTGACCATGTTCAAGGACAACTTCATCCAGGTATTTCAGAAAGGGAGCAGCCACTACACAAAGTACAATTTCCTGTTTAATTAGAGATCAACATGTCATCATAGTGAAAGCTTTGGAGTTAAAAAGTCAAGAATTTTCCTACTCCAGTGTTGATGATTTATTTTCTATGATGCTGGGAATTATCCCTTCCACAGCTATCAGTTTAAGCCAAAGTAGTTAAGTATCTTATGTCTAAAAATAACAGGACACATGGGGCAGGCCAGAATAGCAGGCTGGTGCCAACTTGTCCTCAAGCCGTTTGTTACTGCTGGCTTTAGATAAAATGGGAGTATTTGCCTCAAAACATTCACTCCAAATGCAGGAGCTGGGAGCCAGGCAGTTTATCTTCAGCCCTGGTACAAAGGCAGCAGCTCTGTGTAGCACACAGGGCAAACCCAAGCTTAGCAGGAAGCCTGCGTTCCCCAGGTGTAATGGAACATGGGAATACATGTGTCTGCTTTGGCATGGTTGCAGAGGGACAGCAATCCTTAACTCCACCCCAAAGCCGGATCTGCTCATGCAGGAATGGCTATACAGGGTTGGTGCATGGTTGGAAATACCAGGGAAGGTGGGAGAAAGGGAAATGGAGTGGCTGTTTAAACCTTGGTCCCCTCAAACAGCATGGACAGGGTGGTGTTTGAAGACCAGTGTGGATCATGGACTTGAATGGGAAGGCAGCCCACTCCCATTAGCAGGAATCAGCCTGCCCAGTATTTGGAAGCTTACCACTTAGGTGGAAACACCCCCTGCTCTGGCCATACTGCAGGTCTCCAGGCTGTGGTTACTCAGGGCATTATTGCTGGGCTCAACTAACACCAAGGGAAACAGCTCAGAGGAAAGATCCTGGCTGTTCTGGGACGTGCTCCTACCATCAGAGTTGGCACCTTGCTGCCTGGAACATCTTACATTCAACAAAGGGAATCTGTGTTTCGATTTCTGCACTGAGGGTTAAAGCCTTCAGTGTTTCCCCAGGGGCTGGTGGAATGAACAGCACCATCCCCAGGTCTGCAGGAAGAGGGAAGCAGGTGCAACAGGTCCTGAACTCAGGCTACAGATACAACACAACCTGCCCAGGCCAAGGAATTAATGCCAGGATGAAAACCCAGGTGTGTAAGGTTTGCTGCAGCAAGTTCCCGACTCTTGGTAGGAAGTCAACCCTTGTGATTTAAGGGATGGAAAATGAGGGAGAAGCTTTTAGATGAACTGTTAGCATTTGGCCTGGAAAGGAGCAGTCACTGCCCAGTCATCATCAAGTCATATTTTGCAGTTGCCTCATGCAAAAAACACCACTCCATACTGAGATAAAAGTTATTTAGCTAACACACTGCAAACCAACACTGGCTGAGTTGATTAATCTATAAAATCTGAACTGCAAATAAAACTGGTGAGAGTTAGAACTGGTGAGAGTTATCACTGCTGTGATTCACAGCACTGCTAACTGGGGAGCAGCAGCTTGTAGGTACTTGACATCAGGCTTTTATCAGCTGAAACTTGAAGCAGAGCAGAGGTTTCTGGCAGTTCAGGCATGTAAAAATATGGTGCTGTCAGTACTCATGCAACAAACCCCCCCAACATGAGCACACACCAGGTGCTGAATGCAGCAGTGCTGTAAACCAGCCTCAGGAGCCTCCCCCACCCCTCCCACACTGCAGTCAGCCAAAACCTTTCATTATCTACAGATAAACTGCTTAAGCAGCTCCTTGACCTTGCAGAAGTTTAATGCATTAATATGCCACTGTAATAGGACAGTGGACGAAACTTCTATCAAGGTAATGGCAAAACCCCCTTTACCCTGTCCTAAGCAAAAAGAAATGGGAAGTTTCATACGTCAGAGCAGCTCTCAACTCTGCCTGACAACAGTTTGGAGCACAAAAACTGCGGTGCCAGGCCCTCAGGACCGTATTTGGTCGATAAAAACCCACCCACAGCAGAACGTGAGCAGAGAAATGCCAGTTTTGGGTGGCTGGGCACATTTTGGTCCCCGTGTGCCCGGCCCAGGGCAGGGCAGGGCAGGGCAGCACTCACCAAGTGCTGCATGCGCACGGCCTCCAGAGGGTAGTCGCCCTTGGCCGTCTCCCCGGACAGCATGATGCAGTCTGCGCCGTCCAGCACCGCGTTGGCCACGTCGCTGCCCTCGGCGCGCGTCGGCCGCGGCTTCTTGATCATGCTCTCCAACATCTGGAAGAGAGCAACCCGGAGAGGTCGAGATGCTGCCAAAAGGAAGCAGCTGCTTTTTCATTAGTGCACTTCAATGCTCTTGATCGGGTGGGCACAAAGTGGGATGCAGCCTAAGAACTCTGGGAGAAGTGTTCTCTGTGGGTATGGAACAGAGAGGTGCCTGGTCCCTAAATCAGCTTTGAATTTAAGCATCTACTAGCAAGGAAAACAACCTATTTAGTTTTGTACCCACTATACATTTATTCTTTTTCCAGGGAAATTTAAATCACAGAACATCCCAGACACGACATTCCAACTTTTTATTAAACTTTCCAGCATAAGGCTTGGTCCAAGGAACCCAGAGCTCTTTAGAGCAGAGTGTGGCATTACACGTAGTTTTGGAAGCTCAGATCCAGTCATACATTCCCAAATTTGGGCTTTTTACATCTAGAAATCAGAAAGAGCAAGGTCTGACCCAATAAAGTCACCTTCATCCAGCACAGTATTTCAAATGTTTTAGATAATATAAACAGGGATATAAAGTCAGAACAGCCAACTCCACAAGCTTCCTAAGCATCCACTCTCAAGAGAGTGAAAAACAGGACAGCTTTCCATGAGGTCAGCTCTTCCTAACACTTCTCCACACATCCAAGCCTGTCCAGCTCTCCTGTCTTCCTCAGCTTTCCCCAGCTGGATCTCACCACTGCACAAACACCGCTCATATCCCATGGGGCACTGCCTGAGGCAGCATTCCAGCTGCATTTCAGTAGCAATACAGGCAAAAGAAGGAGCATATGCCACTGTACATCCAGAATTTTGTCTGATGACTACTGTCCAGGGACAGTGTTTGCTTCCACAGCCTGTGTGCAGAGCAAGCACAGCAGGAAACCAGCTCTCTCAGTGCCTGAGAACTGTCTGCATGTGATCCCTACTACTCCCAGAATAAGGAGATGGATCTTTCAGTCAGTTCCTTCAGATGCTGCAGTGTGGGTGCATCTTGTAAGACACCTGGAAGCCTGGGCAAGTCTTCCCTATCAGGCACAGATGTGATGCCACAAGATGCCAAGGCAAATTGTGCCAGTTTTCCCCAGAATATGTTCAGTCAGCCCAAAAGGCTCATTATCTCATGATGTTTTGAGGTGTAAAACCTTCAGCAGGCACCCAAGAGGTCCTGTAACCTCACTGGGGAGGTTCCCAAACACAGAAGTGCCTCAACATGAACTCCTCAGCTATTGGCAAAACCTCTTTGCTCTTGGCATCTCACTGTCTAATCAACGCCACCAAGCCTTGGCAGCTCCCAATGTTCCCTCCTGGCCAGATTCCAGCCATGAGGAGCCAATGGTGTATTTCCAGTACCTGAGTGGCACAGATGATAGGTTTGCCAGCCCTGTTGCAGCGCCCAATCATCATCTTCTGGGCGAGGAAGACTTTTTCAGCCGGGATCTCGATTCCCAGGTCACCACGGGCCACCATAATGCCATCGCTGGCCTCCATGATCTCATCGAACCTGACAGCGAGACAAGAGCTGTGTTATCCCATTTGTCCTGCAAAGCACCCTTCCATCTGCTCTGTCCTCCTCTCCTGGAAGGGAGCATCGATGTAGAGTGCCGTCAGCACACGGCCTTTCCACGGCCTGTTTGTGTTCCTGCAATGCCAAGGAAGGAGGAAGAAAGCCAAGACCGAGGCACAGCACACGTTCAGTGCTACACAAAGCTGTCTAAAGCTACAGGAAGGGAGTGTGAGTTGATTTATTTCAGTCTGACAAACCTGAAGTGCCCCCTGCCCAAAGCTCACCTGCGCACACCCTCGTGGTTCTCGATCTTGCTGATGATCTTGATGTTCTTTCCCTTCTCCCCCAGCACCTTCCTGACAGCGTGGACGTCGGCGGCTTTGCGGATGAAGGAAGCAAACACCATATCCACGTTCTGCTCCACACCGAATTTGAGGTCCTGAATGTCCTTTTCAGAGACGGCGGGCAGGTCGACGGCAGCGCCGGGCAGGTTCACGCCCTTCTTGCTGCCGAGCATCCCGCCGTTCTCGACCTCAGTCATGACATAGTCCTTGCCTGAAACACGTGTTCCCACAGTCAGTGCTTGCCAGGAAGCTCCCACTACTGGCTCCCACCTCCCCTGCCTGGGAACAGCAGTTCCAACAGCAACACACAAGATAAGAAAGAACAGCATGTCCCTTCAGAGCACTTGTGTACCACACGAGCTCCCAACCCACCCTTGGGAACACAACACACTGGTTTAAAACAACTTCTATGTGTTCTTGGAGAAGATGCCAATTGTTTTGTGCAGGAGGTTGGCAATGTCTTCCCCCCAAAAGGCTCCCAGGTTGCACCTCTGCACACAGGAGCCCTGTTACACCAAACTGAGCAGCTCAAAAGCCTCACCTCAGTGTCCATACACGCTCAGGGATTAGAGGCTCCAGCGCTTTAGGGAGCACTATAAAGGGAATATCATGGAACTACCCTTGCCTCTAAATTCCCAGTTAAAGCAGGTTCTGTCTCTAACCACAAAACTCAGGGTCTGCCTGTAGAACTAGTTAAATCCTGCATTAAGAGCATGAATTAGCTTGGCTGAACAGGCTTTGATCATGAGCTGTGGTATGGCCCTACAACATGTCTCCCTTTGAAGAGAAGTTTTAGAAGCCAGTCCAGGGAAATCCAGCTAAAGTTAGTTTTTGGAAAATTCCTACACTTAAAGTAGAGAAGGTTTGGTTTTAAGTCTCACTACAGCATCAAGAACCATATCCTCCTTTCTTTAATACACAACTGCAAGCTAAAAAGCAGTTACTGGAGGGAAAGCACAAACATGTTCCAAGAAAAAACCAAGCAGGCATAACTGGAATGGCTGTTACCCACCTTTCTCCTTAACCAGCAAGGAAATCAGACCGTCATCCACGTAGATTTTGCTGCCAACATCTACGACCTTGATGAGATTCTTGTAGTCCAGCCACAGCGTGTTCTCGTCGCACTTCTCCATGAAGGCATCGTCCAGGGTCACTTTGAGCGGTGAGCCCCTCTTCAGCTCCACTTCTGCTGTGCCACTCTGGGTGTCAAAATGTGTGTCAGCAAAACCAGGAAAAACCAGCACACAACTACCTCCCAGCCTGCAGCAGTTCATCCAAACTTTTGGTAGGTGTTGTGTTACCTCGTTTCCTAGGACACTTTTTGTTTGGAAAAGGCCACGAGCTTAGCATAACTAGTCTCATGAGGTGAAGAGTGTGGGATAAAAAATTAGCAACTTACTCCCTTAATGAGTCCAGTTCGGATTTCAGGTCCCTTGGTGTCCAGTGCAATAGCCACAGGTCTGTAGGTGATGGGATCAGAGGCAAAGCTCTCTGTGGCTTCTCGCACGTTCTTGATTGTGCCCTCATGATACTGGCAAGGAAAAAGAGATGGGAATGTTCAGACCATTTCTACTCCACTGCTTATGGAAAAGATTCTGAGACACTGCCCAAGCTGAGAGCTTTGCTTTCACATGATGCTCAGTTTCAGTTCTACCTTCAAAATTTAATCCAGACTAAGCTTCCAGAAAACCAGAGTATAAGGATAAGGCCTTCCTGTCATGAAGGTAGAGTCTGGAAATTATCTGGCTGTGCCCTCAGTTCTAATTCCAGAAGGACAACTCAAGGAGAAGCCCAGAGGCCTGGCTGAAGTGATTTTCCATCAGGAGACACGCTCGCCAATTGAAGGTGGTTTATCAACCAGCAGGCCTTTAGGAGCCACATTTCCAAAAGTTTTGCTGAACACCTGTCTATTCAACACAGCAGAACATCATCAGATGGATAACTGTGTGCATGGAAAGACACCTGGATGGCAGAAGAACGTCACAGCTAAGCCACTCTCACACGTGCCTGTGCTCCTCCCCCATTCAGGGCACCAAAGGGAAGAGGCCATTCCCCACTCCCTTCATTCCCCACTCCCACACACACTTCTAGCCTGACCCACAATCAGTCCCACAGGTGGACAAGCCTTTCATTATCTCTTTGGCTGAAATTTCCCCAAGTGATAAAGGATTTGCAAAGGGGATGTTATCCATGTATATATTTACATTTTATTTCAGAAGCCAAAGCAATCACACCAGGAGTTCAGTGCTGCAGCACCACAAACCTGGCTTCCAAACCTCCACATGTATAAGAGCATTTTGCTAATGCTGCCAGTTTTGGGACAGTTTCCTGGGAAAAATCACATCCTAATCCCTCAAATGTGCTTTGAATGGCCAGCAGATCGGTTCACTTTACTTGTTCAAACAACATTAAGAGATAACCTGAACTATTTACAACTACAAGAGTTGTGTAACACTTGACAGACTGTTGTAGATAAGAAATACCCTTTCCCCTCTCTGTACCCATAGTGACAGAGTTTGACCTGACTCTCCTGAAACACCTGGCTCCCTTTGATCTGACTTCACCTGGAACATCCGTCTGCCTCGTGACACTCATGCCCTCAACATGAGCCCTGCACACCAACCTGAGTATCTCAGGGGCAATAATCCAGTGCCAGGAAGGTGAGGCTGGAAAAAGCCGCGCTAAAGTTCACATGTATGCCCTTGGCCAGAGATAACCAACACCTGATAACTCCAGGACAGGAAAATGATTAAGTTTATTGACTGAGTGTGTGAGCTGGGACTGAGACGGCCCTGACCCTTCCAGGCACCGCAGCCTGGGATGCAGCACAGCAACCAGAAACCATGCCTGAATGGTCCCATTAAACTTATCTGATCCCAGGCATCTGGGATTTTTCCATTTTAGTTTGATATCAAGGACTGACTGAGCCTGACTTCCTGAAGAGTTATATATGCAGAATGGGAATGCAGGCAGAGCTGGAAGTAAAAGCCATTTTTACTCTATGTAAAAGGGTGGCAGGTAGGTGCCAAAGCACCTCTGCCAAAGTTGAATCCCCAGTAAATACTTTGGGATGGACACCAGAACTGAAGCACTTGTGACAGACAAAAACTCTGTGGGGCTTCACTGGAAACTGCAGCTTCTGAGAAACCAAGAGGGGACACAAACTTAGGACTGGCTACAGCTGATGGCCCCACTCCACAAGAGATGACAGCTGGACCAGAGCCTGCAGTAACCCAACCTCATCTGTTTGAAATGTGCAATTAGACCTCACCCAAAGCCACACTCCCTGTCCTCAACCTCAGCCAACAAGCTCACAGACCACAGCAGCCACTCTGCTGGGCAGTAACAGTGTGAAAATTCCCAGTTTCAGCCTGGCCACCAACTCCCTGATGCGTCACCTGGCCCAAGAGCCACCCAGCTGCAGGATTTGACTACCAGGAGGCAGAGTTGCTCCACACTTTCTCCAAGCAGATTTCCCAACTGCAGGCCCTGCACAGATGCTATCCCAGGGTGTTTAGTCAAGGTCTGACAGTTGCCCCCAGTTAAGTTTCAATTCTGACACTGCCTTATGCCCTTTAAAGGCCAGTGAGGGTGAAAGGCCAAGCTGTTACACACTACGAGGCTTACGGGTCAGTAAGTAAAGCCACCTACAGCTGCTACTGGGTGACATTTTGAGAGCTGGAAAGGAGTCAGGGTTAAAAAAAAAAAACTCAGCAGAAAGGCAACCTGGAATGGGATCCTCAACTCTCCCAGTATCACTAAGGACCTCAGCTATTTATAGCAGTAAGGGCTTGTCTATCATGGAGAATGTTGGTTTCTTTTGACCTTACTCTTCTAAGGTCACCACGCCACGCCCCAGGACCCTCCTGAGAGCCAGGAACGCAACTGGAGCAGCTGGTGAGCCAGAAAACTCAGTAGTTCATTCTTCCCACCGGGCAAAGTAATTACATCAAATCACTAACGGTTCCCTTTTGAGACAGGGTTATTCACTAACGACCTGCTTGCAAAATCCCCAGCAATGAAACAAGAAGTGAGATGAACTGATAGTGTGACCTCCTGCTGAGGTGCAAAACAGCAGCAGCAAAACAGGGGCAGGTGTTTTTGGCTTCTGCTGCTTCTTTGTGCAGTGAACAGCAGCATATGAGGAAGAACTGAAGTATTTCGTGGCAAGCAGTTGGCACACAGTGCCAAATCCCAGTTACCTGGCTTCCTGGTGCAGGGAAGGGTGTGGAACCAACCTGAACTGCTTTCAAAATGGCTCAGAGAACACACCTGAATGTTATCAGCAATTACACAGGCTCGGTATGTACAGTGTACTTTCCCCAAAAGCAGAGCTATTTTGCCTTCCCACACCAAGGCTGGTCTGGATAAAGCTGGATTTCCCTCTTCCATAAGGGACAGGGGCAGCAGACACACACACAGCCCAGTCAGGGCTGTATGAACTCAGACCCCACCCTTACCTCATGGGTGCCGTGAGAGAAGTTGAGGCGGGCAACATTCATTCCAGATTTAATCATTTCCTTCAGCTTCTCCACGGTGCGGGAGGCTGGGCCTAGGAGGAAGAAATAGTTTGAACATTAACTTTGTAAAAATAATGAGGTAACCCACACACACCAAGCTGTTTCATGTGGAAGAGAAAAGGTAACCGGATACAGGCTTGCTCAGCACTGCAGCAGCAAAGGTTGTTTTAACTTGCCCACAGAACCCAAGCAATTCCCATTTCCCTGGGTACTGGAATCACTCCCAGCAGTACCATGGGTCAGGCAAACATGGGAAAGTCGTGTTCCTTCACCACACAAGTTCAGCCCTGGCAAGGGATGAAAGCTGGATCCCTCTCACAATTTCCCTAACAGGTTTGGGTTCTTGCTGCAATTCTCCCCTACCCAGGAATCACCTACCAATGGTGCAGATGATGCCAGTGTTCCTGGCGGTGGTGGGCTCCGAGTCGATGTCCAGGCGGCACATGTGCTCCAGGAAGGTGTCTGCCATGGCAGCATGGAGCTGCTGAGTCTGGATGAAAGCGGTCCCTGCATCATGGTGCTTCGACATGGTTGCTCGATTCCTGTGTCTGGAAGGGAAGAAAGCGGTGCCAGGTTTGGGAATCACCCCGACCTGCCCAGCAAGCAGAGACACCAACACACCCACGTGATGAATATGGAGGTAACGAGAAAGCTGCTACTGGGTCAGACTTGATGTTCCTACTTGAGAGTCTTAACAGGCAAGACACATTTCTATTTCCATGTCATCCCCCACATGGACCACGCAAAGCTCACCTGCCTTCTATGCAGATGTTCCCTTCATAGCTTCTCTTCATTGCCAGTCTTCCCTTGGAGCTACACAACGCAACAAAATTCAAGCACTTGAGTGCGCAGGCAGAGGTTCTGCCTCCTCCCTCCCAGCTCTCCAGTCATTCCTCTACAAGCCTCGACTGCTCTTCCCATCCCAGCCGGGACCGGGGCAGCTCGGCACTGGCGTGACTGCGGCATGCCCGGACACGGGCAATCCTCTGCCCAGAGCACCTAATCGTGGCAAAGCCTGCCTAAGCCTAAACCCCAGTCTCTAAGCCTGGACAAGCAAGCAGACTTGAGTTGATTAAACACAACACCTTGGCAAAGAACATGTAAAAGACTGAAGATTTCTTTAAAACGTTCAAAGTCACTCTTCGACTGAAGACACTGCGGGTCTCCCCTGCCCCCTGCACTCCTTCTCACCAGGGCAGCTGAAAACCAACATAAAGTTTAAAACTGGTTATTTCTGCAAAATTTGGATTAAAAAACCTCTCTGAACTCAGGCTGCTTGGCTCCTCAGGACTAGAGCATCCCCACAACAGCAGGAACAGCCCATAACCCCAGGAGGAAGCTGAGCTGAAGCTTAACTGTCCACTGGGATGGCAGGACACTCATTTCCCAGCAGTGCTGGTGCCCCCAGGCATTTCTAATTGCAGTAATTTTGTTCTCAGGTAGAAGCGGCAACTAAAAGCTCTTTGTTTCTTGGACCTGCCCAGGTGAGAATCCAAAAGCCTTGGTAAGGGAGGGATGCAAGGTGGTGGCTAGTGGCATGGACAGATCACACATTTTGGCTTCAAATATTGGTCTGACTTCAAACTCCATCCCCTGGGCACGCAGGGGACATTCACAGCAGGCATGAGCTGCCTTCTTCAAGATGTGCTTGTAGAAATGTGGGTTGTGGCTCAGCTAAAGGCTGGGATAGAGCAGGGACTGAGCAGGGTTTTTGTTCTGCCCACTCCATGCAGATAAAGCCCCCCAGTAACTCATCGAGCATGTGAGAGGCACACACCAGCTCAGCAGGCTCAGCTCTGACAGAGGCACTGATGGGCCCAAACTCTCTGTCAGAGCTGAGAAGGACAGCCGTGCCCTCTCGGCCTGCCCTGAGCCAGCCGGTGCCGCAGCGGCTCCTCCCCTGCTCCGCAGCCCTTCCTCACGTAGCTCACGTCCTGCTCCTCGCACAGCCAGCCCTGACTCACCATCGCCGCTGCCATGCGGCACAGGGCGCCCGGGCCACACAAAACCATAATTTGACCTGGCAAAGCCTCTTTCCCTTCAGCCCTGCCAGAAGCTGCTGATTCACTGGAGTCACTACACGAAGGTCTGCCCACATGAAAAGCCCAACGAAGACTCCTTATTATAGGAAAACCCTCTGGTCAGCCCCGAAACATTGTTGTTTCAGCACTCTAACACTTGCTGCTGCATCCTCCGACACCTGCAGCGCAGCGCCGGCTTCTCTAGATGCCAAAACCAACAAGCCTTTGCTGGGAAATCACCTCCACGCACAGGCCAGCAGGTCTGCACAGCTTCTGGGAACACGAGGAATAGGGAACAACGGGATCCTGACACAGAAACTGGAATAAGGAACAACGGGATCCTGACACAGAAACTGCACCCGCAGCGTGACTTGGAAGTTCCTAACAATAGCCAGGTGAACTCCCTGCCTCATGGAAATCCCCCACTCACTCAAGTCATTTGCAAATACAACTTTAAGCCCTCTAAAGTTTTTATAAAGAGAAAGGAAAAGTTCACTTCCCAGTCAGAATCTCCTTCATAACTTTCCAGCAGTTCAGTGAGCTCAGAAAAGGTAACTGGAGACATCATGACCTTGTCCAGGGGCGAGAGCAGAAACGCAGGAGCCAAAAAGTGTCCCAAACACCCATCTGCCCCCAGTGCCGGGCCCACGACCAGCAAAATTCACTTCTTAGTGCTCCCTCCGGCCTCCCATCCCAGCACATTTACAAAGCAGCAATTGAATTCTACTGGAATGACCAGTCTTATATTTATAACAGGAATGTCTGGCATTTCCCACCACTCTGCTTTTTTTAAAATCAGAGGAGCAAGGACTTCAAGGACACCTGAAAACAGAGCTCTCAGTCTGGGCTGAGCACAGAAGGGGGGTAAGCAAAACCCTACAAAGCCTGTATGCTTCCAGCACTGAATAAATCTGAATTCCTTCCTTGAGGAATAATGATTAAATCCCCAAGTTTATTACTTGGGCTGCCTGTGCTACAGGCAGGGCATCTCAATGATGTCTGGTATCTCCCCAGCTCCTGAATATTCCAGAATGAGCCGTTTGAAGTCAGGACTGGTTTTGCAGTGCCAGGTGACTAATTCCAGCCAGCTCACCCCACTGGTCAGCCAAGAAAGCCTAAAATCACAGCACCTCCAGATGTGCCCTTGGGGATGGAGAAAGGAGAGGGAGCAGCAACCCCCACCCCGGCAATCCCCACCCAGGGCCAAGTCTGTTACCGGTGACAACGGGAAGTAGAAGCTCCAGCAGGGACTGGGACTGTCCCCAGGCCACACCGGCAGAGCTGTGTCACTGCCTGGAGGAACTGCAGCAGGAAGGGGGGGGGGGGGGGGCTCCTGGGGGGGGTGATGGTTCTGGATTTACAGCTCAGCCTCACTTACACAACCTCTCTGATGCTGCAGAATGACGCTGCTCATGCCCAGGGCCCTCAGCTAGAGGCAGAAATGGTTTGAGTTAGTGCTTAGGCCAGGGTTATGAAACCAGGCAGGCCTTCAGATTGCCAAAAAAAGATTACGAAAACATCAGCTTTGCTCATTCCAGAGGCGAAAGGCACTCAACAGCAGAGAAATGCAGCTGCTTGGCATCCCCTCTTGAGGGAGGGAGCACAGCACTGAGGTGGTGTCGCGACGTTACGTAAGTACAAAATGGCCACCCCAAAACACCCAAAACACCCCTCCTTTTCTGCAAGCCCGGATGGGACCCAGAAGCCACCACCTGCTCCTGGCTGGCCAAAGCTTCCCCCCGCAGCGAGCTGGGGATCCACGGGAGGAGAGCCCCACAAAAGGGATCGCTCTCCAGCTTTTAGGCAATGGAAAAGGAAAGTCAGGCCCGGGAGACAGCAGCACTTTCCCTGTGTGCTGCTGGCTCAGCAGAGCTGCCCTCCCCGCAAGGCAAACGCACAGAGTAGGCTTAACTAAAAAAAATAAGGAGAGGAGGCGACAAGCATCGGATGTTTGGTGAGGAGAAAGACTTATCTCGAGGGTATTTGTAGGACACACCTACAGGCTTAACCTTGCAGAGGACAAGGAGCCTTTCAGCCCGGCAAAAAGCACCTGGCTGCCTTCAGGCAAGCTGTAAAAACCTGCTTTACATGATAAAAGGAAGCTTTGGGTCTTTTTTTTAACATTTAAACAGGTGGAAGTGTAGCTCCCTGCGCTGCATGCCCACTCCAGGATGAAGGTCGCTGCACGTGGCAGCGCCCCGGTACTGCAGCCCCATTCCCTACGTGCCATCCATCACCACATGCTGCGGCTCCATCTTCCCCTGGGAAAACAACGGGAGATAAAGGGGCAGCACGTGCTCCGTCCGGCCTGGGAAACGTCTTGTTCCCACCAAATTCAATTATCAGCTTGGCGGGTGCAAAGGGAATTAAGGCCGGTGGTGGATCACGCGGGCTAACAGCAAGGAAGGTTTTAATAATATTTACAGCTTCTGGTAGATAAAGGAGTAGGTAATCAAAAAAATGCAGGCTGCCGCAGACTCCCCAGGGTGGTTATCTACCGAAAGCGAAGTTTCTCGGAAGGGTTTCACAGGCAGAAGTCCCCGGTTCAAGCACGTGGCTCCCAGCAGCGCTTCCTGCCTCGGCACAAAAACCTCTCGCTTAATCCGGCGATGGGCTGGAAACCCGCCGGCATCAGCCAGGCTCATTGGGCCATCAAACTTCTCTAAATTAGCCTAAATTCTGCTTTATAAACGGGATATCGAGCATGAAATTATGCGCTTTGGAGTGATTTTTTTTTTTTTAATTAAGCACTCCTGGTTGTACAACAAGTCCCAGGAGGTGTCTAAGTAACCAAAAAACCTCTTTGTCATCCTACCTTTGAGCCAAGGCAAGATATGACGAGCAGCAGTAAGAAAGTTAACACATTAGCATCACAAAAACCTCTGTAAAACACTGATTTTTTTGTTAACCTGGGCCTCGACGATACTAAGTTCCCTTATCAGGACAAAGCAGGTTTTCAGAGATTGCATTCTACTTTTCTTAGTCTGAGGAGACAGTCGGGAGGTTGCCATTGTCCGCCGACAAAAGCCCTATTCATGCCCTAGTAGACCCGCACAGAGGGTTTAAACACGTTTCAGAAGTTTTCGCAGTTCAAGAGACTGTCCAAATCAACTGGACGCGTTTAAGCAGGCACAATTATGGCGGAAGATTAATTATCTTTGCGGGGGGGGGGGGGGCGGGAAGAGGCTGCAGCATCACTGGCGAGTGCAGCGAGCCGGTCACTGATTTAAAGTCAGAGCCGCTCGAGGGAACCGCCGGCTCTTACGTGAGTGCGGGCGGGGGGGGGCGCCGGACGGGCCCCGGCTGCCTCTGACTCAGCCTCTGGCGGCTCCGCGGGCACAGCCCGGCCAGCAGGACCCAGCCGGGAGCTGCCACCCAGCCCCGCGCTCCGCGTAACCGCGCGGCCATCCCCCGTGCGCGGCCCCGGCTCCACGGACCGACCCCCCCGCGCCTCCCCGTGCCCGGAGCGGGCGGTGCCCGGTGTGGGGTCGCGGGAGGATGCTCGGAGCGAGGTTTCCCAGGTGCGGGGGGTTCCCGGTGCGGGGTCGTGGGGGGGATGCTCAGCGCGGGCGGTTCCCGGTGCGGGTCCACGAGGGGGGATGCTCGAGGCGGGCGTTCCCCGCCGCGGGGTCTCGGGGGATGCTCGGGAGGGTCGCGCGGCCGGGGCGGCCGCAGGCCACGTGCTCGGCACCGCGAGCCCCCCGCGCGCCCCTCCGGCCCCCAACCGTCCCATGGGGCGCGCGCCCCCTCCCTTCAGCCGCCGCCTGAGGGGGCCCCTCTGCCGGCAGCGGTTAACGGGAATAACGGGGATAACGGCGGTACCACCGCGGCCGCCCCTCAGGCCACCGTTACCTGCCGCCGCTCAGCCGCGTCACGAACCGCTGCTGCCTCTCCAAGCGCCGCCACCGCTCTGCGCGCCGCCCCCGCGCCCCGTCAAGGTGATCCCGGCCGGCCGCAGCACCGCCTCCTGCGGATCCCTCCGCCGCCCGCCCCGCCGGGAGATACAAGGGTGGGGAGCCGGGACTCCTTTCACCGGCGGACGCACAAGGCGCGGGGGAGGCGCTGAGAGTGGCACGCGCCCGACCGGCCAATGAGGAGACGGTGCAGCCGCCGCGCGCGCGGACGGAGAGTGGACACCGCCTTAAAGGGGCCGCTGCTCTTAAAGGGGCAGCGCCCTCTAACTCACGTTCTCCCAACTCAACCACCCCCCAGTTCACATCATCCCCACAATTCACATCCCCCCCAACTCACACCGACCCCCAACTCACATCCTCCAATTCACACCGCCCCCCAACTCACAGTGCCCCCCAGTTCACACACCCCCAACTCACACACTCCCCAAGGCACACTGCCCCCCCAGCTCACACTGTGCCCTCAACTCAGGCTGTCCCACTGCAACTCACACCATCCCCTCCATTCACATTGTCCCCCAAACTCACACCATCCTTCCCAACTCACACGACCCCCTAACTAAACCCCCCAACTCACATCATCTCCCCAACTCACACCATCCCCTCAACTCACATCGTCTCTCCATTCACATGGCCCCACCAACTCACACCCCCTCCAACTCACTCCCCCCAGCCACCTGGGGGGCCTCAGGAGTCCCTCTCTTTGTGGGGCTGGGCATTTTGGGGTGCTGTTGTAGGGTCCTGAGACCCTCCAGTGGGCACATTGAGGGTGCAGTGTGGGTGCTCTGTAGTGGGGCCGTGCAGACACCATGCTGGGGACACAGGGGACACCGTGATGGACATGGTGGGGACACTGCACTGGGGACACAGGGGACAACATGCCAACTTGGCAGGGACCCAACAGGGATGCCCTGTGCCAGATCCATGAGGGCCCAGGGCTGGGGATACTGGGGACCTCATGCTGGAAACCTTGTCCCGGGACTGTGGGTACATTTATTGGTGACCCATCACAGCTGCTCCACTGGGATCATGGTGACACTGGGGACACACTATTGACACAAGGACCTGCAACATGGACACTGTGCTGGGCTGTGGGGGCACTGTGACAGCCGTGGGGGACCCAAAATTGCCACCCTGTATTGGGACCATGAGGGGATCCTGTACTGGGAATGCTGGGGACCATGTACTGGGTGCACTGGGGACTGTGTACTGGGAACACTGGGGACTCTGTCCTGGGGTGTGGGGACACCGTGACAGCCATCTGGGGATCCAAAATTGTCACCCTATACCGGGATTGTGTAGAGATCCTGTACTGGGCATGCCGGGCCCCTGTACTGGGGACACTGGGGACACTGTGGTGGGCTGTGGGGACACTGTGACAGCCCAGGGGTGGACTCAAAATGGTCACCCGGTGCTGGTACCGTGGGGACGGTGTACTGGGGACTCCGGAGACCCTGTTGCTGGCCCATGGGGACACTGTGGGGGAACCCAACACGGCCACCCCATGGGGGACCTTGTGCTGGGGGCCGCGGTGGTGCCGAACTGGGACCAGGGGGAGCCTGTCCTGGGGCCCCCCCAGCCCTGCAGCTGTGGCTGCTCCCCGGGCCCAGCCGGGGGTCCCGGGGGGGCCCGGCGGTGACGTCACGGCGCGTTGCCCGGTGACGCGGTGTGACGTCAGGCCGGCCGCCCCCCGGCAGCAATGGCGGCGGCGCCCGCGCCGGCCAGGCCGCGCTGACATGGTGAGGGCCGGGGGGACGCGGGGACGCGGGGCACGGGGCACGGCCACAGCCCGGCGCGGCCCGCGGGGCGAGCGCGCCCGGCGCGGGGGGGCGGCGGGACGGGCCTAAGGGGGGCGCGGGGCGGGCGATGGGGCAGCGGCCCTCGGTGACCCCCCGGGTATCCCCGTGCTCCCCTGTGTCCCCCCGTGTCCCGCTGTCCCTCGGCTCGGGGCGGCAATGGGGCCGGTGGGAGAGGGACCACCCCCATCGCGATCGGTCGGGGCCCGCTCAGCAGCTCCGTGCGGGGTCCCCATCCTACTCCCCCCTCCTGTTCCCCATCTTGCTGTCCCCATCCTGCTCCCCCATCCTGATCCCCCATCCTGATGTCCCCATTCTTTTACCCCATCCTGCTGTCCCCATCCTGCTCCTCCATCCTGTTATCCCATCCTGCTCCCCCATCCTACTGTCCCCATCTTGCTCCCCCATCCCACTCCCCCATCCCATTGTGCCCATCCTGCACCCTATCACCCCATCCCCATCCTGTTGTCCCATCCTGCTCCCCGATCCTGCTTCTCCATCCCACGGTCCCCATCCTGTTCCCCCAACTCGCAGTCCCATCCTGCTCCTCCATCCCAACTGTCCCAACCTGCTCCTCCATCCCGTTGTCCCCATCTTTCTCCCCCATCCCACTGTCCCAATCCTGCTGTCCCCATCCCGTTCCACAATCCTGCAGTCCCATCCTGTTTCCCCATCCTTCTGTCCCCATCCCGCAGTCCCCATCCTCTTCCTCCATCCTGCTCCTCCATCCCACTCCCCCACCCTGCTCTTCCATTCCACTGTCCTCATCCTGCTCCTTCATCCCGTTGTCCCTATCCTGTTCCCCCATCCTGCTCCCTCATCCCACTGTTCCCATCCTGTTCCCCCATCCTGCTGTCCCCATTCCACTGTCCCCAACCTGCTCCCCTCTAATCTGCTGCCCCGTCCTGCCTCCCCCAACCTGCTCCTCCATTCTGCTGCCCCCAAAATTATTCTTCCCATCCCGCTCCCTGCATCCCACTGCCCCCATCCCACATCCCCATCCTGCTGCCCCCCAAAACACTCCCTCCATCCTGCTGCTCTCATCCTCCTCCCTATCCCACTGTTCCCCCAACCTGCTTCCCTAAATGTTCCCCCAGTTAGTTCACTGCCCCCAACCCCCTCCAGACCCAGCTTCCCCAGTTTGCTCCCCTTTATTCACTCCTTGTTAATGTGCCTCCCCCAAACCACATCCCAACCCTCTCACCATCTCCTCTCCCCCAGCCTTGTGCCCACCTAATCTGCTGCCCCCCACCCCTCTGCCCCCAGGACCTCAAGGGCCAGTACTGGACGGACGATGACTCCGACGGGGACAATGAGTCCGAGGAGTTCCTCTACGGCGTCCAGGTGGGTGCTGACTCCCACAGGGCAGTCAGGGGGTCGGGGACCTCCAGCCCGAGCGCGATCCCAAGCCTGGGGCCGCGGGGTCTCCGTGTCTGACGGTGCCGTGGGGGCTGTGCCGCAGGGGACCTGCGCCGCCGACCTGTACCGGCACCCGCAGCTGGACGCCGACATCGAGGCGGTGAAGGAGATCTACAGCGAGAATGCCGTGGCCGTCAGGTGGGTGCTGTGCCCAGGACACCTGTGTGGCATCACTGGGTCACCTGCCCGTGGCATCACTGGGCATCCAGATGTGCCATCCCTGGGTACCCAGCTGTGCTATGCCCAGGACACCGGCTGTGCCATTCCTGGGCACCCAACTGTGCTGCACCCAGCTGTGCCATCCCTGGGCATTCAGTTGTGTCATGTCCAGTCACCTGACTGTGCCATCCCTGGGTACCCAACTGTGCTGTGCCCAGGCACTTGGATGTGTCATCCCTGGGCACCCGCCCATGGCATCCCCAGGGCACCAGGCTCTGGTATTCCCAGAACACCTGGCAATGGCAACTCCTGGGCACCTGGCCATGACATTCCCAGGTCACCTGGCTGTGCCATCCCTCAGAAACACTCTCACCAGGACACCCAGCTATGGCATCCACCAGGCACCCAGCTGTGCCATCCCCAGGGCACCTGGCTTTGCCATCACCAAGTACCCATCTGTGCTATCCCTGGGGCACCCAGCCCATTCCCAGAGCATCCAGCTGTGCCATCCCTGGGGCACCTGGCCATGGCATCACCAGACACCTGGCAGTGCCATCCCTGAGGCACCCACCCGTGGCACTCCCAGGCATCCACCAGTGCCGTCCCTGGGACACCTGACTGTGCCATCTCTAGAGCAACTCACCTGTGCCATCCCCAGCACACCTGGCCATGCCATTCCCATGCATGTGGCCACGTTGAGCACCCAGTTTTGGCACCCCTGGACACCCAGTTGTGCCATCTCTGGGACACCCGGCTGTGCCATCCGTGGGACACCCTGCTATGGTATTAGCAAGGTACCTGGCTGTGACGTCTCCAGGCATCCAGCTATGCCATCCTTGGGGCACCTGGCTGTGCCATTGCCATGGCACCCAAGCATGGCAATCTGAGCACCCGGCTATGCCATCCCCAGGCACACATCTGCAATCCGGGCACTCCCCCTGTGCCACTCTGGTCTCAGGGTACACACACTCGATACATGGGGACCCACACATGCCTGTCACTGTCCCCTGAGCCTGCCCACCCTGGCACAGTGGGCCCTGGGCTGCTGTTCCAGCTCCGTGCCAGCCTCCCTGTGCCACGGCACCGTGTGTTCACAGGGAGTACGGGACCATCGATGACGTGGACATCGACCTGCACGTGAACATCAGCTTCCTCGATGTGAGTCCCCGGGATGCCCCCGGCAGCGCTGGCACAGGGAGGGTGGGCACACACACCCGGGGGGTCCCCAAATTCCCCTCCCTGGCTGTGTCCCCACGGCTGTGCCAAACCACGGCTCTCCCTCGGCAGGAGGAGGTGGCGACGGCGTGGAAGGTGCTGCGGACGGAGCCCATCGTCCTCCGCCTGCGCTTCTCCCTCTCCCAGTACCTCGATGGCCCCGGTGAGTGGGGACGGGCAGGACACGGTGTCCCCCGTGCCCTGGGAACGGGCACAGCGGTGGCAGCAATGGCTCGTCCCCATCTGTCCCCACAGAACCGTCCATCGAGGTGTTCCAGCCGTCCAACAAGGAGGGCTTTGGGCTGGGTCTGCAGCTGAAGAAGTAAGAGCTGAAACACACTGGGCATCTGAGAGTGGGGGGTGGGGGGGGCCCACAGAGTTCCTGTTTTGCCCCCAAACCGACCAGGTGCCACATGTCCCTGTGCCACTACCTTTTATCCACCACAGAAACCCCTGCCAGGCTCAGCACCGGCTGTGGGTGGGGAAGAGAAGGAGCTGGGGTGTGGCTGGGACCACCCAAGCACCAGGCTTAGGGGACACCAACACACCCATGGGTGCTGTCCCGCATGGTGCTCGGGCACCAATGCCACCTCTCTGCCAGGATCCTGGGCATGTTCACATCCCAGCAATGGAAACACCTCAGCAACGATTTCCTGAAGACCCAGCAGGAGAAGCGGCACAGTTGGTTCAAGACAAGCGGCACCATCAAGAAGTTCCGTGCTGGCCTCAGCATCTTCTCCCCCATCCCCAAGTAAGACCCCGTCACTGTCCCCAAGGTGCCAGCCCTCCGTGCCCTCAGCCTGGATGGAGCCTGGCACTGTGCCTCAGTTTCCCCACTTGGACTCTGCTGCTCCCCACCAGAGCCCGGGGAGGTGGAGGTTGCTCCAGCTGATGGATGAATTTGGTGCTGGGTGATGGAGGAGCAGGGGACAGTGACAAACGGGTGTTCAGGGAGTTCTGTGCCCGCAGGTCTCCCAGCTTCCCTGTTATCCAAGACTCGGTGCTGAAGGGCAAACTGGGCATCCCTGAGGCTCGTGTGAACCGCCTGATGAACCGCTCTGTGTCCTGCATGGTGAAGAACCCCAAGGTGGAAGTTTTCGGCTACCCCCCCGCCAGCACCCAGGCAGGTGTTGCCCCCTTCAACATCCTGGTGGGTGCCACCCCTCCTCGGGGTTTGCTTTCCTCTCCTTTCCCTTGCCAGGGGCTCCTCTGGGCTCAGATCACTTGTTGTGGGGTGCTGGGACCCCCCTGGGGTGGGGGGAGCCCCTGCTGGGTTTCTTGTCCCCAGCACCCTTGGGTGCTCGTGGGGAGCTGGGGCCCAGCCAGGGGGCCCAGTGGTGCTTTACCCCCTCTTGGTGCTGCATCCCTGTGGGTGGGGTTGGCACGGCAGGGGTCCTGCTGTGCCAGGGAAGGCTGACATGTCAGAAGTTCTGCTGTGATGAGGAAGGTTGACATGTCGGGGGTCCTGCTGTGCTGGAGGATGTTGGCATGTCAGAGATCCTGATGTGCTGAGGGGTGTTGGCATGTTGGGGGTGCTGCTGTGCCAGCGGGGGTTGGCATGTTGAGGGTCCGCTGTGCTAGAGAAGGTCGGCATATCGAAGGTCCTGCTGTGCTGGAGGATGTTGGCATGTTGGGGGTCCTGCTGTGCTGGGGTGGGGTTGGCACATTGGGGGGCCCACTGTGCCAGTGGGGTTGGGGGCTGCCGGTGCCATGCGGAGCTGGGGGTGCCTGTGGGAAAGGGGATGACGCAGCTGGCTCCGCTCCGGCTCCCTCGCAGGTCGGCGGCCACTGCAAGAACATCCCTACGCTGGAGTACGGCTTCCTCGTCCAGGTGAGAGTCCTGCATCCCACTCACCCTCATCCTGCTGCCCAGAGCATCCTCCCCGCTGCCCCGTGTCCTACTCATCCTCATTCTGCTGCCCAGAGCATCTTTCCCACTGCCCCGTGTCTCACTTTTCCACATCCCATTGTCCAGAGCATCCTTCCCACTCATCCCAATCCTTCTGCCCCGAGCATCCTTCCCGCTGCCCTATGTCCCACTTTTCCGCATCCCACTGCCTCATGTCCTGCTCATCCTCACCCCACTGCCCAGAGCATCCTCCCCACTGCCCCACATCCCACTCATCCCCATCCCACTGCCTGGAGCGTGCTCCCAGCTCCGTGGCAGGGCCTGACTCCCACCGTCCTGCCCTCAGATCATGAAGTACGCGGAGCAGCGGATCCCGACGCTCAATGAGTACTGCGTGGTGTGTGACGAGCAGCACGTCTTCCAGAACGGCTCCATGCTCAAGGTGGGGTGACAGGGGCCAGCGGGGCGCGGGCTGTGCCCCCGTGTCCCTGTCCCAGCCCTCCCCACACTCCTGTCCCTCCGCAGCCGGCCGTGTGCACGCGGGAGCTCTGCGTCTTCTCCTTCTACACCCTGGGCGTCATGTCGGGCGCGGCTGAGGAGGTGGCCACGGGTGCCGAGGTAGGGGCTGCGCACGGTGGGGACCCCGACATCTCCCTGGGGGGCTGCCCCTTCACCCCCTGCTCTGCCCCAAGGTGGTGGACCTGCTGGTGGCCATGTGCCGCGCTGCCCTCGAGTCCCCTCGCAAGAGCATCATCTTCGAGCCTTATCCCTCCGTGGTGGACCCCAACGACCCCAAAACTCTTGCCTTCAACCCCAAGGTAAGCACCGGGGGCGACGCTGCCCCACACTGGGGGGTGCAGGGGCCATGGGGAGCCCTAAGGACCTCTCTGATGACCACCTCTCTCCTGCCCCACTTGTAGAAGAAGAACTATGAGCGGCTGCAGAAGGCCCTGGACAGCGTGATGTCCATCCGGGAGATGACCCAGGTATGTGGTGTGGCCTCACACCCCCATGTCCCCCAGCATGGGATCCAATCCTGGAGTGGCATTTTGGTGCTGATCTCCATCCACCCACAGTTGGATGGGTGCTGGGGCACCCACTGCACTCCCTCTGTCTTTACCAGGGATCCTACCTGGAGATCAAGAAGCAGATGGACAAGCTGGACCCCCTGGCCCATCCCCTCCTGCAGTGGTAAGGCCAAGGGTGCTGTGGCCCCATCCCACTGTCCCACATCCCTCCCTGCTGCCCCACATCTGCCGTGACAGGGGATGGAGTGGGAGGCAGCCGGGCATCTTTGGCACAACTCTCTCAGCTCCTTTCTCCTGGGGGGTCACAACCATTCAATGGCATTGGGGTGGGTTCTGGCTCCCAGCTTGGCCCTGCTCCCAGGGGACCATGGGACCACCCTATCTGACCTTCCTCCTCCTCCTCTTCTTCCTCCTCTTCCCAAGGATAATCTCCAGCAACAGATCCCACATCGTCAAGCTGCCTCTCAGCAGGGTAAGGGGCCTGGCCAGGCTCTGGGGGATGGAGGGTGTGGAATGTGGGATGTGGGATATCAGAGATGGGCTGAAGGGTACAGGAGGTGGGATGCAGGATGTAGGCTGTGGGCTGTGGGATGGAGGACGAAGTGTTTAAGGATATGGAGTGGGCCACAGAAAGGTCTGGGCCACAGGATGCATCCCTTGGGATGGAGTCTGAGCCTGGGAGGTGTGGGAGGCTGGATGGGGTATGTGGGATGGAGGATGGGCTGTGTGGTGGGTGATGCCACAGGCTCTCCTGGCAATGTCGGAGCAGCCGAAGCCGGGCTGGGCTGGACACAAGGCCAGGCGGCCGTGCATGATCTGTCTGTCTGCCTGTCTGTCTGTCCTCTGCCCGCCGGTGCCGCCGCTGCTCTTCCCGTTCCCCTGGTAGCAGCTGAAGTTCATGCACACCTCCCACCAGTTCCTCCTGCTCAGCAGCCCCCCGGCCAAGGAGGCGCGGTTCCGCACGGCCAAGAAACTCTACGGCAGCACCTTCGCTTTCCAGTGAGTTGCCGAGGTGGGGGGACAGCAGGGGCCCCCCAACGGGCCCTGTGGGGCTGACGTGGGGCTGACTTTTTCCAGCGGCTCTCACATTGAGAACTGGCATTCCATCCTCCGCAACGGACTGGTCAACGCTTCCTACACCAAACTGCAGGTACCGCTCTGCTCCACAGGCCAGAAGCACCCCGGAGTGGCAGGCAGGGAGGGAGGGAGGGAGAGAGGGGAGCAGGCAGGCAGGGAATGGGACAGGCAGGTAAGGAGGGGGACAGGCAGGCAAGGAAGGGGACAGGCAGCGGGGGGTGCCGGGTGCCTCCACTGTCACCGCGCCTGAGCTGTCGGGGTGACCCCACCACGCTCATCCTGGTGTTTTCCTGCAAGCTGCATGGAGCAGCCTATGGCAAGGGCATCTATCTGAGCCCCATCTCCAGTATTTCCTTTGGATACTCAGGTAAGAGGCTGCCTGCTCTGCCCAGTCCTGCCTGTGCTCCCATCCCCACCCCCTGCATGGGCCCAGGGAGGTTTGGCATCGCGCCGGCCAGAGGAGCCACACCGGAGTCGGCACCATCCCACATCTGGATCACCTGCACCAGCCTCTTCCCAGCCAGGCTGGGACTTTCCCACACACCAGGGAATAAAAACCCCAATGATTTCTAGGCTCCAAAAGCTTCTGTGCCTGCTTTTGGGGGGTTCCCAGGGCTCGGCCAAAGGGTGGGAGCACTCAGCCATCCCTGTCTGTGGCATGTGTCCCCTCGTCACCCTCGCAGTGTTCCCTGCCGGGAGTGACGGCCACCACCTCCTCCCCCACAGGGATGGGGAAAGGCCAGCACCGGATGCCGTCGAAGGATGAGCTGGTGCAGCGGTACAACAGGATGAACACCATCCCCCAGGTGACAGGCTGGGGGACACTGGGGAGGATGGGGATGGGGATATGGCACCCACAGGGTGGTAACACCGGCTGCTCTCTCCACAGACCCGCTCCATCCAGTCCCGCTTCCTCCAGAGCCGCAACCTGAACTGCATCGCGCTTTGTGAAGGTGTGGGGACATGAGGGGGCAATGGGGGGGGCATGGGCAGCACCCACAGGATCACTGGGCGAGTGGAGGAGGGAGGGAGGGTCCCCACCCCCAGCTGTGCCCCAGCACCGGCCGTGCCCAGCCGGGGCCTCCATTCCCCACCCCGTGTCCAACAGCCCCTTCCCCTGGCAGTGATCACCTCCAAGGACCTGCAGAAACACGGCAACATCTGGGTGTGCCCCGTCTCGGACCACGTCTGCACCCGCTTCTTCTTTGTGTGAGTCCCAGCTGTGCCACCTCACTGGAACCCGTGGGACCCCCCCGGGACTCCCCCTGACCCCCCTCCTCCCCTTCCAGGTACGAAGACGGCCAAGTGGGAGATGCCAATATCAATACTCAGGACCCCAAAATCCAGAAGGAGATCATGCGTGTGATCGGGACTCAGGTGTACACAAACTGAGCGGTGGCAGTGGTGGGACCCCCGGGACCCCCCGGGCACTGAGTGGAGCCCCCCAGGCAAGGCCAGGAAAGGCCGAGTGGGATTTGAGCCCCCCCGGGCAGGGCAGAGCCGGGGCCAGTGCCAGTGGCTCCACCTGTACATAGGCGTCGGGCACCCCGGGAGCACCAGGCGGGTTTGGCGGTCCCTTGTCCCCTCCCTGTCCTGTCCTCGGTGTCCCCACCCTGTGGCAGCGTGGAGAAGGAGCCGCGGGGCCGGGGGCTGCCCCTCCTGGCGTTGGCAGCAACGGCGTTTTTATCGATGAGAAACAGAAGCAAAAAAATAACAAAGAACCAAAACAAACCCAAAAACACAGAAAAAAAAAAAGAGAAAAGAAATCTGTGTTGGTGGATTTAACTGGGGTTAAAGTCTGGGGGGTGGGGAGGGCAGGGGATGGTGGGGAAGGGATTGGGGCGTGGGGAAGGGAGGGGACTGTAGGGAAGGGATGGGGCACAGGGAAGGAATGGGGAAGAGAGAGGCATGGGGAAAGGATGGCATGGTGGGGAAGGAATGGGGACACAGGAAAGGGATAGGATCGTGGGAAAGGGATGGGGGTACTGGGAAGGGATGGGATGGTGGGGAAGGGAGAGGTTAACAGGGAAGAGATGGTGGCACAGGTTAGGATAGGACCATGGGGAAGGGATAAAATTGAGGGGAAGGGATAGAATTAAGGGGAAGGGATGGAATCAGGGGAAAGTGTTATAGGGAATTGATGTGGCTTTGGGAAAGGGCTGGGTCTGTGGGAGGAGAATCACATGGCAGAGGGATGGTGCTGTGGAGTGGGGACCACACCATGGAGAAAGGATTGTGCCTCAGGGATGGGACCCCACTGAGGGGATGCTGCAGGGACTGAGGCTACAGCAAAGACTCAAATATGAAGGAACCTCCCAGGGATGGTGTTTTATTTCAGCCCAAGCTGATCCAAATAACTCCACAGACAGAGGCAGTGTTGGCATGGCTGGATCCTGCTGTGCCCCAGCCTGGATGAAAACCCACTTGAGAAGCCCCAGAGGGTCCTGGGGCTCAGCACAGGGGTGAGGGGCTGGCAGGGGTGGCTGGGCACTGAGGTTCCCCATGGCCTGGGAGCTTTCCAGGTCGGTCACAATTTCAGCCAGGATTTATAAAAGAAATTAAGAATTGACATAAAAATTACCCTGGTTAGGTACAGTCACCAGCTGAGACCTGACAGGCTCATCACACCAGTGGGTGCAGCCTCGGTGTCACCTCTGCCATGTCACTGCCCTCTGTCCCCCCTGGAGGGACCCCAACATCTATCCATTCCCACTCATCCCACACCAGCTGCCCCATGTCCCCAAGGGGGGCCCAAACCCAGGCTGGTGACTGTCCCCTCGCCACCCACTCTGCCACCCAGCCCTTGGGGCTTTTTTTGATTAAGTTTGTGAGGTTTGGTTATTTGTCCCTTCCTTAACCAAAAAATAAATCCAGTCACTTCCCCAGGATCCCGGCAGTCACTCAGCTGTACCCTCAGCTGTGAGGGGACATCCCAGGAGACACGGCCACATCCCCCTGAATCTCCAGCATTGCTTGGAAAGATCGGGGGAACCACGGGGGTCAGGTCCTGCCTCAATCCCCTCCACAGCCACGGTGAATTCCTCTGAAAAATAATCATTCCTGAGAAAAAGCAAATAAAAAGAGAGGCTCACGGTCCTCTCCCGACTTCACCAAATTCCCAGCGGGTGCTCTGGCCCAGCTGGAGTCGAGCTGGTCAGAAAGGGGCCCCACTGTTGCCTCTGGGTGGTGGGATGGACGCGGCAGTGATTGCTCTGAAGAACCAACCAAGGTGACGAGTTTGACAAAATAAGTTTATTTCGCTTCGCTTCGTTTCTGCCGAAACCTCACATTTTTCTTTTTTTCTTTTTTTTTTTTTTTTACTTTTTTTTTTGGCTGAAAAAAAAAAAATCCCCAACCCAAAAAACCCCCCAAACCAACCCGAAATGCAAAGACCGGCATCACTCCGCCCTCGCCCAGAGGCGACCGAGGGGCTCCGACTCCCCCTGGGCCACAGGGCTGGGGGAGCCACGGCAGCCCCCCCAAAAATCCCCTTTGTATCCCCCCATCCCCAGCCACGAACTGGCCCCCAAAACCGAGCCCTTGAGCCCCACAAATCCAAGCCCTGTAGGAAACGCTCACGGCTCTGAACGCCTGAGGGTTTTACTCAACCTTCTTAATTTTTGTTGGATTTTTCTCCTCCTTTCCCGACGTTTTTTTGTGTGTTTTGTTGGTTTTTTTTTTAAATTAATTTATTTATAGATATATTTAAAAAAAGCAATAGTCCTTTGGTCCCTAAACTCTAAGGAATGATATGACTCTGAAACAAGTAATCCTATGTCCCTGTGCCAGTGACAAGCAGGGGAAGCGCGTGTCCCGCCGCCCTGCTCCATGGGATATATATATATATATACTTATTTATATATATCTTCTATAAGTCCAACATACTTTGATCCTTCTTTTTTTTTCCCCATCGCAGGGAAAAAGGAAAATCTTGCCGTTTCTTTATTTTTCCAAACAAGCATCCTCCAGGTGAAGCGCCCGAGGCTGGTCCCGTCCCACCGGCTTTGGTTTAAAGAATCCATTTGGAGCCTCTTTTCCTCGTTTCTCCTGGGAAATCGGTAGCAGCAAATGAGTGCTTTAAAAAAAACAAACAACCCCAAAACCAAAGGTAGATCGTGGCCCCGCTGCCCGGGGGCCGCCGGCCCTTTCCCGGTGAGGGATTGGTGAGTCCCGGCGAGCGGCCGGCGGCGAGTCGCAGCCCCGGCGTCGCATCGCTCCCCTCCTTCCTCGTCTTCTTCCTCTCGTTCCCGTTAAATAACAAACAAGACCAGTTTGGGAAAAAATTCAAAAAGGAAAAGCTACGACCAAAACACTCTCTTCTTCACCATTTTCTCCTCCTCCTCCTCCTCCTCCTCCTCCTCTTCCTCCTCCGGGATGTGTAGCAAAGAAAGAGAGTTACGGGTTTGGATACTGCACTTGGGGAAGGGGAAAGTCGTCAGACACCGCGGGACGCCCGACCTGAAAAAGAGGGAAGGGGCTGTTAGCCTGGTTCTTGGGGGATGGAGGGAGGGAAGGAGGCAGGGAAGGACCCAAATCCATTGGGAACACGCACACAGAGGGTCCCAGGCACAGAGATCCCTGCACACGCTCAGGGACATAACACAGCGATGCCCTGGGGGGGCCCACCCCGACTGCCACGACCCCCCCGGGCACCGTGGGCCGGCCCCCCCTCACCTCTCTGCTGGGGTCAGTAGGGTCTGTTGGCATCTTTCGGCCGCTTTAGCTGGACTTTTAGCCTCTTCATGCCAATCTGGAAGCCATTCATGGCCTGAATGGCCGCCTGGGCGCTCGTCGGATTGTCAAAACTGACGAAACCTGGGGAGGGGACAGTGGGGTTTGTCACCACAGACATCACAGGCAGCTGCTTCACCTCAGCACAGGCACTGAAATCCCACAGGATGCTCCTGTGTTAGGGGTGCTGGGAGAGGGAGTTGTGGGGTGACAGCACAGCCCCAGATTGCAGGGGACTGGGTGACAGGCTGATGGCGTGTTCGGGGACACCAAGGTCTGCAGGGACATGGAGGTGACAGGGTCTGTGGGGACACCAGCATAGGAGGGTCCACAGGGACACTGGAGTGGTCTGCAGGGACACTACGGGATTGGATTTGTGGGGTCACTGGGGTGACAGGGTCATTCAAATTGGTGGGGATTGTGAGGACACCAAGGTGATGGGGCTGCAGGGACACTGAGGTGACAGGATCTGTGGGGACACCAAGGTCTGAGGGTCTGTGGGGACACAAGACTGACGGGGTCTGTTGGGACACTGAGGTGATGGGGCCTCCAAAGACACCACCGAGGTGACAGAGTCTATGGGGACACCAAGGTGACAGGGTCTGTGGGGACACCAAGGTCTGTGAGAGAGAGAGATGAATCCCTGAGCTGGGGATATCAGGGAGACATGGACATCTGAGCTGGAGACCAGGGAAGAGACAGACTCCAAAATGAGATGCTGGAGAGAGATGGACTCCCAAACAGAGACACTGGGGAGAGACAGACCCCCAAGATGGAGATGCTCAGACCCCTGAGTTGGGGACACTGGAGAGAGCCAGACCCCCAACATGGGGATACTGAGTGGAGCCAGACCCCTGAGCTGGGAACGCTGGGAAGAGCCAAGGAGGGAGAATGGGACCCCCAGGCTGGAGACTGGAGAGAGCTGGGATATTGAGGAGAGCTGGATCTCTAAGCTGGGAAGCTGAGGAAACCTGAACCCCTGGGCTGGGATGCTGAGGAGAGCTGGACCCTTGAGTTGGGATGTTGAGGAAGAGCCAGAACTCCAGGCTGGGATGCTGAGGAGAGTTGGACCTCTGAGCTGGGACGCTGAGGAGAGTTGGACCTCTGAGCTGGGATGCTGAGGACAGCTGGAGCCCTGAGCTGGGACACCAGGGAGAGCCACACCCTGGGACTTACCAAAGCATTTACTCTGGTTGGTGGCACGGTCCACAAAGACTTTGGCAGAGATGACGTTGCCGAAAGGCAAGAACATCTGCGTGAGCTCCGCGTCCCCGAACTCCTGGGGCAGGTGATAAATAAACAGGTTACAGCCCTCGGGACCTGGGTGACACACAAAGGACAGCACACGTGAGCCATGAGGTGGGATCACCCTGGGGGGACACCGAGGAGCCCCCGGCCCCACGGAGGGGTGACCCCCACCCCTCACCTTCTCGCTGCTGCTGCGGGATGAGCGGTGCCTGCTGGGGAAAGGCTTGGCTGATGGGAGCATAGGCAGTGGGATATGCTGCTGGAAGAGAGAAACACGGAGCTGAGGCCACGGCATCTGTCCCAGCCCTGGGAAGGGCTGGGATGGGGATGTGCCCCACTGTCACCTGCAATGGAAGTGCCTCTCCTGCCCCAGGGCTGCTGGCTCTGCCTTTCCCACCCTTCCTGGCACACCAGGGATGCCGGAATGGCTCCCCCAGGAGGGATGTTTGTGATAGCAGTAATACAGACTCAAGGCTGAGGAAAGATGGCACTTTCGATTGAAAAACCCCAAACATTTGGGGTCCAAAACTTGATTTTCTGTTGAAAATCTGGATGTTGCTGTCAGTGCTCATAAAGAAACGGCTGCTGGGCTCGACACACTTCCATGGGAGGCTTTGACTCCCTTCTCCCCACAGCCCATCCCCTTGGCCATCAGATTTGGCCACGTGACAAACATCCAAGGACTTCTGGTGTCTCCATTACCTCCCAAACCTTGCCCTCTCTCCTAGGTGCCACTGCCAGGCCTCCCCACAGAGTTCTCTCAGTTCCATGGACATTAAAACTCTCTTTCCCCCATCTAAAATTTGCATGGAGGGCCAGGCCAGAAGCACATCCATGTTGGTGGGATGAGGGGATGGTGCTTTCATTGGCATCACCCTCATCACTGCCCTGGAGCTCCTGCCAGGGCACAGCACCTGGTGCTCCCCTCATCACTCCATGCCCACGCACACTGCCTCAATCCAGTGTTCAACCTCATGGTGACATTCAACTCCCAAAATTAAGGGTGAGGAGCAAAGAGGGGAGAGAGGGAAGGAGAGGGAAGCGGAGTTTGAGACCTGCATAGTGCTGCATGCCGGCATAGGCCTGCTGGAGGGGGTCTGCCACCGTGGGGCTTTGAGCTGGGAAGAGAAAAGAAAGAAAAAGGAAGAGAGAATAAGCCAGAGAAAGCCAGGGATGCACAGCTTCCATGGGAAAGGGCTGGGCTAAGTGCCACCACGGAGGGGCAGAGCTGCTCCCTGCCCGAATTCCCTCTTCCCTGTACCGCTCACAACACCATGGGAGGAGGGAATTCAGTAGGGATCAGCACACGACTGGTCTATTCAGCATATTCCCAAAGTGGGAAGCACCCCTGGAGCGTCCAGCATGAGCTGAGCATGTGTCCCCAGCCCAGGGGGATGTCCCCAGGCTCAGGGAACGTCCACAGCCCCGGGGGATGTTCCCAGCCCCGAGGGATGTCCCCAGGCTCAGGGAGCATCCACAGCCCAGGGGGATGTCCCCAGGCTCAGGGAGCACCCACAGCCCCGGGGGATGTTCCCAGCCCAGGGGGATGTCCCCAGGCTCAGGGAGCACCCACAGCCCCGGGGGATGTTCCCAGCCCTGAGGGATGTCCCCAGCCCTAGGAGCTGTGGCAGAGCCCCCGGGCAGTGTAGGAGGGTACCTGGGTAGGGGTGGATGCCGTTGGTGTAGATGGTGTCGGAGGCGGGCTGCCCGTTGGTCTGGGGTGGCAGGGGGCTGAAGCCGTTCACGCCGATGGGCGCGGCAATGCTGGGCACCGGCGCCGTGCTGATCCCCGGGGGGGTGCTCGTACCTGCGGGAGGGGGTGTCAGCGCTGGCAGCCCCCCCAAGAGTGCTGAGTGGCACATGGAGGGGGGTCATACCTGAAGAGGGGGTGAGGGGGGCGGCCACCAGCCCGCTGACGTTGAAGGCGGCCATTTGTTGCATCTGGGCGGCGGCGATGGCGGCCATGGGGTTGAGGCAAGTGCCCTGGGCAGCTGCCATCAGGGCTGCCTGCTGCTGCATGATCTTAGGGAAAGAAAGGGGGGAAAAGGGGAAAGAGTGCAGAAGGCAGAGAGGAGGGAGAAGACAGGGTAAATTAGCATTCCCGCTTTGCACCTGCACATGGGGGCTCCGAGGAATAAATGCCACCTGCTGCCAGACCTGGGGACAGGAAGAGGCCCAGGCGATGCTAAATATGGGACTACTGTGCCCTACAGCCACCCTTACCCAGAGGGTGAAGCCCTCTGTGTACCCCTAAACGGGGATACACCAGCCCTGACAGGCATCCGCACCCGCTGGCACTGGTACTTTCATGGGCCAAACCAGCCCCCCTGCAGCTACGGGGCCTCCCAAAAACCCCCCGGTGTGCAGCAGCTCCTACCGCTTGTGTGTAGGCCCCGTAGGCGCCAAACTGGATGGTCATGGGGTTGAAGATGCCCAGCTGCCCCGCCATCTGATGCATCCGACGCAGGGTCCTCTCCTTATCCGTGTCCGCAAACTTCACCACCAGGCTGGACGAGGCGCCCTGAGGCAGGAGGGAAGATGGGGTTGATGGCAGGACACCGGCAATGACCCCAGAACGTGTCCCCAGCTGTGGGTGCTGGCAGCATCCTCGGTCCCGGGGACATTGCCCAGCTTGGCAGTAGCCAGCGATCGATGGGAGGTCTAATTATAGCCAGTTTTTCTCCCAGGTGGCAGCTCCCTGACCTCTGCTTCCTTTTTCCCCTCCTCGTTCAGTTTTGACCTTCAGCGTTAATTAAACAGCCCCTATCTCCAGCACGGAGGGAATTAGCCCCGCACTCCCACCTCTGGGCTCAGCGCCCAGCAAGGAGGAACCTCGGGGTGATGTGGCCAACAAATTGCTGGTCTGTAGGATTTTGATCCAATTAGAGAGACGATCAAATTAGCTGGTGATGGGATTAGGCAGGGTCAGATGGGGCAGGGTGCGAGCCTGGCACTTACCGGCATGGTTTGGCTGCCGTGCAGGCTGTTGATGGCAGCCTGTGCCTCGGCATGGCTCCCATATTTCACAAAGGCACAACCTAAGGACACAGAAGGGACACAGCACAGGTTGGATTTGGCCACTGTGGGTCCACAAGGTGCCCACCCAGCACCCCAAAGCCCACCTTTGCTGGCTCCATCAGGCCCTCGCAGGATGGTGCACTCCTCGATTTGGCCGAAGGGCTCAAAGAGGCGGCGGACATCGTCCTCACTCTGTTGCTTCCCCAGCATGCCCACAAAGAGCTTCCTGTCTTCTAAAAACAAAACCAAGGCCATTGCAGAGCAGGATGTCCCTCCCGTCCCATCCCCTCATCACAAATGGTGTGTGGAGGGGAAGAGCCGGGTGACACCGGAGCACGGGGAGGGAATGACAACAATCCTGGGTTTACCACCTCCATCCTACAGAACACCCAGGGTGGGAAAAGCTCTCCTGTGGGGAAATTGCTGAGGGGTGAAGCTGGGAAGAGCTGTCACTTTAGGGAGTGGAGCTGGGGCTTTTCCCAGGGATAGAGGGGCCGACCCCCCTGGCGCCGAGGCGGGATGCGGCAGGGAACAAAGAGAACCCACAAACCAGCCGCGATCGCCTTCACATGATCGACTCACAGAACAACCCGCAGCCTCCGGCCGTGCCCGGGGGACATCAATAACCCAAACACAAGAGAAGGGAGAGTAAATAATGAGAATTTCATGATTATTACCAGCATCTGTCTTGTGCGGCCGCGCGCTCCCGCCGCACGCTAATGGCATTTGACAAAGAAAATAAGGTGCCCTGTCAAGAGCGTTGCCGGGGAAATAAATAAATAATGGCAGGAGACGATGAATGCTCTGTCCGTTAAGGTACCAGGAAAATTAGTTAAGGGAATAATGCTTGTGTGTTGTCTGGTTAAATATAAACCATCTCCCGATGAGGGCAGCCGGGGGTAGCGGGCTGGGCGGCCCAGTGTCGCCTCCCGGGCGAGGGGCCGGAGCCAGGAGCCCCAGCTCGCCCATCGATTTTTAATGCTTCACCAAGTACGCTCGGTAAGTGGGTAATTTATTTGCCAGGTCCCTCTGGGACGTGCTGGCACCAGCTCCCAGCGTGTTTAATAACGGGGTTTGAATAGGGGGGTGTCTACCTCGGCTGTCCTGCCGAGGGCAGGGGGCCCCATGGGAGCATCCCACGTGTCCGAGTGCGCCTACCTGCCCAGCAACACAGCAAATGTGGGATTTTGATCCAATTCCTGCAATTTTTGCCCACATTATCACCTCAGCCTGGAAATGGTGCAGCCCTATGAGCTGCGAATGCCCACGGAGAATTTTGGGGTGGGGGGATGGCAGTTTCTGTTTGAGAGGGGCTCGGGCCATGTGCAGCCAACTCCTGCACCCTGCCTCTGCTGGGGGTCCTGCAGGCAATGCTGGGCAGGGAATTGGCTTGTTTGGTGGATAAAGGCAGTGTGGGAGAGCAGCTGGCTGGCCCTGTGCCCTCCAGGATGTCGAGATGCTCGTGGTATGACATCAGGATGATGTCAGGACATTCCCAGGATGACATCCCAGCTGGCAGGGCAGGGAGAGACAAGATGGCATTTGCTCTGCACTCAGGTTTGGATGCCACCAGCAAAGGAAGCTCTTTTCACGGTTTCTCTGCAAACCAAACTCACCGCGGTGGCCCCCGCAATGCCATCGTGTGCCCCATTTCCCCCAGATGACCCTGTGCACCCCTGTCCGTGCCAGGCAGCCAGGGAACCTGGCTAGGGACCTACCTCCTCGGCCCTCGCTGTCGGCCGGCTTCACCTGGATGGGGCGGTTCATCTGCAACACACAAGGGGGAGCGAGTGGTCAGTGCGGTGCCCCCTGAACCCTTTCCATGGGGAACAGCAGGATTTGGCCCCAGAGTGGCACAGGGAGCCAGGAACAAGGGGAAGGCCGTGCAAGAACAGATCCGGGGCTCGCGGCCACGCCGACCTGGGGATGCCACATGTGGAGGGCGATGCTCCGGCCCCAGGGATGGGCACCCGGTGCTGCAGGCGCCCGCCGGGCTGCCGGTGCCAGGCTTGGCCGCCTGCCCACTTTCCTCGACTGCAAAGGACTGCAGAGGCAGCAGCAGCACCCCGCCAGCCCCAGCCCCTCCAGCACCACCGCCCTCCTCTCCCCAAACCTCACCCAAATTCGGCCTCCCCTTGTCCCCGCCGCGTGTACCCGCGAGTGCGACACGTGTGTGCAGCAGGACACGCCGGGCGGGCACACACAGCCCTGGCCCGCTGCCCCATGGAGCCATTTCTCCTCCTCTCTCCCCCTCCTTTTTCCCCTCTTTTAGCCGAAAAATGCTACAATTATGGCCGTATCCATGGCAACAAGCGTGCTTCCCCCGCGATGCTGCGGAGCCCGAGCCATGTGCTCGATGGGGTCGTCACGGCAACGGCGAGATGTCACGCATGACGGCGCGGGGGTGCGCACACGGACACGCCTCGAGCACACATGGGACAGTCACCCCCCCACGCGCATGTGCAGCCCCATCCCAGGGTGCCCCCACCACACCCCTGGAGGGGGTCCCCAAATTTCGGGGCTGCGTGGGGGCAGAGCCAGTCCCCCTCGCATCAGGGCGAGGAAGAGGATGGGGAAGAGAGAAGAGGAGGGAGGTTTCCACAGCAACCGCCTCGTCTCCAGGGAAACGTGGAGAGAAATGTCAGCGCAGAGCTGGGGATGGTCCAGGGAAGGGTTTGAGTCCCCAGAAGCCACTGGGTGGCACAGGGTGGCACCAAGGGACACCTCATCCGTCCATGTCACCAGCCCCCCGAACATCCATCCTGTGTGGGGCAGGATTCAGCTCACCCCAGACCCAGGAGGCTGTGACAGCAACGAGACCCTAAAAGCAGCACCCCCTGTCCCCCACATCCCTGCTGCAGCCGGGAGGAGGGAACCCCAGTTCTGGGGGGGCTGCTCCCCCTGCACTGACCCGCCAGCCCTATTTCCCAGCGTGATGGCCTTTGCTGGAATAAATTTCCCGTGCCCGCTGCTGTGTGCTTAATGCAATAAACCCAGCGAGGATGATTTAGAATAACATTTACGGAGCCGCAGAGTGTCATTTTGATGTGTCTCCCGTCTCCGCTCGCCGGTTATTAAACTGTATTGATTCCCCGGGAGCGGCTGATGTTTATAAATGTCAGGCCTCGGGGACTGGCTTAACCTACCCCAGGGCTGCTGCACCACGCCGGGGAGAAACCGCCCCGGCCTCTGGACACCCCCAAAAGGGGGTTTTGCCACCCTTGGCATTGCCACATGCCCATTATGAGGTGCCTGGTGACCCCCTGCACCAGCTCCTGTGCCACTCAGACCTCCGCCTGCGCCCAGCTGTCCCCACAGCACCCCTGCACCGTGTCCACACCGTCACCCACCGCTGCCCAACAGCCCTTCAGCCATTCCGCCCACCCCCCAACACCCATCCTTGCATTCACCCATCCCAGACACCCACACAATCACTCACACATCCATCTCCCCCCAGGATTCACCCATCCATCCCCCAACACTCATTCCCTAGCACTCATCCATATCCCCAACACTCATCCATCCATTCCCCAACACCCATCCATCCCCTTAGCATCCATCCATGCCCTCAGCACCTGTCCTCATCCATTCCCATAGCATTCATCCATATCACCAACATCCATCCATCCATTCCCCAACATCCAGTCCCACAGCATCCATCCGTCCCCATAGTACCCATCCATATCCCCAACACACACACACATCCATCCATCCATCCCCCAACACCCCTCCATCCCCATAGCACCCTCCACAGTCCTAACACCCATCCATCCCCATGGCACCCATCCATCCCCCATCTCCCTATCACCCACCTTTCCACCCCCACAGCACCCACACATCCACTCCCAGCTACCATCCATCTCCCCAACCCCGAGGCCATGGTCATAGGAGACCCTGGCTGGGGTGTCCCAGCACCCACCATCACTGTCACCCCACAGAGCCCCAGCTACAGCACCCCATGGCCAAACCACCCCTGCCCCACAGCCCAGGGGTCACCGTGGGTTGCTAAACCACCTCCTGACCGCTTGGGCACTGTCCCCCACCCAAATTTGGACCCCTCCAACTGCCTGGGCACTGGGGAGAGCCAGTCCATGGTGAATCACTGGCAGTGGGAACAGGGTCATTTCTAGCCTTTGTTCCTTCTTCAGCATCCTCCTCCTCCTCCTCCTCCTTCTCCTCAAAACCAACAGCTGGAGGATCCAGCAGGCCACCACGCATCCAAATGAGCCGAGATGGAGGTGGCAGGTGACGCTGGAGCAGCAGGCACCCGTGGGAGCCTGGTGTCCACGTCATGCTGGGGCCCCCGGGCAGCCAACACCCGGTGCAGGGAAAGAGAAACTGGGTTACAGGCAGTCACCCATCATGGGAACACCCTGCCAAAGCCCCAGGGGTGACCCACAGTGAGGGACACAGCCAGCCTAGGAACAATCACACCACCACACAGCCCTGCACGTGCACGGTCACCCTGGCACACCCCCTGCACAGCCACACCCCCCTACAGCCACACACCCACACACCCCTTAGCACCACCACAGACCCCCCAGCACCCTCCATGCACAACCACCCACCCACACACCCACTCATACACCCCTGGCACGGCCGTGCGCTCGTGCCCACGCAGCGCTGCACAACCAGCACTGCTGCGCACCCACGTGTGGCCACGCACCCACTGCACCCAGCCCCGTGTGCACCCGCCCTCCCCAAGCCCTCATGAACCCCCACGCACCCACACAGCACCCACAGCGCCCTCCCCGTGGCCGTGGATCCTGCACAGCTGCGGGCACACGCCCCGGGGTGCACAGCCAGCACTGGGACACAACGGCCCTCGCTTGAGTTTCCCCACTGCCACTGTAAACCCACAGCGGGACCCCCAGGAGCCCTTTATGGACACAGGGACACTCCAGGACACCGCCCTGGATGGCCACAGCACTCCCCAGCAGCACCCCCACCCCACTCCCATTCCCACCCACCCACACTGGGGCCTGGTGCAGTCCTGTGCACACCTGAGCACACCTGAGCAGCTCCCAGCACACCCCCAGTGTGGGGGCCTGTGCGACACCTGCATGCCCACCTGCACTCTGCTCCCCCCCTGCACACACTCACAGCCCCCTGGCCCACGTGCACCCACACCCACAGCCTGTCACCGACTCTGGGGGCAAAGACACCCCCAGCACCTCTTTACACACACACACACACAGACACCAACACACTTGCACACCCACCAACACCCACCTGTGCACACCCGGGGGGGACAAAGCTGTAGCCCCACCAACGCACGCCCACCCCCCTGCACCACCTGTGGGTGCAGCATCCCCCGAGCACTGCCCCCTGTACACCTGCAACCGCACACACACACAAACCAGGGTGGAAAAATACACCCTCCAGCCAACACACTGACACTAAACCCATCCCTGGGGGCTGATACACACCCTCACCAACACAGGCGTGCACATTCTCCATCTCTGCCTGCAAATACACCCTGCTCACCAACACACCCTGTCACTGGCAGTAGGTACACCCTTCTCACCGACACTCACACTCACATACAGCCTCCCTGCAAATACACCTCTTCACCAACAGCCTCTACCAACACCCTGCCCATTCCTGGATGCAGATACACCTCTTCACCAACACCTCCCTGCCGACATCCTCCCCATCCCTGGATGCAGATACAGCCTCTCACCACACACACACACAAACACAGTCACAATCCCTATCCCTGAGCGCAAATACATCCTCAGCACCAACAACTGCCCTGCCAATGCATGCACCTCATCTCTGGGTGCAGATACAGCCCACTCAACAACACCCACACACCCTATCCGTGGGTGCGGATACACCCCCTCACCAACACCTTTCCATCCCAATCCCTGGGAGCACATACATCCTGCTCGGCAACACCCCCACTCACACACCCCTTCCATGGCTGCAGATACACCCTGCTCAGCAACACCCTTCCATCCCCATCCCTGGGAGCAGATACACCCACTATCCAACACCCCTCCATCCTCATCCCTGGGTGCAGATACACCCTGCAACACCCACATCCTCCATCCATGGGTGCAGATACACCCTGCACACCAACACACACACCAACCCTGCGTGCTGATGCACCCTGCTCATCAACACCCCTCCATCCTCATCCCTGTGTGCAAATACATCCTGATCACCAACACCCCTCCATCTTCATCCCGAACCCTGTGTGCAAACACATCCTGATCACCAACACTGCTTCATCCCCACCCCCAGCCCATCCCTGGGAGCAGATACACCCCCTCACCGACACCTCTCCATCCTCGTTCCCATCCCCATCCCTGGGTTCAGATACATCCCTTCACCATCACCCCTGCCAACATCCCTTCATGCCGATCCCCGGGAGCAGATACAGCCCCTCACCATCACCCACATCCCTCCTACAACCTCCCCGGGCTCAGCCCCCCCACGCCGGCGCGGGCAGAGGCTGCCGGGCGGTGCCGGGCCGTGCCGGGCCGGGCGGAGCGGAGGCGGCGGCAGACAAAGGCGGGGCCCTACCTCGATGCAGAGGATCTTGGACCCGGCGGGCACCCACAGCACGGGCGGCCGCGGCCCGGGCGCCGGCACCTGCGGCAGCTGCATGGCCGGACCGGCCGGACCGGCACGGCGGCTCCACCCGAGGCGGCTCGGCTGGGCTCGGCTCAGCTCGGCTGGGCTCGGCTCGACTCGGCTGAGCTCGGCTCGGTTCGGCTGGGCTCGGCTGGGCTCGCGCAGCTGCGCGGGGGGCGGGGCAGGGGCGGGGCGGCCGCAGCCCCGGCGAGCCGAGCCGGGCCGGGCTGGGCCGAGGGGCGAGGCCGCGGTGGGACACGCCCCCAGGCTGGACACGCCCCCAGGCTGGACACGCCCCCCGCGCAGCGCCGGGGGCGGGGCCTGAAGGGGAGGGGAAAGAGGAGGGGGGAGGGGGGAAGAGGGGTGCTCAGGTGGAGGTGTGAGCACAGGTACAGAGGTGTGAGCACAGGTATAGAGGTGTGAGCACAGGTACAGGGGTGTGAGCAGGTACAGAGTGTGTGAGCACAGGTACAGGGGTGAGCACAGGTATAGAGGTGTGAGCACAGGTATAGAGGTGTGAGCACAGGTACAGGGGTGTGAGCACAGGTACAGGGGTGAGCACAGGTACAGGGGTGTGAGCACAGGTACAGAGTGTGTGAGCACAGGTACAGGTGTGAGCACATGTATAGAGGTGTGAGCACAGGTACAGGGGTGTGAGCAGGTACAGAGTGTGTGAGCACAGGTACAGGTGTGAGCACAGGTACAGGGGTGTGAGCAGGTACAGAGTGTGTGAGCACAGGTACAGGGGAGAGCACAGGTATAGAGGTGTGAGCACATTAGTATAGAGGTGTGAGCACAGGTACAGGGGGATTGTATAAGCACACACGGGTGTGCACAGGTACAGGAGGCATGCACAAGCACAGAGGGGTGTGCACAGGTAGAGAGGTACACAAGCACACGTGGGTGTGCACAAGCATGGAGGTGCGTGCACAGGCACAGGGGTGTTTTCACAGGCACACACAGGTGTCTACACAAGCACCCGTGGCTGTGCACAAGCACAGAGGTGGGCACACAGGCACAGAGGAGTGGTCACAAGCACAGTGACGTGTGCTCAGGCACAGACAGGTGAGCACACACAGATGGGAGCACCAACACAGGGGTTTGAGCACATGGCCACACCTGCCCAGATGCCCCCCACGAACACACAGGCACAGAGGGGTGTGCACAAACATGTGCCCAGGCAGGGCTTGTGCCCACACACTCACATGCACGCACAAGCTCACACGCATCCCTGTGCTCACCCTGTGGAAAGGGCCCAGCAGCTACGGCAGCCATACACCTCACCTGTGTGCCTGGTGAGATTCCCCCACGGCAGGGCCTGACCCCGCCTCCTTTAGGCTGCCGAAATGGGCTATTAACTCTTAAACCGACTAGCGCTCAGTCACCCCAGTGACAGCACATCTCAGGAAGCCACATCCCCTTGACCACGTCCCCCTCCGCCAGCCCCGCGCACCCGCGGCAGGGATTGATATTCACGGGCCCCGGCACGTTCCCCAGCCAACCCGCGGGCCTATTGATTTTTATTTAGGCGAATAATTAAATATTTATTTTCACTTTGTTAAGCTCGGGAGGTCGGAGCCCACAGAACGCGCAACAGCACGCGGGCGGCAGGAAAATCGATTCCTCGGTTTGCGGCCACTGGAAGTGGCTCCCGCGCCCCAGGGAGGTGTCACCGGCCCCCACCCCAGCTCACCCCGACCCCCGGTGTCACTCACCCCCGGCAGCGTCTTCTGCTCATGCAGGGCGCTCTGAGCCTTCAGCGCCGAGTCGCGGGCGCAGTAGGTGAGGAAGGCACAGCCTGCGGAGATGGGGAGAAGGGATCAGTGTCTGGCCTGGCACCGCCGCAGAGCCCTTGGCACACGGGGAACTGGTGGCATGGATAATATGCCACTGAGGTATCTCAGCACCCTGGCATCCAGCACCCCAGCACCATGGAGTCCAGCATCCCAGCACCCTGACAGCCCAGGACCCTGGTACTCAACACCATGGCATCTGGCACCCTGGTACCCTAGCATCCAGCACCCCAGCATCCTGGCATGGTGGCACTCAGCACCTGAGCATCCTGGCACCGTGGAATCCAGCCCCTTGGCACGATGGCATCCAGCGTTCCAGCACGCTGCAGAATGGCATCTAGCATCCCTGCAACCTGGCATGGTGGCATCCAGCACCTCAGCACCATGGCATCCTGCATCCCTTCACTCTGGCACCCAGCACCCTGGCATGTGGCAACCTGGTACTCTGGCACCCAGACACCCAGGTGGGCACCAGTGCAGCCACAGCTCACCCCCAAAACAGGGCGGGAGATGGAGCAGTGGGATAGACGAAGGAGCAAGGCAGGAGCAGGCAGCACGTGGGCAGTGCTGCTCCAGCCCTCGGCTCTGGGGAAAGCCACAGCCCACGTCCTCCAGGAAGAAGATCTCTCAGTGTCAAGGCCACGCATCCTGGCTTGCCACCACACTCCTCCCAGCCCTGAGCATCCTCCTTGGGATGAGACTTGTGTGGCGAAGGCGCTCCAGCTCCTCCGACATCGCGGTGCTTCGGGAATCGGGAATGCGCCTGGGGTGAGGTTTTCCCACGCTGACTCACGCTGCCGAACCGCTCGCTCACACGGAGCTGGCGGCGACAAGCGAGCCCTGGGGACAGGGTCCCGTCCTCTTCCCTCCATCTCTCCCAGAGCATTCCCGGTCCTCGTGCCGCTGCTGCGCTGCTCCCTCCCCGAGGGCTCCCCCCCAGTTTGCTGGGGTCACATCCAAAAGCATCTGAAAGTGATATTAAAACAGCAGCAAAACAGTTTTCCTTCAACAAAGTAAATATTTAATGAATAAAATTGACATTGATGCATTTTTAATATTGGCACAATTAAATCCGCCAGCTGATTAAGTATTAATAACTCTTAATAAGTACAATCAGCGTGCCTGGGAGGAGAGGCAGTGCAGCAGCAGGGTGGGGGACACCGAGGGATGGGGTCCCTCGCCTGCCTCGGGGTGTTGGGGACATCTGCCCTCGTGGGGAGCAAGGAGAGATCCCCCCTGGATACAATCCCTGCGGGTGGGAAGTGGAGATCAGCACAGCAGCTCGCCTCAGTCCCGGTGCCATTTCCAGTGTTTACCATCCGCAATCACATTGGCTTCCTCCTCTGTGCTCTTCTTTCTCTCTTTTTTTTCCCCCTTTTCCCTGCAGGCAACAATGTGGACAGTGCCCGGGGGTTCTGGAGAAGTTTGGAGGGCAGGCGCGGGAGCCATTCCGCTCCAGAGGCTCGCCGGGAGGGAGGATGCCGTTCAAATTGGAGGAGTGTCCGCAATTAAATCACGCGGCTGGGCCGCAGCCGTTGAAGCCCGTGATGGAAGGAGCGCTGAGGGGGCCTGGAAAGGTGCAAATCCCGTTGTTTCGGGCACACAAACAGCTTCAGAGGCACCTGGAGACATTTCGGAGGCCACGGTGCTGAGAATGGAGGAGTCCAGGCGGCCGCCCCACGGCCGAAGGGCATTGATGTGGCCACATCCGCAGGTGCCGAGTTTCGGCTTCCCGAAAGTCATGTTGAAACAGGTGCTGCCCGTGGCACAGGGGCTCGGTGACAGCGTGTGGATCCTGCCTGGGTGACACTGGGGTGCCCTGACACTGCTCCAGTGCTGCAGACCCCGGCTCACGGGAGGGGGTTTCTGGAGGGGCCCCAGAGGTGCTGTGTGAGCCCTTTGGTGTGTCGCTGCTCGGGGTGCTGGTGCTCTGCACCCCATGCCACGGTGCCACACAGCATCGGGGCACAGTGCAGCCAGGGGGGGCCCATCTGTGCTGGGTGCCTCGATGCCAGGTGAGTGCCTCCATCCCAGGGATGCTCCAACTCCAGTGGTACCCAAAACTCATGTGGGTGTCCCAGTGCCAGACAGGTGCCCCCAACCCAGACAGTGTCCCAAAATCCATTGGGGTGCTCCCAGCCCTGCAGTGCTCCGATCCCAGGGTGCCCCTAAGACAGATGGCAGCACCCTAACCCCAGGTGGGTGCCCCCCATGTGGGTGCTCCCCAGGTGTTCCCATCCTAGAGGTTCTTCCACCATTGGTGGGGGCCTCTTCCTGTGGGGTACCCCAATCTTAGGGGGCCCACATACCAGGATGCCCCATACTGGGATGCCCCCACCTCAGATGTACCTTCACCTCAGGGGTGCCTTCACCTTAGGGGTGCCTGATACCAGGGTGTCCCTAGTTCGGATGTACCTCTGCCTCAGAGGTACCCCATAGCAGTGTGGCCCATGTCAGGTGTACCTCCATTTCAATGGTGCCCCCAGCTCAGGGGTACCTTCACCTCAGGGGTATCCCCTCCTTGGGGTGCCCCATACTTATGGGTACCTCCAGATCAAGGGTACTTCCACCTTAAGTGTAACTCAACTGAGGGGTGCCCCACATTTGGGTGCCCCACCTCAGGGTGTCCCACCACAGAAGTACCTCCATTTCAGGGGTACATCACCTCAGGGGTACCCCCATCTCAGAGGTGCCCCATGCCAGCATGTCCCACCTCGGGGGTGTTTGCAGATCATGGGTGCCACATCTCAAAGTGTCCCGCCTGAGGGGTACCTGTACCTCGGGGTGCTCCACCTCAGGTTATCCCACCTCAGGGGTGCCTTCACCTCAGGGGTGCCACATATTTGAGTATCTTCACCTCAGCGGTGTCCCACCTCCAAGGTACCTCACCTCATGTCTTCATCTCAGGGTTGTCCCACATCAGGGATGTCCCACCTCAGAGGTTCCCCTGTCTCCAGGTGCTCCATCTCAGGATGTCCCACCTGACAGGTACCCACCCCTATCTCAGGGCACTCCACCTTAGGATGTTCAACCCCAGCAGTGCCCCATAGGTGCCACATCTCAGGTTGTCCCACCTGAGTAGTATTCAAATCAGGGGTGCCTTCACCTCAGGGATGTCCCACCTCAGGGGTGTCTTCACATCAGGGGTCCCCCTATATCAGGGTCCTCGACCTCATGTTTTCCCACCTCAGGGTGTCCCACCTGAGGGGTTCCCCTATCTCAGAGCACTCCACCTCAAGCATCCCACCTGAGGGGTACCTCACGTCAGGAGAGCCCCACATCTGGGTGCCCCATCTCAGGGCGTCCCACCTGAGGGGTACCTCACCTCAGGGGTGTCTTCACATCAGGGCACCCCACCTGAGAGACAGGACCCCTCACCTGAGGGGTTCCCCCCACCTCAGGACGCTCCACCTGAAGGGTCCCTCACTGGAGGGGTCCCCCTACCGCGGGATGTCCCACCCCAGGGGTGCCCCATACTCAGGTGCCACATGTCAGGGGTCTCCCACCTGAGGGGTCCCCTATTTCAGGGCACTGCACCTCAGGGTGTCCCACACGAGCAGTACCTCACCTGAGGGTTCCCCCCCCGCCTCAGGGTGTCCCACCTGAGCGGTACCTCACCTGAGAGTCGTCCCCCCCTCAGGGTGTCCCACCTGAGCGATACCTCCCCTCAGGCCAGCCCCATCCCCGGGTGCCCCCCTCACAGTGTCCCACCCGGGGGGTGTCCCCGGCCCGGCGCCCCCGCACCTTTGTGCATGCCGGTGAAGCGATCCTTGAGCACGGTGAGCTCGTAGATGCGGCCGAACTCCTCGAAGAGCGGCTTGAGGTCGCTCTCCTCCAGGTTGCGCGGGATCTGCCCCACGAACAGCTTGATGGCGTCGTGGTCCTTCATGGCGATGGCGCCGGGCGGGCGGCTCAGCCCGTTCACCCGGCCGCTGTTCGCGGTGCTGAACGCCGCCCCCGCCGCCTCGCCCGCCGCCGCCGCCGCCGCCGCCATGGCCCGCCCGGCACCGCCCGCCCGCCCGGCACCGCCCCGCTCGGCTCGGCTCGGCTCGGCTGGGCTCGGCTGGGCTCGGCTAGGCTCGGCTCCGCTCGGCTCGGCCCGGCCCCGCTCGGCCCCGCTCGGCACCGCCCCGCTCGGCCCCGCTCGTCTCGGCTCGGCCCGCGCCCGCCCGCGGGCTCGTGACGTCAGCCAGCGGGCCCCGCCCAGCCGCGCCGTATTAGCATAATGAGGGAGCGGCGGCCAATCAGGGTGGGGGGCGGGGAGAGGGGCGGAGGGCTCCGCCCACTGCTGCCCCCTGCCGGGCTGGCCCGGAGCCCCCCCATCACCCCCATCGCCCCCCCGGTCCATCACCCCTGTGTCCCACATCATTCCCATCGCCCCCCATCAACCTCCGTCACCCCCATCACCCCCCCCATCATCCCCATCGCTCCCATCGTTGCCATCATCTCCATCACCCTCCTGGTCCATCACCCCCCGTGTCCCCCATCGCCCCCATGTCTCCCATCACCCCCATCATCCCCATCACTCTCCCGGTCCATTGCCCCTATGTCCCTCATTATCCTCCATCACCCCCATCAGCCCCCCCACCCTCCCATCACCCCCGGCATGCTCTGCAACCCCCCATCCCCCCCATCGCCCCCCAATGTACCCCCTCCCTGCTGCACCCCATGTCACCCAAAAAATCTGTAATTAGACTGAGCGACTTTAATACCTGGCGTGGTCGTTAATTAATTAATTAGTCCCAGAGCAGCAGCTGGGGGTGCCCAGCTTCCCCGGCACTACCACGCGTGTGCAGCTGTGTGAGTGTGCAAGCGTGTGCTGTGTGGGCATGTGGGTGTGCAAGGGTGCTGTGTGTGTGCCACTCTACACAAGCACGCGTGTGTATGTTCAAGCATGTGCCGTGGTGTGTGTGCAAGCATGTGCAAGCACATACACGTGCTGCAAGCATGCACGTGTGGCAGCAAGAGTGCACACGTGTGCAAGTACAGGCATGGGCACGCACAGGCACATGCAGTTGCAGGCCTGTGTGTGAGCCTGTGCAATTTGCATGTGTGTGCAAGTGTGCACGTGTGTGCAAGCATGTACAGCAATGTACGTGCTTGTAAGGACCCACAGGCACGTGTGTGCAAGCGTGTGCATGAGCGCACGTGTGTGCAGGGACCCAAATGCACGTGTGCAACTGTGTGCACGTTTGTGCAAGTGTATGAGGGCACATGTGTGCAACTGCCCCCACGGATGTGTGTGGAAGCGTGTCCACAAGTGCATGTCTGCAAGGAGTCGCATGTGTGTGCAAGCATGTACATGGAGTGTACATGTGTGCAAGAGCCCATGTGTGCAAGCATGTGCACATGTGTGCAAAGGCCTGTATGCATGTGTGTGCAAGCGTGTGCATGAGTGCATGTGTGTGAGGACCCAGAACTACACTTGTGGAAGTGTGTGCATGTGTTTACAAGCACACACAGGATGCACACATAACGAACACACGTGTTCACAAGCACATATGTGTTTACAAGCACACACAAGATGCACACATAATGAACACACGTGTTTACAAGCACATATGTGTTTACAAGCACACACAACGCACATGCATTTACAAGCACACGATGAACACACATTGTTTACAAGCACACACACAATGCACACACACGTTTACAAGCACACACACAACGCACACACATGTTTACAAGCACACACATGATGCACACACGGGTTTACAAGCAGACACGTGCCCGTGTGTCCCAATAAACCCCCCTGGCCGGTGCCGGCGCCCACGGGTGGGTTGGGGATGCTGGGAGCACAATCCTGCCGGAATCCGGGGGCTTGGCGGCTGCTCCTCGCTGCCGCTTGGGTTTATTTTTAAACCCGTTGGCCCCGAGTGATTCACACGCTGCCTGTTCCCTGTTCCTGCTCCCCAGCAAGTTTTACGCGACCAAAATAGATGTTCTGGAAGGAACGGACCACCCGGCGATTCCGCGGCGGGGAGAGCGGGGTGCTCCCGGGATCCCGGCCCTTCCAAGGGTAGGAATGTCACAGAGCCACTCCCAGTATGGTGGTTTTGGGGGGATGCTGGTGCAGACACCCTGGAAAATGGGACCATTCTGGCATGATGTTTAACCTGGATCACAGTACCAGGCTCTAGTGGAAGGCGCTGGTTTGGGGGGTCCCCCATGGAGCATCCCAGGCCCTGTGGGCTCTCACACCTGGCTGTGGGTGAAAGGGAGCCCGGCAAGGCAGGGGGACAAGTGGGATGCAGGTAGGGAGTTGGGATGGGGTGGTGAAGAGCATTTCTGTGCACACAGAGCAATGCCTGGGGAGCAGAGCATCATCCCTGGGAACAGAGCATCCCCCTTGGGAACAGAGCACCCTTCCCAGGGCCAGGGCCCTCCTTGTCCCCACGCTCACCAGTAGCAGCTCCCTGCGGTGACCAAAGCACCCGACTGAGGTACCACTTCACACCATGCTGGGAGAAGAAAAAAGGGAAAAAATCCAACTTTTAAAAATAGGAAGCAGTAGTAACTGTTAATTCACTATTTTTAATTTAAATTTCAACCATAAAAGGTTTCCAGCCATAACAGAGGATCTCACTCAGTTAAGACCAAGACACACACACAATAGTCCCATCCAGCCAGGATTTCTCTCAGAGATTCCCTACTTTCAGCTGAACACCGTTTCCAGCACGGCACCAGAGGACAACAATCACACCTGTCCCAGTTCTACAGGACAGTAGCATCACTGGTTTCTTCTCCAAGGAAAACACCATCCAAAGAAACCCCTGTGGATGGAGGACACCTAGAGCTGATCTCCTCATCCTGAGGACAACAGAGCAGGAGGAGAGCTGGGTCAGCTGGCCAAATCCTGAGCAGAGGTGACGGTCTGAAAGGCTGAGCAGTGATTCCACAATATCCATGTACCCCTCAGCAGGTTTGCAAGGGCTCCCTGGAGAGGCTCCAGGGTGTCATCTGCTGAGGAGAAGCCAGAGGAGGTGGCAGCAGCCAGGGCTTGGGGCAGCAGAGGTGGTGGTTTGCAGGCCAACATCCTGTCTGAACATTGGAGAAAGAAGGGACAAGGACAGGAACCCAGAGCACAGCGTGACTGCAGAAGAAAACCCTGTGACAGCAGCAGAGACTAAGCACAGTTTATCCAGCTGAGCAGGCACCCTGCAAGCTCAGGAGCTGCCGGGAAGATGCTCCTCCACTGGCATCTCTGGAGCAAGCCCTACCCATCTCCTGCTAACAATAACCCTTGCATGGTCTCCCAAGCCCCAGCTGAGCAGGAAAAGGCACCTTTTTCCTCTTTGGGGTCATTTATTTATAGATTTAAAGAAATAAAAATAGAAAGAGAGGCGAGAGTGCACACCAAGGCAAAAAAATGTTCATTGCAACAAAGCCAAAGCACAAGGTGGGGTAGGAAGGGGTCCCTTTGCCAAAACAGCAGTTTTTGAGGGGTGGAAATCCTTCCTCCTGCGCGTACAGTGACCGAGGGCAGCAGGGCTCTCCCTTCAGACCTCACCAAACTCATTTTCACAGTATCCTACGTAGAGAGGCTCGGCCTGGACACCACGCCTGGGAAGAGAACAGAAAGATGGCATCAGGGAGAGGGCACAGGCAGAGCCCATCACTGGGCTTCAGGGGTTCCGGGAGAGCAGGGTGGCCACGGGTGCCCAGTTTCAGGTGTGAAAAGGAGGGAGAAGTTTTTCATCCTGCGCTTATAGACTCAGTTTTTGCTCATGTGTGGGAGCACATGGTGAGGACAGGTTTCCTGGGGGAGCTGGTGCTGCAGGAGGGGTGGCAATAGCTGACAGGCCCCCTCCTTCCTCAGCACAAAGCCCTCTCCTCACCAGAGCCACCAGCCCACGCCAGCAGCAAGGGCCCGTCTTCCAGCACTGCACAAAGCGAGCTCTGCCCACGCAGCAGCAGCAGGAAAACCAGGGCTTTCCATAAGAACAAGGGTCATTTTGCAGCAGGGAAAGCCCTTCACCCTCACTGCCCCTCCCAAGCCTGTGCCCAGATGGGGTGGCAGCTGTGCCAGCACGGTTACCCGAGCAGTGTGCAGCGGAACTCCGACAGCCGGGCGTAGGCATCGTCCATGTTCCTGACGGTGCTGTTGCTCCACAGCCTCTCAGCTACGGCCCCAGCTCTCGGCCTTGAGGATGAGGGACAAGCAGTCAGGTCAGGGGGAGCTCAAAAGCTTCTCACACAAAGCTCTGAGCTCCCAAACACTTTCTTGACCGGTGTTCTTCCACACACAAAGGCTTCTGTGCATGCAAAGATCCACTCCTGGACACATGTGGATCAGGAGTGGACGAGGGTGACAGGACAAACCAGTGTTAAACACGTCCTGGTTGCAGCAGCAGGTTGTACAGGGCATGTTACAGCCTCACAAACCCTCATTTCAGCCTCGTGAAGCTGTTCCCAGCACAGAGGTGCTGCAGGAGACAGGGACAGGCACCATACACAGACCAAATCCACGAGTTCAGCAAGTGATGCTCGGTGGTGAAGGAAAGGGACATGAGCCTGGCCTGACGAGATCCAAGTGACCTCCCCATGGCCTCTCTTACCAGAGCCTGGGGGTCAGGTTGGTGACGTCCACGTATTCACCCCACATACAGGCCTCGCCACCGATCACCAGGGCCTTCTGCTCAGGGCTGCCTGTGGAGGGACAGCACCCAGGTGATGCATTAGCCAGACACCCAGCCCTGGCACCACCTCCGAGTGCCAGCCAGCTGCCACACAGGAAGGGGACACAAGGGACACACCACTGAAGTCCAAGGGCTCCACCCTGTAGGCTTCCATCCAGTCCTGCCCGTAGGAGATGCGGTTGAGGTACCAGGGCGCAGAGAGCAGGGCATGGTAGCCAGCCCTGGTGACATTGGCCATCTCCTCCTTGTACGGCGTGAGGAGGTTCTCCTTCCACACGTGGATGATGGTGTCCTGCCTCACCTGAGCACAGGTGAACAACGTGCAGGGGATCAGTGTGGTGACAAGAGCATCACCTGCCCCTGCAACCAGAGTGCCCTGATCCCATCCACATCCCCAAAGGGAAACTGAGGCAGACTTGGGCTGGCCTTGATTTTTGAGCCACCTCCCATCTGGTTTGCAGGAGCAATAGAGAGAGGGATAAGGCCATTTGCAGAGTGTCCTGGGCAAGGTTAAAACCTGCCTCTTGCAGGTGCACACACAAGAGGAGAGCAGAGCACTGGCAACAGTGTGACAAAACCACCATGAGAGCACCTCACTGGCAGCACCATCTGAGGATCAATTCCAGATTCATAACAGAGTAACCCCCACCAGCCCCAGTACAGCCCCCCCAGAGCACACCAGTGTCTGACTGGGATGCTGACACTGTTCACCCCAGCACAGGCAGCTCTCACCTGCACATCGTTGTCAAAGACCTCCTGCCACACGATATAACCTTTGCTGAGGGAAGAGACGATTTCCAGAAGCCTGAAGAGGAAAAAGTACTGAGTTTTTGGTGATCCTCGTGACCCTCTCTTGGGTGGTTACATACAGCCACAGGAGCAGCACAGATATTCCCAACACCCACAGCTGGATGTGAAGGTACTTCTGAAGGAGAAGAGAGTGAGCACAGCCCCTTATGGGGCTTCTTTCTCTTCAGTCCCAGGCTTTTTCGTGGTCAATCTCCCAATAAAATGCTTCCTTTGGGGCCAGGGAGACATGCCCAATGGGGATGCTCCTGAAAAGGAGATCTGGGGTCCCTAAGACAGCAGAAGACATTTGTGCTGGTCACACAGTGCAGCTGCAGGCCCCAGATGCCCCTGTTCCTACCTCTGGATGTACAAAGACTCTAATTTTTTGTAATCGTCACCAAAGTCCATCTCCTTCATGAAAGCACGAATTTTTGGATTGGATCTCCTGTGCACCAAAGAGAAGAGAATAAAAGCATCACAATCTGAACTCTGGAGTAAGGCCAAGACATGGTCAAGTCCTTCCCACACTGGTCCAAGGCTTGCCCAGGCATTCCCAGAGCTGTGGCTGCACCAGGACCAGCAGCTCCTTATATCCAGCATCACCCTGAGCATTGAAACCCCATGCACCTCCACTCCCCCTGGCCTGGGGGAGCAGGACACCAAAAATCCAGAAGTGATGGGCTTGGACTCCAGTCCCAGATACTCCACCCCAGTCCCCACCCAGACTGACCTCAGACTCACCAGCATGTGAAATCCACCTCATCACCACCGAGGTGGAGAAAGAAGTCCGGGAACACAGAGCTGACTTCCCGGAACAAACTGGTCACAAACTCGTAGGTGCTGTTAAGGATGGGGTTGATGGGCCCGTAGGTTCCAGAAGGCTCCTGGACCACATAGCAGGGAGTCAGGAGGCCTGGAGCACCTGGATGATAACAAATGCAGGATGGTGAGGAAGGGTCAAAATGTGGTCATGTCACTGCCTACAACACCCCCGATCCTCCTCAGCACAGCCCAGGGCCTTCCATGGGACAGGAAAGCAGGGCCAGCCACAGCTCTGGCTGTGACCAGAAGCACAGGGTGAACTCCAGCACAGGCCATGGGATTTGGAAGCAGAAGAATGGAAGAGAAAGAGACAATGGAATGTTTTCCTGGAGCTTCTTGCACTTCCAGACATGGAAGAGGAGACACTTGCAGTCCTTGCAGCAGAAAGTGCTGCAACAGGACTGGGGCACAGCTGCGCAGAGCGAGGAAGCTTGGTCAGCTGCACCCCCAGTTAAACACAAGATCCTTGCAATATCCACGATGATTCTGGTAGAGCAGATCTCCCCTGAAAAACCCCAAAATCACTCACCTTGGACACAAGAAGAGGTGGAAACGTTTTTCTTTTGGCTTTTGTTCCAGAAGATGGACCACTGGGTCCCAAACGATGGTTTGCTCCTCCTCAAAGCCAGTCTGTGGGACATGGCTCCCCACACCCAGCTTTTAGGATTGAGGTTGTATATCCCAATCCTGCCCCTGGAACTATCCCAACTCTCCTCACAGCAGCAGCAGGCAGGGTCTGCCCCTCACCTGGACCCCAGGAGAGGGTGTGGCCGGGAGTGTCGAACTCTGGGATGACCCTGATGCCATGCAGCCGGGCGTACTCGATCACGGAGCGCACGTCGCTGGCAGTGTACACGTGGGTCATGGCATTGAAGGCTCCCTGGGAACACAGAAATGCTCAGTGCCTTGCTCAGGAGCAGAGAGAGGGATCTGCTCACCTGGGCTGGTACATGGAGATCGGGGAGGGTTACCTTCTTGCTGAGCTCTGGGAATGTGGAGCTCTCATAGGGGAAAGACGGGTCATCCACAATGTGCCAGTGAAACACATTGAACTTGTTGTAAGCCATGACATCCTGGGAGGGAACAGGAACAAAGATGAACGTGCCCTGTCCCTTCTGAAAAGTCACCCAGCTTGACACAGAAAGTGTACAAGGTCCCCATGCTCCAAAAGGACAAGGCAGAGTTCCTAAATGATCACTAGGATTGAAGAGAGATTCAGACACCTCTCTTGAAACACAACAGCACCACGAAGAGCTGCAAAGGGCCAGGAGTATCTCTGCTTACAGTAAAATCCCTGTTCTCCCTATAATTGAGCCAGTAGTGGAGACCTGGAAGTTTAATTCTGCTTGGGATGAGCACAGAAGCACCACCCACCTTTGCCAGTGTTTTCCCTCACCTTAGAAACAACCCAGCCTCAGACAGTAACTTGGACTGCAGGAACCCAAGACATCTCAGTTTTCTTCTTCTACAAAGGGAGCTGAGAAATCACCCACACAAGGCAGCACAGGAAACCCTCAGTGGTCACAGAGGACAGGACACACAATTAAACCGCCCTGTCTCCCAGCACAGGTGCCCTACCAGAGTTTCCAGGATGGCTCTCAGGGGCAGGTAGTGACGAGAGGTGTCCAGCAACAGTCCCCGGTGAGGGAAGCGAGGAAAGTCCACAATTTCTGTCTCATTGATGTAGTACTGCACTTGGAAAACATGAGCAACACATGAGCAGGACACTGGGCAAACAGCCCTTAGCAGGAGGCAGTCAGGGTCACTGTTGTCCCCGGGGCTGCGTGGACAGGGCTGCCCTCACTGCCCAGAGTGCCAGCTGGCCAGAAAGAGCTGCAGCCACTCAGAAGGCAGGGATTTGGCTGGATCAATGAATCTCCACGTGGCCCTTGGCAAGGCTGTGCCACACTGCTGGTACCCCCTCATCCCGAGCATCCCAGCAACCCTCAGCCTGTCCCCATGGAGGCAGGAGCACTATGGAGAGCCACCTGCCCGCAGGAGATGAGGCCAGGACTCACTGTGCCGTTCTCGTCTCTCCCAACGAGCTGGCTGAACGTTTCCAGGCCTGCAGGAAAACCACACACAGCCCCTTCCTCAGCACAGACTCCCTCAAAGGAGCAGAGCTCAATTAACAAAGAAGTCCATGGAAAGAGAGAGGCACAGAGAGGCATCCCCACAGGCCCAAGGCAGGGAGAGCGGGAATGCCCCACTGGAAGCACAGCTCACCTCGGAGAACTCCCCAGATGGCCTCAGCAGAGAGCAGCATGGAGCCCTTGGACACGACCAGCTTATCTGGAACACAGCATCAGGGGCTGTGCTGCCATCAGGCCCCACTGCCACGAGAGCCCCAGCACCAAGCAGGGATCAGGCACAGCACTGCACCCTGAGATCCCAGAGAACCAAATTCTGGTTTTCTTTTGCTGTTTTAAACCTCTCCCCGCTGCTTTATCAGCACCCTGAGGTAAGTCCCTCCCTCCCTGCCCCAGGTTCTCAATAACAGAGAAGGGTTGGTGCCTCCCCAAAAGCGGGGGTATAACTGCTGCACAGTGCTATTTCCCAGGGATGGGCACAGAAACAGCCACATTCCCTCTCCAGTCACTCCCTCCTACTCCCAACCCCAATACTTACAGCTCTCCTTGGAGTCCAGGTTGGGATACCCATCACAGCCTGGCATGGCAACGTAGACGAGGAGCTGAGTGCAGGGTGTCCCCCAGGATGGTTCATTCTCTGCAAACAACACAGATATCGACCCCATCCTAGCTCTTCTCCTTGCTTCAAGCCCACCACCATCCTCCCAGCTCAGCTAGCAACAGAGGCACAGGAGCACATGGACTTCCAACACACGTGGCAGAAATGGGGACCCCCTCCTGCACCCCAAAACAGGCACAGGGATGTTCAGCAGGGGCTAATTTCAATCGAGCCAACCAGGAGCACATGAGCTGATCCCAACCTTCCACATGGAGAAGGTCTGCTAGTGAGGAGACCCCCAGGGGAGGCTTCTCAGGGAAGCTTCACAAGAGAGAAGAGACATCAGAGTATGGACCAGCAGCAGCCCCCAAGGCTTCCTGGACACCAGCCCTGGCTCTAAGCTACAGCCACAACTAGTCAAAGCTTATCCATGAGGGTAAAGAGCATCATGTTTCCAAACTCTCCCAGCATTGGGAACAAAGTACAAGCCCAAGAGCTCTGCCCTACCCTTTGCAAAGAAACCCTGTAAAAAAGGTGCAGAATGAATCTGCTGAGTTAGAGGCAACCAAAAGGTCTCACCGAGAACAGAAAAGCTCCTGAACACCTTCACCTTCTGCAGGCAGGGCCCAGGTGCAGTGGCTGGAGAAATAAACCTGATCACATTCAGACCCTAAACGGGAGCTCTGGCCACACTTCCCAAACTGAATGACAGCTTCAAAGGATGCACAGGCCTGAGTTCTTACTGAAGTAACTCCCTCAACTCCAAAGGGAGGTGTTCAACCTTCTCTGGGACGCATGGGATTAGTCACAGCATTCTGTGGCCAAGAGGAGTGTGGGGCAGCAGGGTGGGACCCGGCTCATCCCAGCCAAGATCCATGCCTACACCCCCACAGCATTCCTGGGCACAGCCAACGCTCCAAGCAGTCACTAAAAATAAAGAGCTTGGCTTGGAGTGAGCCAAAGCACCAAGGAGACCCCAGGGAGACTGTGGCACTGCCAGCGTGTGGGTGAAACGCAGGGAGCCCCTGCTCCACAACTCGCAGGAGCCACGAACCCCGGATTTCTCCATGAAGGAATGACGAAACCTCTGCAGAGAGAAGGAAAACAGCTCCAAGCTAGCCCTCTGTTTTGAGCTGGTTGCAGACAAGCTGGTAGCCAAGGCAACCTCACAGATGTGCGAGCGGCACAGCAAGACCTGATCCCTCCTCTCGGGAAGGCGGCAGCTCACCACGAACAGCTGCCCCCAGGCCTGGGGACGTAGGAAATACTCATCCTGCCGGGGACCCTCAACAGAACTGGTCCCACCATCACACACCGCATTTAAACCTGCCCAGGGAGACACTGCCCAACCCAAACACAGCCTCCTTGGCCAAGGAGCAGGCAGGAACCGACACCACTAAACCCTGAAGCCAGCGCAGACAGAAAATGGTCTCTGCCATTTCTCTATTAATAAAACTTATTTCCTTCCATCCAGGGTTTCCATTGCCTGTTCTTACTAACCACCCATGCAAAAAAAAAAAAAAAAAAGCAAGCAAAGGGGAAAAAAGGTCTTAAAATAATTTGTGTAGTTTGAGCATCATAAAGCAGGGCGTATGGAAAGCGATGAGTGTGAGCTCGATCTCGTGATCACAATGTTGCTCCGAGTGATTTGATGGTCACATTTCCCCTCTGAGAGGAACAGGAGAGCATGAATAATTAGATCAGCTGTTTTTAGTTCCTAGCAGCAAAAGAGAGCCAAGAGGAGCCTTCTCAGCTCCCAAACCGAAATTTATTTCTATTGCTACTCACAAGAGTGGAAAAAATAAAATAAGCCAAATGGTTCTTCTCTGTTTCAAACCTGCTTTTTTCAAAGCACGATGTGCTCAACGAGAAGCTGAGCAGCTTCCAACGCCACCACCCTTCTCTGCTTTGATCAGCAGCAACAGAGTTCACACTGACATTTAAAACACTCGGGAGCAGAGTTACTAGCTCTTTCTGATGAATGAAGCACTTCGTATTCCCTGGATATAGCACTTCAGGCTGCAGCAGACCCACGCAGCCACTGAGATCCATGCATGCCGGCTCCACAGCCAGGAAATTTCTTGCAGCTCATCCCTGACATGCCATGGGTGCTATCACTAAGATGTCTGGGTGCAAGAAACCTTTAGAACCTGTCCCAAAGCAAACTCCGGCTCTCCAAGCTTTTGCCTTTCCTCATCTTACCCTACAATTTCAGGATGAATCCAAGAGCTAATCCCTCTCTGGCAGAAAAGCCACACTGCCTCGGGACGTTTAGCAGCTCTGCTTTGGCAGATGAGCTCCATGGCAGGAACATATACTTGGAAGAACACACACGATGCAGCAAGTCTTTCCTCAAGGTAAAGCCTCACAGGGAACAGCAAGAGCTGCTAGGAACAGAAAGAGCCAAGACTTACAAGCAACCCTGGAGCAAGAGTGGTTGCAAGACCGGCAGTGGCTCTCCCTGCAGCCACAAGAGAAGGAAGCGAAATGAAGCAACGGGGAGGTGAAACCCTGTCCAGAGGAGATAAAAAATGAGATGGAGGGAACTCTCGAGAGCAAGAGCTTAAACCCTGGAAGGAAATGAAGATAACTAGTGCTCGCTGTGCCAACTGGGTCAGATTTTGTCATCTGCAGTTTGTGGCATTGCCCTCCGCATCCCAACGCACCGCTGCCCTGTGCCACCACACTCCCCCAAGCCAGCTCGCCGTCACACCCAGCCTGCACCTCCCGCCCCACCAGTCCCCGCCGGACTGAGGGGAGGCAGGCGGACACCCAAACCCCGTGGTCTGACCCCAAAATAAACGCGGGTTTGGGTTTGGGGGGTGTTAAGAATAAAGCCACGGAGAAAAGGGTCACCCCCATCCCGCCTCACCGGTCGGGCGGGCGAAGAGCAGCGCCCGGTACCGCTGGAAGGCGGAGTCCAGCACATCGCAGCCCGGCCCCACGGCCGAGCCGTCCGCGGCGGCGAAGCGGAATTGGCCGGGAGGCAGCGGACAGCGACCGCCGCCGGGCGGGGAGTGCTGGGCCTGGGGCTGCGGCCACACGGCCCCCGCCGGGCCCGGCAGCACCAGGAGCAGCAGCGGCGGGAGCAGCAGCCGCCGCAGCGCCCGCGCCGCCGCCATGTCGCACTCGCAGCCTGAGGGAGGCGGCGGCACCGCCCGGCAACGGGGGACGGGCGGCCGCGAAATGGCAGCTCGGGCCCGCCCTCACGGCCTCCCCCGGCTGCCCCGTCACCCCAGAGCCGCCTCTCGCACCCCGCAGCCGCCTGCCCCTTTTCAAAGAAATCCCCCAAACCCCTGCAGCTCCTCACCGAGGGTCATTTGACCCCCCAGCCCTCAAGGTTTAGAGTCCCCCTCCCACCCCTGGCCGTGCTTCCCACCCTCGGGGAGCCTCAGCAGCCTGATTTGGAGTTTGAGGAGATGAATGATTTAACATGTATTTCACCCACGCTGCTTTCATAGACTCACAGAATGGTTTGGGCTGGAAGAGATCTTAAAGATCATTTCATTCCAGCTCCCTGCCATGGGCAGGGACACTTTCCACAAACCCAGGTTGCTCCAAGCCCCGTCCAACCTGGCCTTGGACACTTCTAGGGATGGAGCAGCCACAGCTTCTCTGGGCAACCTGTGCCAGGGCCTCTCCACCCTAGATCTAACCTCATTAGACTGTCTGTTTGAAACCAGCACCAGTACATGCTTTGGATCCACCTTGGGTCTGGGTGTTTTCTGTTGGTGTTGCGTATTTTTATGAGCAATACCAAATATAAATCAGCCCTTGCACAGTTTTCCAGGGATATTTTATATGTGGCAGATGAAATATTCATTGGACTGTACAAAAAAAAGGGGCTTTATCCCATGATGGAACCTCACAGTGAAGTATTGCAGAGATGCTTTCCATACGGCACTTGGCTTTTCCTAGGAAAGCCTTAACCTCAGATGAACTCTGTTTAATTTTGCCTCCTGTCTTCAGCTCTGCTTTCCTCAGCAATCCCCAAGTCAAATAAAGACCTTAAGCTCAGGTCTTTCCCATCTAATTGCCAGCACAAACCTACATGGGAACCAAGTCCATCAAATTATTAAAAACCTGTTGTCCTAGAAAACTGCAGGCTATCAGGAGCACTGGAAGACAAGCCACAGGCATGGGAGCAAGCAGGAAATTAAACAAATGGTACAAAAGAAAGCATGACAAGGGAGATGGCCCCATCATACAAGAGGAAAAATCACTCTGCTTGAGGAGGACATGACCATAGAAAGGACTGGTGAGGAATTTAAAGCATTGTTCTTCACGTGAGCAGTGTAGAGAGAATGGGATCAACAGGAAGAAAGCATTTTGTAGAAAAAAATATCAAGGAACTTGTCAAAGGTTAGAAAAGCACCAGCACAAAGTACAGGACTGATGGTGAAAGGAGAAGAGCTGGGAGGACATGGAAGGGTTCTGTGGGGCTGGAGAGGGATGGAGGGAGGTGCTCTCCAAGGCTGAAGGAGACTGTGAGGTTCCAGTGAAGGTTTTGGGGGTGATGTGGGGGTGGAAAAGTTGTGGGAAGGCCAGGCAGCAGGAGGAGACCATGGTTAGGTTTGGATCTAAATGAGATTGAGGGAATTTTATGAGATTAGTGAAAATTAATCTCAAAGAGGGGATCTCAAAGAGGGGAAGGCAGTGAGGGGACTAAGGGTCACCTTGAGATAGAGAAACTGGGCTCCATCAGGAATGGGGCCAAAGAGAGCCAGATGGTGTTGCCATGAGCTTAACACCTACACAGAACTGCATCCTTCTTCTCCAGCCCTGTAGAACAGCAAAGACCACCTGTCTACCTCAGGGAACATGGGCCAGGAACCAAGGACAGGCACAGCATAGGCCAGGGAACAGCCTTACAACATGGGTGTACCCCTATAGCCAGGCAGGAAGAGCACGAGGGTGGCACCAACAGCCCAGGTGTCACCCAGTGAACAAAAGACACCAAGTGAAGTGCAAGATCAATCTGGGAATACCTGGAGTAAGTACACCCACAGGAGAGCTCAGGAAAAATTAATTGCCTGGACTTCAGCTTAAATGGAGGTCGTGGATGGAAGTCCCAGCGGAGGTTGATTGGGGCAACTAAAGCCTCTTGGCTCCCTCAGGCTCCTGACAGTCCTCACCTGCCCCTTGTTTTCCCTACAGAGAGGTGGCAGGACCCCAATTCAACACAAAGGCACATGCCAGGCTGTCTCCTCATGATTCTTTCAGGATGTTGTCCCTTCTCTATCTCTGTCCTCCTCACACAGCAAGAAGGGGTATGGAGGAGAACACCTGCATTCCAGCCTGTGCCAGACCTCTGGGAAAATGGCTCGTGTCATTCCCTGTGTTCAAGTCTTCCTGCTGCTGGTCAGCACAAAGCCTCTGTGGTCCTGAGCCAGGTCTGTTGCCTTTCCCTGTGCAAACCTCTGAAGCACTGGCCGATGCCACCGCTTTTCTGACTATATTGATTGATTCCAGCATCTCTGGACTCGTCCTTAAATAGTTTCATTGTATTAAAAAAAAAAATCCCAAACAATCCAGTTTACTGCTGTGTGGCATCAGGGAATGTCACGGCCGCACTTCCCAGCGTGTGAGACGGAACTGTGGAAGTGCCCTGGCCTGAGGTGAATCCTCCTTTCAGCCTGGGAAGGGTGGTGTGTTTGCCAGCTTATGTAAAGCATTGTGATCAGAGCCTTCAGTCCAAATATTCCAGCCTTTCTACGCATTCGGTTGCTGTTTCTATTTTAGGGGACCTGATGTCTCTGGGGGATGACTCATTGTAGTTCATCTGTAGCTGGCCGACATTAATCCAGACTAACAGTCTGATTTGGGAATGTTTCTTTACATAAGAAAACTGCTTCAGCATGTGTTTAACTGTGGAGCTTGGCTAGAAGAAACTGGATTACACACTGTTCTGTGGCAGGCACAGAGCAGCAGCAGCTAGAAGTTGCTGATGTTCTTCAGTAGCTTTTCAATAAACAGGCTCTTGGTCTCAGAGCATATCTCCATGTTGATATATCCACCTGGACACTGCTGGGTTACCTGCCTTTTTTTTTTTTTTTTGGTAGAAATCCAAATTAATTATTCTGATATAAATTGTTACAAAATCTGGCTGGTGTCACACTTGGTCTTTTTGGTTTGTTCACCTTCAAGGCATGAAGGTGGCCTTTGGGCATTTTTAAAAGATATAAATCCGTTTATTATGCTGCCTAATTCTCTATAATGTTGGCTGCTTCTGCATTTAACCAGGAGGGAATTTTGCATGCAGATTGCTGTGCTGGTGAGAAGGATTTGAGCTGGTGAATGAGGAATGGAGGAAGGCATTCATGAACACCTTCACAGGGCATGAGTTTTATGTTTGCTGCACTCTTTGAGTCAGCACTGTCTAGGCACACTCACTCCTGAATGAAGCAACTCCCAGCTCAAGGGACCTCCTGGTGGTGTGGCTGGAAGAGGGCTTTGGAAAACACAGATCATCTCTTGGAAATACCTGCATCTGCTTGTAGACCTATGACTTGAACCTTGACATCTCAGAGGCTTTCTGGGCAAGCTTACTCTCTGCATTTTGTTGTTTAACTTCCCTTTCATCCTTGGTAAAATAATGATGGGATTTGGATTGCAGCCCCAAGGGTGGCAGGGTTGAAGTGTCCTTGGTTGAAGTGTGGTGGTGGTCTGGTGGAAGTATGGTCAGCATGTGCTGGGTTTTTGCACATCTCTATATTTCAGGGATGATTTTGCTTGCCATGGTGTCACACAGATGCTGACAGGGAGCCACCTGTGCCTGTTTCATCAGGCAGAGTGGTGCTCACATTTAAACACCCAGCAAGAGCCCACAGAGACATTTGGTGGAGCTTTAGCATGTGAACAACAAAGATCTTAAACATGGAATGCCCTTAAATCCACACGCAGGGTACTTTCAGCAGCTCTAGCAGCTCAGCCTATGAGGAACCTCCATGCTCTGGGGGGCTGAAGCAGGCCGGTGTATGGCAGGCTGCTTTTGGAGCCACGAGCACACACCCTGGAGCTTTTCAAAGCACAGGATGACTCGTTTCCATGTCCCTACATTCCCACCTTGACCACTGCGTATCGATGCTGCCATCGAATGGTTTAGCAGATGCACGTGGTGACTGAGTTTCTCAGCACAGATGGGCCTGAACAGAAGGGACCTCTTTGCCTGGGAGAGCCCACGTAAGGGGAGCAGGGCCTAAGAGACGTGGAGCAAGCAGGGAGGAGCAAGGAGAAGTATATTTCAACAATCATTGAGGGTCTCAAACCACGACAATGAGCTTGAGTGTGGAGTTTAAGGCAACAAGCTTGAGGTGAGCTGTGTTAATCAGTGTGGAGGATTTGGGGTCCTGACTTGAGCTCAGCCTAGTGGTGTTTGCATTATTGGTACTTATTCGCCGAGCCTTTTTTCCTCTGGATTATCTCCAGCTCGCACAGCTTTAGGGTGGTGAGCTAAGGGGCAGCTCAGCCCACGCTACTGGTTGAGGTTGTTAATGAGTGTGCAGACACCCAGAATCAAATCCAAGACATTGAGAAAGCTCCTGGATTTCTTTTCTCCCTGTCCACATGTCTCTGTGACGAAGGAGAGCAGCTTTTTCTGAAGATCCCACCTGGCTCAAGGAGCAGTGGGGCAGGGGGGATGCTGGATGGGATAGGAGGTTCACTCTGAATCCATGGGTGGATTGTGGTGTGGGGCACCAGCACTTTTGCAGAATTTTGGTATCACGAGTCAGGGCTTGTCACAGGGAGATGCTGTGACTTCTTGCAGAGGCTGGGAACGTGTGGCTGCTGTCCCCAGCTGCTCCCAGTCACAGCTGTGGGGCTGAGCTGGAAGCAATCAGAGCCTGTGGGTGCACGGTGACAAACTCCTCGTGCCCAGAGGCGCTGCTCCCATAAATCCTGTAAGCGTGTGCCTAACTTCACAGAGCAAGGTGATTGCAAGGCAATATTTTATTCCTGTCAGCTTCAGTGTTAACAGTTACCAGAATCACTTGGGTAATTAAGCTCTTGCAAGAATAAAATGAAAACGCGCCAGGTGTCTATGGAGATCTAAATCATTTCTCAGAGTGGGCAGAGGAGTGGTTCTCATCTTTCCTCAGTAGCTGGAGCCCTAAAATCCCCAGAGGCAGTGCATATCCCCTAGGAATAAGCTGAAGGCAGCAGCCCTGCTTTTCTCAGGTACCTTTTGCCAACCATCTACAAGGAACTACTGCCCAGGGCCCCATATGTGATTGTTGTTAATGAGTGTGCAGACACCCGAAATCAAATCCAAGACATTGAGAAAGCTCCTGGATTTCCTTTCTCCTGGGTTGAAAACTTTTTAATAAACAAAGACCTTTTGCAACACTCATGACTAAAATTTCATACCAAAGAGTATTTTTGAAAAGTATTAGTGTAACTATTGCTGCAAAGTGGTGATCCCTGTTTTGCAGCTGGAAAAGAGAAGGCTGGGACTGTAGTAGGGGAACTGGTTGTCTATGTCTGTGGGATGTCATTGGGAAGATCCCATCACTATTTATAAATGTTAATTACTGGGATCATAGAACCATTATAGAATCACAGAATGGTTTGGTTTGGAAGGGACCTTAAAATCCGGCCAGTTCCACCCTCTGTCATGCAGGTGCTAGATCAGGTTGCTCCAAGCCCCATCCAACCTGGCCTTCAACACTTCCAGGGATGGGGCAGCCACCGGGCAACCTGTGCCAGGGCCTCTCCACCCTCACAGAAAAGAATTCCTTCCCACTATCCCATCTACCCCTGCCTCTGGCAGTGGGAAGCCATTCCCCCTTGTCCTGTCCTTCCAGGCCCTTGTCCCAAGTCCCTCTCCAGCTCTCTTGTAGCCCCTCTAAAGGGGACTGGAAGGGGCTCTCAGGTCTGCCTGGAACCTTCTCTTCTCCAGGCTGAACACCCCCAGCTCTCCCAGCCTGGCTCCAGAGCAGCTCCTCTGGCCGAGCTCCACCCAGGGCCCCGGGCTGAGCTCTGCAGCCTCGGCCGAGGCCAGGAGAGGGCGGCGGGGAGTCCTCGGGACACCCGGGGATGGACGGGCCGCGCTCCCAGGAGCAGCTGCTTCCCACACACACTGCTGGGGAGGTCACCTCGGCCAAGGATTTGGGTGTCCAGACCTGCAAAACTCCGATAAAGCCAAACCCCACTGTCTGGTCAGTGCTTTCTTGGGGTCCCATGGGGCAGACAAGGAGCCAAAATGGCTCGTGCCTTTTGCCATGTTGGCCAGGAGCGGGGCATGTCACCAGCTGGGCAGCACAGCGCTAGCACAGGGTCCCGGGGGGTGACACACAGCCCCCCTCGAGGGGGAAGCCCAGGGAAGGAAAGGACCTGGGGCAGCCACCTGAGCCCCCGCGGCTTGACGTGTGAGGTGGGAGCAGACTGGCAGATGTCCAGCTGGTGTGTCTGGAGCTGAACAAAGCCGGGGATACTTAGATTTATGTAGGGCAGGATGACTAATGCCCCGGCCTTTGCAATTCCAAATAAGTAGGGTAATTAGGGAACTGGCTTTATTGACTAGGTAGTGTGGCATGAGGCAACATGTCCCTGTGTGCTCCTGACCCAGGCAGAGCTCAGGGACCACAGATCCACGCAAACATTCGGATCTCTTTGTGTGTCTGAAGATGCAGCCTGGTACCTGGTGAGGTTTCTGGAGTCATCTACCCAGGACATTGGACACTTCATCTCCCAAGAGAACCTGCCTGCATCACCCTGATCACAAATCCCTGTTGCTGCAGCCATCATTATGCTTCCTGTGCTCCAGCAGGAAATAAACATTCTTTGGGATGTGGCTTCTAATTTTCTTCCTGTTTCACAAGGGATTTGTATCAAGACAGGAGCAGGAAGTAGGATTCTGTCATCTGGTCCTCTGTGATGACTCTTGTCCCAAATAGCTGATGAAATTTGTCACGCCTACACCACATAGAGCCCCGCTGAGTCTCATCTTCATCCGGGCAGATCAGGTGAATAATGTCACCACATCTGAACGGCCCCACTTCACCCCGGGAAGAAATGATTCCCTGGGGCTTGAGGAAGTGGAGGGTGAGCACTGGCGGGAGAAGGTGGCCCTGGAGCCCTCCTGGCGCTGTGCTGGCCTCTGGTATCCACAGTGAACATCCGTGGAGGGCTGGTAGCAGCTGGCTCTGCTCTGGGCCGGGCTGCAGCCTTGTTTCCAAGCCAACCGGAGTTCCATGCACTCCCCAAATGGCTGCAGACAATGAGCCCGGCGAGCCTCCCACGTACCAGGCTGAGCGCGGCTGATGCTGGAAGCAGGGAAAGCTGAGGCAAAGGGCTCAGCCTCTGCAGCACACTGGTGTCATCCTGCCCTTCGTCAGCAGCTCCATGTCCAAGTCAGAGGCTCTGGCAGGGATGAGACCACCCGGGAACAGTACTGGCCCTGCATCCCTGACCCGTCTGGAGCACTTGTCAGTGCCAGGAGGGAAAAAAGTTAGTCCCTGGTCTGGTGATGAAGACACTTGTGCATGTTCTTCCCCCTGCAAAATATCAAATTAACAGAGAATAAAGGGAATCAAGCCTGGCATCACTGAAAAGCTGGGTATTACTGTCTTTGCTGACCAGAAAGCAATGCTGGAGCTAGGAGATGCCACCCAGCACGATCAGGGTCCCTCCAGGGGTGGTGGGCATGTGTTTATCTCATGGAATGATTGAGAATTTCTGCCTGGACATCTTAGTGCACTTTTATTCTGATTTTGAGGCAGTGCAACCTGTTTTCCCTCGTGTGTCCCTCATATTCCCCTCACAGGTTCCTGACGTTCCCCTCACATTCCCCTCACATCTCTCACATTCCCCTCAAATTTCCCTCACATTCCCCTCACAAGTTGCTTGCCACAGACCTCATATCACTCAATTTTATGGTGGCCCCAGGAGCCTTTTCCACACTTGGCCCCACAGGACACCTCAGGATGCGATGCTGTGACTCTGTGCCTCCCCGCCGCACCCAGCATGGCGCCGCGCCACACTCAACATGGCGGCAGCGGGCTGAGGCGGGCGGGGGGCGCGGAGGGGGCGTGTCGCGCCCCCAAGATGGCGGCGGCGGCGGGCGGGGTGAGATGGCGGCAGGCGCGCAGGCGCGGGCGGGCGGCGGTGACGCGCGGGGCGCGCGGTGACGGAGCGCGGCGGCCGCGGCCCTTTGTTGGCGGCGGTTGAGGCGCGGCGGGGCCGGGCCGGGCCGGGGCCAACGGCGGCGGCGGCGGGGCCGGGCGCGGGGAGGCCGCGGGAGCCGCCGCCGCTCCCTCAGCGCCTCGCCATGGACTCAGACGAGGGGTACAACTACGAGTTCGACGAGGACGAGGAGTGTAGTGAGGACAGCGGCGCGGAGGAGGACGAGGAGGACGAGGAGGAGGACGAGCCCGACGATAACCTGGACCTGGGCGAGGTGGAGCTGGTGGAGCCCGGGCTGCGCGTCGGCGGGGAGCGCGACGGGCTGTTGGGCGGCGAGACTGGCGGGCTGGGCCCCGGCGGCGGCGGCGGCGGTGGCGGCCTGGGCGGCGGGCCGGGCCCCGGCGGCGGCCCCGAGCAGGAGGAGGATTATCGCTACGAGGTGCTGACGGCCGAGCAGATCCTGCAGCACATGGTGGAGTGCATCCGCGAGGTCAACGAGGTCATCCAGGTGCGGCCCCCGGCAGCGGGACTGGGGGGGGACACGCCGCCGAAGGGGTGGGGGGGCGGCGGGACGGGCCAACGGCCTCTGAGAGGGCACCGGGCCCGGCCCGCCCGCGGGACGAGACTCACACACACTGCGAGGGACCCCCGGGTGAGAGGGGGGCTCCTCGGTCCCCCCTGGAGTTGGAGGGGAGCCGCCTCCTCTGCACCCCCGGGGTGCTGAGAGGGCCTCTCGTCACTCCCTGGGGTGAAGGTGCTTCCTGGGCACCGCCGGAGGTGCGAGGGGGGTTCCTGGGCACCCCCCGGGGGTGGAGGGGGCGCTCCTCGGTGCCCCCCAGGGTGGAGGCGGTGTTCCCCAATCCCCCCCTGGATGAGGGGGAATTCCCCGGCACCTCCTGGGGCGGAGGAGGCTCCTCGTCACCCCGTTCCCCCGAGAGGCCCCTGGGGCCGGCCAGGATCTCGCTTCCTGCCATGGAAGCGTCGGGAACGAGGCCCTTGGCACTAAAAGGACTCCTCTTTCTTTGTGTGATTGCGAGCGGGGGGGCTGTGATCTGTGTTTTTGCCTTTCTCCCACTCCATCCTCACGCTGTCGGGGGGCTTTAGCCCCTCCAGCTCCTTCGATAAGCGGCGGAGTCGATGGCAAGTCCTGGAATTCCAGGAGAGCCATTCGCTCTGGTTTTGTTGCCGTTTCCCTTCCCCCTTCCTACACACAGGAGTTGAACCTTGTGTTTATTTCCAGCACAGACCAGGAGGGATATGAGCAATCCCTTCACAACCATAACTTTTTTTACTTCCAGTTTTTAAGCGTGTCTCTTTAAAAGTGAACTAGAGTTCGAAATAACATTTACCCTCTTTAGATCAAAGTATCTAAGTCTTATCTGTTGGCTCCCGAGCTTTTGGGGAAAAGATTCAAGGCACTGAAGAAATCTGGCATTCCTTTCTAAATGCTCATGGCAAGGTTTGGCTCCAGCTCACCATCAAGTTCCTGATGCCGTTGACTTTTTTGCAGGTGATGGGTTTTCTTTTGTTCCCATTTACTCAATATTCAGAGTAAATAGGAGGTGCTACTCTCCTACATGCCAACAGGAATAATGTGAAAAATGTGTGGATGTTAAATATTGAGGGATCCAGTGCCCAGGAAGCAGTTGTTTTGCTGGTTGTGTGTATTGGTAAATCCCTTTAAACACGAAAAAGCGTTCCCTCAGTGAATGCTTTCCCCCCACTGTCCTGTGCTCTGTTACAGTGTTACAGTGGCTGTAACAGCAGCTTCAAAATGTTGCTTCGTGTGCTGTAAGTCCCCTGTAGTTTATGTGGAGCTGGATGCAAACAACTGTAAAAGCATTTGCGTGCTAAATTAGTAAATGGCATTCCTTGAGTCAAATTAAAGTTTATAACTTTAATGATAGTGCTGCCCATGTAAAGCTGAATAAAGGAGTCTGCCCGGATTAGCTGATTACCCTGCAGTTAAAGAAGATCTCATGGTTAAGCAGGGTTGTTTCTTTGCTCCCAGTTATTGATCCTAGTATAGGGAGGGGAGCAGTTGGCAAGCAGACATGAAAACAGTTGGGAACTTCAGGTTTTTACTCTTTGAAAGAGCCATTAAAATGGTGGGCCTGTGTTTAATGACTAAGACTGTGGCCCATACTGATTGTATTGGACAGATTCTGCCATACTCCTTATTATCTTTGCATAAGAAAAGTGGTGGAAAAGTTGCTGCCTGTGAGGAGTTGTGAGTGTTCCTGCTTGTGCATTTTCCAGACCCAGCTGGTGGACTCACCTGCCTGCTCTTTGTGAACTAATTTTTTAGACAAGGTCCTGATTTCTGATCTGAGGGAGTTGTTTCCCCCTTTTACACTGCCCTTAAACTGTTTGATGTGTGTGCTTGACCTCTGCATTGCAAAACTAGTGGAGAGAAGTTGATTTAGGTAATGATCCCTTGTTCCTGTCCCCGGAGTGGCCTGAGAGGCCTGACCCTGCAGATCTGCCCCCACGGAGCCTCCTGGCTGCTGCTCTGCTCCTCCTGCTGCGTTTGCAGTGGTTCCTCCTGGTTTGGCTAAGCCAGTCTGTTCAGAGTGTCATGGGGAAACTTGGGACCCAAAATCAACTTAAGCCCTGGAATGCATCAGAAGAGAGTAGGAAAACACTCGGTTGCTGTGCATGGCTGTTAAATGCCAACTTCCTGCCATCGGATTTCTGGGCTGTTTTGGAGCTGAGTGACCAGAGTTCAGGTGGTGCCTCAGGATTTGCTCATCCCCACTTGTGTGGCTGCTGGTGAAATCTTCCAGGGCTCCCTTGTGTTTATTTCCTTGTGTTTGGCGCCCAACCAGGATTGCTGCTGCTGCTTTTCTGGTTCAGTAAACCTTTTCTGGAGTCACATTGGCTTGGGATCCTGCTGCGGATCCTCGGTTGCAGAGCTGTGATTCACTTGTTCCAGTCAAGTACTGGATGGCTTCGATCCCTGTGTGTCTGTGTTGGGTTCTTGGTAGCAGAGGGTGACGGTTGTGGTTACGTTTTTGAGTGCTTTGAACTTATTTGTTCAAGGGAGGATGTAATGCAGAGCCTGAAAACTTCAGCTGGAGGTCCTGTGCTCTCTAATCAGTGATTTTTCTGTGATCAGGAGTAAGGTATAAATGGGATTTTGTTTTGCAGCTGCAGCAAGGGGAGAAGGGAACAGGCAGTCATGAAGTATCTGGAAGGGGGTGTCTGAGCCATGGCAGGTGTAACTCTGTATTAAAACACTCCATTTGGGCAGTTTGTTAGCTGACAGTGCTGTAGTTGAAGGGACTGAATTAAATTTATTTCCCCCTCCATTTAGTCATTTCCAAATACAAGCTGTATAAGGAAAACCATGAATTTTTCAGGACAGGGATTTGATCTGATGAGGACTTTGCAGAAGTAGGAGCCAACTTGTGGCAAACTCCCTGGTCACAGACCCTGTGACTCTCACTGTGGTGTGGAGTGGGCTCACCACCAAACTGCTCTGTCACTTGGCCTCCTAAGACCACTGAACTTGCAGTGAACCGGGCAAGTCTCAGAATGTCTCAAATATTCAGAATATTTTACGCTTGCTCTTTCTTGTCTGAGCATAAGCAAGGTTTCAGGTGTTTAATGGTGATTTTTGCACAGTATTTGGCACTTATGCTCCTAATCTGATTTGACTCCATGTGTCGAACAACAAGAATTCCCCTCGCTCTCCAAATGCAAAAATAGGGGTATGAATAACCCCTTAACCTTGTGCTGTCACTTGACTGAGACTTTTAAACCTCAGCTCAGAGTATCCCTTCCATCCTGTGGCTGATGAGGCAGAGCAGAGAGCCATTTGCCAGGGTATTTGGGATTTTAGTTGTCTGAGTAAACAGGCGGATTTCTGGTGGTTTTCCAGCCGCTGGCAGAATAACTTAGCAAAGGACTGTAAAAACCTAGACACAGAGGTGGTGTGGAACAAAAGGCTTCCTCCTCCCAAAGGCATTTTCCCACAGTTGAACGTCTTGCCCATATTCTTCCTCTCTGAACTTTTGTCCAAATAATTTGCTGCCACTCTTAACTTCTTTTTTTTTTTTTTAAATTTAATCAGATTGCTATTTCCATCTTTGCTCTAGATTTTTCTGAAAATAAACTCAAAAAATGTTTAGAATGGCATATTTATTTCTGCTCTGAGTAGAGCACATGATGTGCCTCTGTAGCCTGGCTTGGCCCAGTGTTCTCCTTGCCTTGTTGCAAGCTTGTGCAATTCCAGTATTTCCAGGTTGGATTCATTTCCCCTTTTTGCTCACCTTCTTCTGGAGCATTCTGGTGACATCAGCGTGGTGTCACCATAGTCATACTTTTTGGACTTTGTAATGGTGAGATATTGAAAATACTGGGGCGAAGCTCTGAGGTGGCACAAAGGGAGTTGGGACTCTTGTTTCCTTTCCCCATCTCACAGCAGGGATCAGGATCCTGGATGTGACTGGCTGTTGTGCCTGACCTGCCATGTGATCATGGGCATGGTGAGCTTCAAACCTGGGCTTTATCTGGAAGCAGGTGACATCACTGGATCCAACAAAAGTTAGTCTAGCCCCAAAATACCTTTTCTTTTTACTAAAGGCTTTAAATAAGGTTTCTTGGAGCAGAACAGGGGATGTGGAACATCAGAGCATTTGCAGCAAATACAGGTTTCTCATTTACATGGTGAAGGTCAGGTCCTTACTGGGTAAAAGCTGTGCCATTAAAATAAGCCCAAACCCAGGCCTCTCCAAAGTTACAAAGCCATGTTTGTTGAGGAATGGCTTTTTCCAGAGGCCAGCAGAGTTGAGGCAGTGCAGATATCCCCCAGAATTCCCCAGCCCTGGTTAAATGGAGCTCTGTCACAGCGAGTGCAAACCCATTGTTGCAGAAGGGGTCTTATTAAACAGCGTCCACTTACTGGGACAAAACATCCTGATTTCCAGGCATAACTTAGGAAATTCAATGTACTGTGGGCAGCACATTCCAAAAATGTTGTCCGAAACAGGGATGACTTGCTAGTGAGCAGCAGGAATTGCTGCTGTTGTACAGGGTCGTGCTTAGAACTGCATTTGATGTTCCAGATGACATCTTGGAAACTCGGAGTGCTCGGAGCTGCCTGACAGCCTTAGGTGGGAGTCTGTGGGCGGAAGCACTCGAGGCTGATGCTGCTCCCATCCGGGTCTGCTCCCAGCAAACCTCCCTTGGTTACTTATTTGATAGTAAAAATCATGCCAGGGCCCTAAATGTTATGATGCTGGAAGGAAATGCTTTGTCAAACTCCATGTTTCTGTCACGTGGCGTTTATAAGGTGTTTCATTATAAGTAGGAATGCATTTAATATTTCCAAGGAATGGAATAAACTTCGTTGTGACAAAGCATTCCTGGAATCTGGCATAAGGAATCACTGCAAAGCTTTTGGAAGTGACATGTTGTTTGTTCCCTGGCTGCCAAGGCATGTAGTTCTGAGTATAACAGAATTTTTTTTTTTTTTAGTATTATTTTAAATTTTAGCTTTACCAGGTAGAAAAGTCTCGTTAAGTCTCCAGAGGAATTTCAGCTTTGTACTCAAATGACCCATTTGCTAAGTGCTTTAGGTTTCTGTTTGGCCAAATGTAAATCTCATGGTTGGCCACGTGTGAAAACATTTGATGCTGTTTGCTTTTGTCTCAACGTAATTTTCCAAAAGTCACACCAAGGCAGCCTTCTCTCAGGGGCACTGGGGTTCAGATGGGGACTGGTGTGAATGGGGATGTTTTCAATGTGAAACTGAAAACACTCAGTTTTTAGCTACTTAAAATATTTGTTTCCGAAAAGCTAAAGCTAAATAGTAAATACAGTTGTTGCTATTCCCTGTGGGTTTAATTTCAGTGAGCGGGACCATTCTTGCTATGCAAAGTAGAAGGGTTGTTTCTACTGTAAATTGGAAGCCAGTGTGCCACGGAGAAGTCAGAATTGAGACTGCAGTTGATGCAAAACAAGCCCTATTTCTGGGTGATAGAGCATCATGAAAAATGAAAACGCAACTTCTTCCCCTTTTACACTTGTCCCAAGCTCTGATCCCTTAGTTTTAGAGTTAGAGTGCTAATAGGAAATAAACCCCAGACCTCTGATGCTCTTTGGGAGTATGGGGCAGCCCTGTGTTCATTCAGGTGTCCTTGGCACCTGTTGAATTGTTTTCAGTTTTCTATTTTGAAACTAATCTCTCTTCTTTACTCCCTGAACGAGACAAACAAGAACGTGGCTCTGCTGGTGGTGTCAGGTGTGATGGGTGAAGGAAGGGGTGGTTGATCCCCACGCTGAGCTCGTGTTATAACAGTGAGTCAAGGTTTTTGTACAGAATTTATCTGTAGGAGCCTTTTCTTCCTGGAGAACGTAACTGCTCGTTTCTCTGCTTGGGAAAGTTGGTCGCTGGGAAAAGAACCTGGAATTTGTCATTAGAGCTTTATGGGAAGTAACTGCAAAGGCTGAAAGTCCTCTCTACATAGCTCAGTCCCAAACTTACCTGTTGAGGGTCATGATCCCAGTCCTCCTGACTTCTGGTGCTTTGGAATTAGAAGAATCTGAGTATTGAGGTGATGTTTTCTCTTGGTGCCTGGATCACTGACAGCCATGAAGAGTGTTTGGAGGCTGTTGGGTGGATGCAAGCACATCATGCTGCTGAATTTCAAGAAGTCACTCAGTAGCTGCAAGGAAATCGCAGCCTCGTTTGTTGTAAAACACCTGGGAGGGTTTGGAGCTCTTGGTAATGCCAAATGGTGCATTTGAGCTCTGCCTGGAATACAGATCCCTGATGTTTGGGAGAGGGCTGAAGGGTTTGTGTGGGATGTTGGTGCAGGAGGCTCCAAGGTGACAAGGGAGTCAGCTGGAGAAAAAAGAAGAATAATTTGTGAAGGGAAATGCTGATGATATTGCAGTATCTTCACCATCCCAGGTGACTGGGGTTAGGAACATTGGGAACACTGAGTTCGGCCTTTATAGGATTCCTTACTTGCTTTTAGCTTTTGATCTTGAGCTGTGATGAAAACACTGTGTAAGTAAATGCTCTGGAAACTGCTGTGGGAAGCAAACTCAGTAGCCGAGTTTCACATGTGAGTTTGTACTTCACAAGTCGGTGGCTTTTCAGAATTTGAAGTGCCCCTATAACTGCAGATGCTCTTGTTTGTGTGGTGTGGCAATACAGAGTCATAACTGCTGGTATTTGGAGGAGCTCACTGTGGTGAGTGTTTGAACCACACAACACTCAAATACAACTGCTGGCATCAAATCTTTTCCTTGTTTTTAGACTGAGAACTTTTTCCAGATGTTGGGAGTCTTTTCAGATCCAAAGCCTTATGTAGATAACTTTCAACAGGATCTGAGTCCCTTGGAAGAAGTGAGTCAGCCTTGTGCAAGTGTCTTGGGTAGTTGTGATGCATTTTGGCATTTCCAGTGGTGTTGCCTTCAGTTTTGGGCAGTTTTTGAGAGTGGTGGGGCACCCAGCTGGTGTAGAGGGAAGAACTTGGAAAGAATTGGCTTCAGAGGGGCACATGTATCCTCTTGGTGTCCTCCCTGTGGATGGCACTGCTTCTCCATGCCCATGTCACAGTGCCTGTCCTTGTTGCCAGGCTCCAGCACGTCTGTGTGACAGCAAAAGGTTGTGGTCCTCTGGGGATATATTTGGGAGGGGATCCAAATACAGCTGCTGGGGACAGGGGAGCAATTGCTCACCCTGTGAGCAGGTGGTTCTTGGCTGTAACCTGGGAGGAACAGTGGTGTCCTGCATCCCACCTACCTAAAACTTGGCTTCTTGGCCTTCTCCTGAGCTACTGGTGGTTTCTCACTGGTGCCCACTTACAGATGATGGCACACTAAGATCCTTCCCCCCAGTCTTGTCTAAGACATTCCTGGTTTTGTATCTTCCATGGTTAAAAACTTCTATCCCAGAGCACCATGTGGCACCTCTTGTTTCCAGGAACAAGCAGCACACAGATCCTGTCCTGGCCATCTGCTTCAAAATTCCATCTTCTGAGAGAGTACTTGTGGCTGGAACAAAGGTGTGAAAGAAAAGCCTCAGTTTTCTGCCTGACTTCCTGGTCTGGGGCACCCTCCATGTTCTGTGGCATCACAAACATGCCTTTTCATGGGGAGAGGGTGTATTTTAATTCACAGAAGATCAAGCTTTCATTGCTTTGTGATTTGAGGAATTTGGGAGCTGGAGGAGTTAATCCCAGTGTTGGAAGTTAAAAGCTTGGATATTTGCTTATTGTCTTTACAGCCCCTCAGAAAAATTGTCTGTGATTGTTGGAGTAGGATTGTGAAGGATGCAGACTCTAAACTCTGTTTTCCAGCACATAATCAGGATAGAGAGGAGCTCCTGCTCAAGAGATTTCTACTTGTGTACAGTTAAAGTCCTCTCAAAGTGGAGAACACACATTAATAGAACCAGAAGAATCAGTATAATTGCACCTGAAAATAGTCAACTGGCAAAATAACTGATTGCTTTGGGTGTTAGTTCAAAGATTTCTTTTTTTTTTTTTTTTTTTAACTTAATATTTGCTTTTGCTATTAAGGAGAAAGCGTGAAGAGACTTTCTTCCAAGATCAAGAAATGAAAATTTGAAGTGGTTCTGAAGGTTTCCACTTCCTTCCTGGTGTTAGTGAGCTGGGTCAGCCCTGAAGGAGCTGCCCTGCAAAGGGTAGCAAAACTTCTCCAGAGCCACAGAGGAAGGAGCTGGTGTTTGAACAACCTCATTGTATAAAAATCCCAGCAGACCATGGCTGTTTTTACCATCCTGTGCTGTGTGTGGAGGCTGGTGGAGCAGTGACTGCTCCGTGCAGGGCTTTGCTCTGGGTCCCTTCCTTGAGGTTTGTCTCTGGTGTTCTGAGCTGAGGCACTTGGGCTGTTGTTGGTTGGCTCCCTTTGCTGCTTGGCCTGAAACACCAACAACCTCGAGCTGTCCTGGTGCTTTGAGTGCCTGACACTCATGCCAAGAGGTGCTTTTTGGGGTGTGCAGAGACATGCACCTGCAACACGGTTGCATGGATGTTGTCTTGGGCAGTTCCCGTTCCCTCACCGCCTGGATACAGCTGCTTGCAGGGCCAAGTACTGAAGGGAATCCTGGAACTCTGATTAAAGTGCCTCCTCTCTGCTCTTTTCACTCAGCCCAACTCAGCAGTTGCTTTGCTGCAGTTGCCAGAAGTGATGATGTTTAATTGCTCAACTCTGTTGTCAAGAAAAGAAATGGATGTGCATCCTCACCTGAATGTTTCCGTGGCCTGTTCTGGTTATGTGTGTAATTACAGGTGCATATTTAATTTTTGGAAGACCTGTGGAGAGTTTTTCCAAATTTTGGTCCCTTCTGCAGCTGGTAACTGTGGGTTTGGTGTGTTCTTGTGCAACAAAACACGAATGCAATCAGCATTCCATTGTGTGGCAGATAGAAATGTGGAGAGGGATTTAGGGGAAACCGGGAGGATTCACATGAATAAACAGTCTCCCTTGGAATGAGCTTTCCTGTGGGGGAAGAATAACTTGAGGATAAGTTAACTCCTAATAATCTACATCCTAGTCATCTAGGATCTGAGAAATATGGAGTGGAAGGAAAGATGTGGAGAGAAGAGTGTGGGGGAACCGTGTCTTGAGGTTACATTCCAGAGCAGGAGCTTGGAAGTGACAGGACTGGGCTGATCCATGTGCATCAAAACTAGGCTGAACAGCAGCTTTTTAATAAAAAGGGAGGAAGAGCAACATTTCAACTCTTAGCAGCATAATTTTTTCTTCTGGGAGCAACAGTGTAAAGTGGAAAGTCTTTGGAGTAAAATCCCACCTAGTATGCATGGAGGAAAATAACTATAATAGAAAATAACAATTTAATAAAAAAACCCAATTTCTAAATACAGTGAAGATCTGGTGAAATACTATGTCAGATGCCTTTGGTTTGGTAGTTTGTAATACTTCTGCAAGGACTGAAAGGCTCTCTGAGCAAATAAAGGTGATACTCTTTGATTTATAGGCTTTTTAGCTATATGTTAGCTTGTTATGTAATAACCAGTCTCTTTATTTTCCTTGGTAGAACAACAGGCTTGAAATATCCTTCTTTGTATTGTTAAGAGAGCTAAAAGTAATACTTGAAAATGTGGGTGAAAACATTGCTATCTGGGGTGATAACTTCTGGGATGGGACAGTGGAAGGGCTTGGAGTTGTCTTTAGGGATAACTGGGATGGTGGGTACTGAAACTGCCTGGAAGGAGAGTGTTTGGGATCTCTGTCTTTCTCTTGTCCCTGCCTGGTGTCCTGCTGTCCTTTGCCAGGTGTCTCTGCAGGCAGCACTCAGATTTGGGGGAGGTTGGGTGCCAGCCTGCTCAGTGCACTTAATTATTCACCATGCATTAATGTAATTATTCCTGTTGCTGTCCTGCACATCAGGTAGGAAGCAGGACTGATTGGGTGGGTTTTCCTCTTGCAGAAGCCCAGTGCCTTGATGACAGTAATATTTTACTGGGAAAGGGACACAAGATGTTCTTGTCAGCTGGTGCACAGTCCATCAAATCCCAAATTGCACATCCAGGTTTGTTCCCTGTTCTGTACTGAAAGGGACCAGGGACCCGGGTCTGCACCTACCTGCTGGTTTAACTCAACTGCTTTAGAAACACTCCTGAGTGCAAGTCTGGGTAGAGGCAAGTCTTCAAAGCCTTAGACAAGAAAATGGTGAAAATACTGAAGGTTTCCCACTCTCCCCCACTGCTGTACAAGTTGTGTTTTGCTATTTCTGTATCAAATCCCACCAGACTATTTTCTCTGAACTCAAGAGAGCTCAGGTAGCTGGTTTAAAAATACCTGCAGCAATTAGAGACTGCAGTTAGAATTCGAGGTATGTCTTGTTGGGAACAAGAATGAACAAGTGATTGCTGAACTCCTCATGCTTCCAGAACATCCTCCCTTCAAAGGTGGCTCCTGCAGGGCCCTTGGAGGGAAAAGTTTTGGGGTGTAAACAGGCAAAATTACTTCTTGTAGCGGAAATCCCGGCTTATAAAATAACATGTTGCCAGGGCTGTGTTTTGTTGGCTGTAAAACTAAGTAAGAATAAATGAGCAGAGTAATGGTAAATAAACTGCCAAGTCATCATTAAAAAATGGTCTGAGCTAGAAGAGGCTTGTTGGGGAAAGGATGCTGGCAGGTTTTCCAAGTGCAGATGCAGGTTGTGCCAGCAGAACAAAGTGCTTTTGCAGGTAAAGCTGCTTTTTGCAGGGAAGTGGTACAAGCCATAACCACATCTGTGCTGGGGCTGCTGCCAGCCTGAAGATGCTGCCAAAGATTACATCCCCAAGCCACTGCTGCATTGGCAATGGTTTCCTGGGCCTAAATAGTTTCTTAAGATGGCTAAATTATTATTTTTTTTCCTTAGACTAAGGCATCACTGGGTGGATTCACTGCCCGTTTGTCAAGGTGGCATCACCTGTATAAAGCAGATTTTCTCAGTGGTGGGGAGATGAAGTCAGCCCAAGGGAGGTGGTTTTTTCCTTTCCTAAAATGCTATGGTGTGTGGTGATGCTTCAGTTAGTGGGGAAAAATCCCTCACTGTCAAAATGAAGAGGGAATGGAGCACAAAAGTGGGTGCTGCTTTGAGGAAGGGACAGAATCAGAAGGAATAAGGGACAGAGAACTGAAGAAAAATGAAATACCTAGTGCTCACCAAACTGAGGCCTGGAGGAGAAAGAACATGGAAGAATGTTAAGGATTTTTTTTTCTTCCTCTGTAAAAATTCTTGTAAATTGCCCCTGGCTACAAATTCTTGGGCTAAGCCCACGTTTGTCATCAGTCACAATGTCTCTGAAGGGTTAACATGCCACCAGTGACTGTATATCCAGATATTTCTGAGCTAACCTGGCATTGCCACCACAGAAGTTATAACTGGGATGGCTTTTGCTTAGTTGTCACGTAAGACTTCTGTCTTACAGGTTTTTGTGGGTGCCACCTCGTTGTGCTCATGGAAGTTATCATCCCTCACAATTTTCTTCTTCCTTTAGTTGTTGGAAAATGTTAATTACAAGATTCTGAAGTGGAAGTCAGGATTCAGGACCTGTGAGATTTTTGGACAGTGAATTATTTCCCCCAGGAACCTGCGGGGGTGAGAGCTCTGATTTCTGGGGATAAAGCTCTGTTCACAGCCAGGTTATCCTGGAAACAGCCGATTTTTAGGAATCCAGAGCGCTTGTCTTGAGGTGATGTACAGTTTGGCTGGATTATTTATATCCTCTGTATTACACAACTCTTTGGGCACCTTGTGATAGATGTTCTTCAGTAATGCCCAGTAACAAAAGCAGGTGGGAGACAGATCACCCAGAACTCGAGACTGAACCAGCACTCGGGACATGTTTGTGCTGAACATCCTTGGGGGCTGATCCTCTGCTTGCACACTGTCCAAAGAGGGGACACCCTTCCTTTAATCATCATCTGGAAGGACCTTTGAGACCAGGAAAAGGACAATTTGAGAGTCCTTTGCAGAGAATGTAGAAAACTTAACCCAGAGAAACTCAATTAGTTGTTTTGTTGGTGCACAGTGGAGCCTACAGACAGACCTGCTGTGGAAACTGTCCGTGGAAAAAGAACACAAGTTATCAGGATTTTGCCCTTCTCAGTATAACTGTGATATTGAGAGTCAGAAGAACATCCTCATCCTCTCAGTTTGTGTGATTTCTTCTAAACATTTCAAGTCTGCCGTGGCATCAGTATTTATCCAGGTTACTTCTGATACCTCCACTGATCTGCTCATAGCACCCTCCTAACACTGCCCACACCGTGTCCCTGGACCAGGTGATGCCTCTGAACATTCTCAGAGCAGCAAAAGCCAAGTTCTGTTGTCCTGAAGACATGCAAAATCCTGGTCAGCAGTACCCAGGACTTCTCTGTGGAAGTCATTCACTGGCCAGGGCTGAAGTGGCCTGTTTTTACACTGCAGGAGCTGCTGGAAGTGGGAGCTGCCAGAGCCAGCAGTTTTCCTCCCTGATGGGGAGGAACAGTGCCAATCTCCTACAGATTTATAGAGCCCAGGATGTGGGCACAGCCCTGAACCAAAACCTGGCAGTAGACAGTGCTGACTGGTGGAAGAGCAAAGTCAATGTACCGATAGGAGTGAGGGAAAAGAGCAGGGAAAGCTTTTTTGGGACTCCATAAGACTTGTACAGAATGATTTAAAGGGAAAAAAAAAAGCAGATGTACAGTTCCTCTTTCAGCTATATTCCTTTAACATCTGTTCCTGCCTCTGAACAGGAGAGTTTCTGGAGCTCATATCAGCAGAACTGTGCTTCCCCAAAATTACACAGGTCACTCAGGAGTTGAGTCACTGAACACACCGTTCCCCTGAAACCCAGATGTAGTGCTTTGGCTTGTTTGCCTTTTATCAACTTGATGGATAGCTGACCTGACATATGCCACTTCCAGTCTTTCCAACTTTGACTAATAAAAGACCTTAAAAAAAATAAGGTGTATTTCTGTCTTGTTGGGCTCACGTGGTTACGCTGACAGCACGTCACTGTAGATAGTGGCAGTACTGCCACAGTTTACTATCGAAATCTGAGGCTTGATAGCTCAGGTGAATACAGCCCCCAGAGAGTGAGGTAGAGAGGACTAGTCCTGCTCTTTGTAGCTGGTGGGATAACGGAGGAAAAAAGTGGGGCATCTGGCTATAGCTTGCATCAAACTATACACCAGTATAATTTAATTTATAGTTTTAAGTCAGGAAGATTTGGGGGGCTGTTGACATGGACAAGACCCAACTTTAACATGCCTGACACAGGGCTCTTGGCAGACTGAGACAAAATTCTTGGAAGCAAGTCCGTGTTATCCGAGTTGTGCCAGCTGAGCTGTTTGGCCACACGGTGATCCTGTCCTGGGTTAAAATAAACCAGTGACCCCCTTCCCTGGGTCAGTTCCTGTGTCTGCTTCCCTTGTGCTCCCGTCACCCACCGGCCCGTGGCGGGTCCAGGAACCAGGGGGGTTGAGTGAGCTCGTGTTGCTGCTGAAATAAATACTGTCTGAGCTGTTTGTCCTTGGTCTGGTCCTGCCCAGTTACTGCCCTGTTTCAGGTTATAATAATAATCCGAGTAGCTGTTACTTCATCTTGGGCAGAAATAGAGCTGGTGAGTAGCTGGGCCATTCTGGGTGATTGGAGGAGTCTTCCTTGGCCTCTCTGAAGTCTCGTGTAAGGGGATTTATCACCCCTGCTCTTGGGCTAAGCTGAGGTGTTTTGGTACCTATTGCCAGTCACTAAACTCTGCCTTCATTCAGCATCGTTTCTTTCTGTGGCAAAATGTGCTTTTGCTTTCCTCTTGAAGCAACATAATGTACTTTATTGGAGCCAGGCATTGGTGAGTTGTTATATTGCTCTGAGACAAGAATTGAAACCATCCCCATGTGGTTTTCTAGTAGAGATTGTGCAGAACTGACAGTATCAAATGTTGCTTCTTTCTGCCATTGGGGTGCTTGTGATCTGGAGAAAACCAAGTTTTTCCTGTCTGATGGTGCTGGGTCTGTTTGTGGTCCCTGTGTTGGAACAATGCAGTGACTATGTGACTGGTCCAAACTAAGTGTGCTGGGATGAAAAGTTTAATAGGGTTGGGGTCATGTAGGATAGAAGAGGAAAAGCAGGGACTGGGGGTCTGGAAGAGCAGTGGTATCAAGAGGGAAGGGGTTGAAATACACTTTGTGGGCACTGGTTGTGGGAGCAGTGTTCTGTGGGTGGGCAGGGAAGGTGACTGTGTGTCGTTTGGGATTGGGACACACAGGTCTGCTAGTGCTTTTCCTAAATACCTGTTTCTAGTTCATGGATTCTCAGCATATCAGAGCAGCTCTACAGCACTGGAGGTTTGGTGTGAGGGGGAAATTGGTGGTTAGCAGGGACTCTGACTCTTGGATCTGGTCCTTTCCATTCTGGGTGGCCAAAGCTTTTTTGGGGGTCCTCCTCTCTCCGTGTCCCCAGCGCTGTGGGCTCTGGGCTTCCTCTGCGGCGGGAGAGGAGACGTTACAGAGCTGCTGGAATAGTAAACTGGGAGAATTCTGTGGAAATGATGCCATCGCCTTCTCCTACTCTTTTAAGGCAAGTCTTTGCAGATCCATGAGTGGGAGGCAATGGGTTGAATAAACCCGTTCTGAAGCGTACTCTGGCACCCATGTGATCCCACTCCAGTTCCCAGTACGGCAGCAACTCCGGAAACTGGAGCTGTGGCTTATGTTGCTTACCCAGATTTACTGAGCTTTTGCTCATGTGCTGGGAGTTCTTGTGCTGGGAGACACCAGAAGAAAGGAAGTACTTGGGGTGATACTGCTGCTGTGGGCAGTAAAATATCAGCTCAGACCTGTGGGTCCATGCTCTGTAAAGGGCCAACTTCATACTCCAGAACTGTAGCAAAAGGAAGGAGAAATCAAAATGTTCTTAAATGTATAAAATAAGGGTTAATGTCTCTCCATCATCAAACCCTAGATCTCCTGGTATGGAAGCAAGCATAGCTGAAGTGTTGGAAGATGCCTTCCCTGATTGTTTTCAATTTGTTGAAGCTTCTGCAGTTGTCTGAGAGCAGCAGGGCAGATCCATCCCATCTTCTTTTTATTTAGAAGTATTACAGTGTGAATTCAGTTTTTGCATTTCCAAATTTGCTAATTCATCCCGGGGTTGTTGCTTTAGTATTTTTTTCTGATTTTAAAAGCTGTGTTAGACAATGGCTCTTCATTGCAGCTCCTAATCATTAACCTGAAAGCTTTCCAAAAGGCTCAGAGAAAATGTAAAGCAGCTGACTGCTTCATTTCTGTCTCTTGAACCAATTAACTGAAGTAATAGAGTTTTCTCCAAAGTTGCCTTTTATTATCTTCCCCTGCTAGAAGAGCGTATGTTCATCAGAGCTGGAAACGCTCAGTAAGTGCAGATAAGTTACTACAAACTGAGATCATCAGATCGAGCTGCCATTTGGGGCTCTCACGTAATGGTTCTAATTCAGTAATTCTGTAAAACTTAATTTTCAGAATTAGGAGATGATGTGTGAAGGGAAGTTAATGAGATGAAGAAAGATGTCGGGAGCTAAGGAGAGGACGGGTGTGGAAGCTGAAGGCAGTGGATGTGTTAATGGGAAGTTAGAGTGAGGTGGCAAATGCCACATGGAGGACAGCAGATGACAACAGTCACAGGGAGTAGCCTGGCTCGGTGTGGAGTTGTTTGGAAATGCCAGTGGCAGGAAACAGGTATGTTTTTGGGTGTTTCACTGCTCAAACTCAAAAAACTCATTTCGTGTGGCTTCAGTGGGATGTGGGATGCAAAGACCACCCCCTCAGTGGGTGTGTAGAGAATGAGCAGCACTGATTTTGTTGTTATGGTCTATAACAGGAGTTTGGAAGATGAGGAGTTTCTCAGATCCACCTGCAGTTGTGCTGTCCCCATAAACCAGGCCAATGGCAGAAATGTGATTCCCTGCCAGGCCTCAGGGGATGGCAGAGGAGAGAGGGTGGCTGGGTGGTGGCAGACTGACCTGTTTAGCTGCTGTCCTCCTCTTCCCACAGCAGCCCTCTGATGTTCTGGCTGTAATGGAGCCAGGGAATATTAGATTACACACAAGTTTTCCAGCAGCTTCTCAGAGTGCTCCATTGGTAGTGGTTAAAAACTGGCAAGTTTAAGGAGATCACGTCCTGGAAGTACTCAGCACTTAGATCTCATCTTCTACTTTGGATTCCTGGGAGTTTTATTAAGCTGCTAGAAATGAGCTTCTGTGATTGTAAGATTTCCTGTAATTGTGTCTGGAAAGAATGGATGTGAATGGATCTCCACAGATGGTCTCACAGTGCACTGACAGAACAGCGCAAACCTTGCGCTGAGGGTTGTACTGTGATGTGTTTTAACAGCTAAAAGTTGACCTAAACCACCTTCTAGATGTCTGTTGATGTCTGAGGTTACCTGTATGGAGTGGGAGAGGTGCAAGTGAAGAGCAGAGACCTGGTGACTGCAGAATTTGGGGCTGGTGCCCACTTGGGTATTACCTGACGGAGCAGCTGTTTGGTGCCTGGTGTGTGGTGTTGGTCACATCCCTCCCATGGTGAGGCTGCTCCTGCTCTCCCTGCTCCCCTAAAACGTGACATGTAGGTTATTTATCAGCTCTTCCCCCTGGCACGGTGTGCACGTGACGAGCTTTGGAGATGCTGTGTGATCCTGTGTGATCCTGCCTGTGCTCCGAGGGCAGCGGGAATTTCCACTTGGTGCTCTCCTGTTGCAAGCACTGGGGTTTTGGCTGTTAAATATTTACAGTGGTGGTGACACCCTGTCCCCAGGTGCCACTTCACTGGAGCAGATGTTTGTGCTGCTTGGTTTCAGGCCAGCATTAGCTTTTGATGGCTCTTTGCTCCTCCACCAAGCAAAACTCTCCGTCTTTGCTGTCAGCCGGTGGGAAACCATCAGTTTCCTTCCTCTGGGGAATTTAAATCCTGTTTTGTGTCACTAATGCCCCCATGGAATATGGCAGTGGACATTGCTGAGGTGTGCACTGGTCACAGATGTCTGAGGCTTGGGCAAAGCCAATGTTTCCAGAGTGTAGAAAACCCAAGTGGAAGCAGAATCAAACCCTGAGTGCTGTAAAAACCTCTGCTGTTGGGATGGAGGTGCTGCAGTTGGGAGTAAAGCTGTTGAAATGCAGAAGCTGCCACGTGTAGAAAACAAAACCAGGCATGACATGGAAAGAAACAAAACAAAGAATTTATGGATACTGTGTCTCGAGGAGGTGGGAAAGGATTTTGCTGGAGAACTGAGGTTAAGTTGTTCTCAAATGGTTTTTATTTGCAGTGAATGCTGAAAGTGAACCAGGAGCTTCCTCCCAGTGTGTGAGGAGAAGCTGAACTGTAAAATGTGCTTTTCTTGGTAATAACAGCAAGAATTAACTGTGCAGCTCGTCTTGATGGATGGAAACATGAATGGATCGAGTGCTCCAAACTGTCATTCAGCAAATTGGGCTACTTGGAAATTCTGATTTAAGCTAATGTCCTAATAATATTTAATTTATAATTCATTTATCATTTAAGTGCATCCAGATTCCTCCTTCCAGTTCATGCTTTCTTATTTTGACAGCAAAAAAGAATTCTAACTCATATCAGTGACCAAGCTTCCAGTTGAATTAAATTCTATTAAATTAAGGAGTTTTATTTGAATTAATAATGCTTCTTTGGAGAAGTCCAGACTTTTGCAGGGCCGTATCTCCTGCTTGCATTGGTGTGCTGGAGCATGGCAACATAGATAAGGACAGTAAATGTAAATACCTCCAGTGAAAAGCTGTGGTGGAGTGGGATCTGTTTGAAGCACATTTGGGACTTGGCTCCTTTGTTAGCCTAAAAAAATGCATATAAAGCCCCTGCTGAAGGACTGAGTGTGTTTCTCTCTGGACAGAGCTTTATTCGGAGTGTTTTGTTAGGGAATCTTTTTGAAGTGCCCGGAGATTTTCAACAAAATGGCTGCTTTCCTCGGGTTTGTTCCTATCTGGATATCAACAGGCTCGCTGCCCTCGGCTCCAGGCGAAGCGCCTCGGCTCCGACATGTAAAATTTAATAGGTGCTGTTGTAAGGGAGATGTGCTGGTTCAGCTTTCATCAGGCCACGGTCATGTTGGCTGTTCCTTCGCTCGCCGTCCGTTTCTGGCTGCTTTCCTTAGGAAAATTCCTCTTTGTAAACAGAAAATAGCCTTAGTAGGAGCACACACTCCGAGCCCCGGGAGTAATCCCGTCTGAGCAGCAGCGTAGCCTGTTCATAACTAATCTTGGTGGTGTTAGTCGTAGGCAGTAATCCCCTGTGCCAGAGGAGAAGCCCAGCAGCTGCAGAGCAGAGGCTGCACCAGCCCAGTGCTGTGGGACACAGTGTTGTTTAAATATTCCATTAATTTTCGCAGCGGGAGCGTCTGAAGCGATGGCTGGGGGCTCGTGCAGCAGCGCAGCGTTGATGAAGGGCTGGAGCAGAACTGGTGTTGAAACATCCCAGTATTTTGGTGTCCTGTATGCCCAAGGTCCAGGACACACCTCTGGCTGGGGTGGGTGCTGTGGCTGACTCCTCCAACCCTGCTCTCAAATAATGGTGAGGAGAGTGTGCACACGTGAGTGATTCCTGCAGAGCGGCTGTTCCTGGTACCCCCATGGTCTGTCTGGCCTTAAATTGCAACAGTCCTTCGTGCCAGAGGTTTTGGCATTTGTTTTTAGCTGTAATTTGTCTCCCAGCTGCCTCCCTCCCCGTCTCCCGTGTTCCCTGTGTGCTGCCAGTTGAGGTTGTAACTCTGCAGGGATGAGCAAGGGCACGGCTGTGTTAATCCTGGCCTCCTGTATCCATTAAACAAGCAGTTTAGTTTTAAATACCACATCTTGGATGTGGCAGGCAGCAAAAGCAGGCAGCCCAGCTATTTCTGGTAGGAGCTTGTCATGCTGCTGGTGTCTCCTTTTCTTTTTTTAAATGAACATGTTGAACCTGTAGCTGGAGGAAGCTGGAGCCCAGCAAGGCAGGAGAAGGTGATAATGCAGTATAATCCTAAATAACATGCTTTGTATGCTGACATTGCACTGCTGGGATACCTGGGGGGATCTGACCTAGGGAATCTTGTTTTGGAAAGCTGTGGTGCCAATGTGTTGGGAAATTGGAGAAGCCACAAATGAAACCCTCTTGTTCTTCATGGCCACGTGTCCTTTGGTGAGTGACATTTGCTGGATCTGCCTTGTTGTGCTTAATAATCACTGCAGACCACTCGAGTTCCTTATTAATGTGCCATAACTTATCCTGCAGTGCAGGGGGAACCTTCTGTCTTTTTAAAAAGTCAGCCAGAGACCACTACCTCAGCTGCCTCTCAGCCTATTAAGTGATTAATAGGTGTTCCCAGAAGCCTTAATAAGTGGCCAAGTGGGCTGCTGTGGCAGAAGGTAGGACAAGACTTCAGGCTGATTTTAATTAAAGCTCTCTTAATGCTGTTGCTTGAGAAATTAAGGAAGTGTTTCTGTGTACAGAATCTCTGTACACATATCTCTGGCAGATCTCTGGGCTGAGTGAAGGCTCCTTGTGTTGAAGAGCTGTGTGCTTTGCTGTCTGAAACTTGTAATTTAGTTATAGGTGCTGGTATCATAACCAAGATAATCTAGAGATAAGATTGGTTTATTTACTGAGGTGTATTTTCATCTTTGATTAAATTGCTCTAGGAATTGTGTCTAAGTGAGCTTTTAAGAGCTCCTTTTGGTACTGCTACACAATACAGAGTTACAGGAAAAGGTGTTGTGGAGACCCCAAATGCAAAGTAACCTGGAAAGATCAAAAACTAAACCCTGAAAGAGGCTGCTGCAGGAGCCTTTTGGTGAAAGAGATCTTTAAATTCCCCTACAGCTTCTTGTTGGCAGGACTGTTGACTTGGAACAGTTGAACTGCTTGCCCTTGTCTCTGGATCAGGGATGGATGCTGTTGGAAAACTGGTGGCATGTGATTGTCAGCCAGGCACCTGATGAATCACAGTGAAGGGCTTGGATCCACATCACCTGGGAGACTGGTTCAGATATGGACTGGGACCACATTTCCACCACACTGTGTCTTGGCAATGCCCATTTCTGGTATTTTCTGCCCTATGCTGTGTAGATTTGCCATCCCAGCTGGTCTAACCTTTCCAAAGCTGCTTTTGTTCACACGGGCTTTTTAAGCTGGAAAAATTCTTAATTTGGCCTTAAACAATCTGTGCTGGCATTAATAAGAGTCAGAACACGCTGCAGAAGGAGAGGAGTGTCACTTTTTATAGGATGAACCACAAGACTATTCTTTGTGCTTACGTTTTCACCCGAGGGCTTTATTTCAGAGAAGATTTTGGTGGTGGTGTTGGTGGTGAGAGATGCTGCCCTGCTTTCCCCTCGTGCTAATGCAGCTGCTTGTGTGGTCAGGCAGTCAAACAGATTGGGGAACTGATTCCATGAAAAACCAACTTAAAGGTAAAGAGAAAATCAGTTTCTGAGCCAGTATTTGCGGCGTTGCAGCATAAAAAGGGCTGTACTGGGCTGGACTGGTGAGCACAGGGCGTGCAGGGATGGGGTGGGATCACTGCCGTGGGGGACAGCATTGGCTTTTGGCAGCTCCACGTTGTGGCTGTAGCTGGAGGGCTCAGGAAATCACATTGCTGGTTTCTGTCCTACTTTTCAACAGCTTCAGAGCATCCATTGAACATTGGCCCTCGGGCAAACTTCCATTTTGGTGTCAGATGGCAAAGTACACACAGCAGCTCTCAGGGGCTGCTCTTGTCTCCCTTGCATGGAAATGGTCCTAAAACTGAGCCCAGAGTGTGGATTTAGGGAGCTAAACCATGGTTCTGGGGTGTAACAGAAGCTGTGTGGTTCGTTGTGTTTCCCAGCTCATATAACCAAACCCTTGGCTGGTGGTACAGATTTAGCTGGAAGAAAAACTTGTACACAAGTGAAAATCAGCTTTTATTTTCCATCCTATTTCTGACCTTTCTAGGCTGTATTTCTGTCCTTAGCTATGTGACTCTGTGAGTATTTTCTGGATCTTGTGCTTTGCGAACATTTAGGAAATTCCAAGGACTTTGTCATCTTACACTGGCAGCCACTTGTGTTCTGGGAGAGTTTTCAGCCCAAGTGTTTTGGTGGTCAGGGCTGGGACAAACAAGGAGTATTCTTGCTCTGCAGGTAGTGTGGAGGTTGTGGTAAAAATGGGTAGGATGGATGGAAATCAGCCTGTCCTGCATTTTACAGACATCCTGGGGTTCCATTGTGTGGGCACACTGGGTGTGGAGATGGTGGCACTTAATCACCTCATGTGGTAGCAGTAACTGACCTGTTCCTTTAAGTTTTCAGCCCAATTTTCATTTTATATAGACACTTGGATTTACAGAAGTGGGTTTTTTTTATTTTTCTATCTGTCAAGTCCAGCTTATGATAGTAACCATGTATTGTGTGCACAGATATTGCTGTCAGCCCCACTGATTTTCCCTTTGCCTATTCAAAACTCTGCTTGGTGTTCTCATACCAGTTTGGTTACTCAATTAATGATTGGTTCTCTTTTCTTCCTCCAGAATCCAGCGACTATTACTCGAATACTGCTTAGCCATTTCAACTGGGATAAGGAGAAGCTGATGGAGAGGTAAGCAGCCACCTTGTGCTTCAGACCTGCAAGAAATGTTTGTTCCTGGGTTAATGTGAGGCTGGAGGGATGCATGGTGTGTGTGTGGCAGGAGAATCTCTTGTGTAAGCTCTAAATGTTCCCCCTTTCTAAATGTTCCTCCTTGTCTAAATATTATTAATCCCTGTTAGAGTTAGAAGTCGTGGAAGTTGCCCATTGGAAAGAGGGATTTCCAGTTTGAGCACATACAGGCACAGCATTTGGACAGGCTCTGGAAAAAAGCAAGCAGGAACAGGTTCCTGTTATCTTGCAAGTGTTTTGGGTTTGGGTTTCGCTGCTCTTGCCTGTCATGCTGGCATGTGTATTCCTGACATGTTTATTTACTAGTCTGGCCAAGATGAAATTGCTTCTGACTGATAATGTTCCTGCCTTGTCTTCATCTCTGCAGCTCTCAGGTTTTCTTCAGTGTATGTGTAACTAATGGCTTGATTTTTGCCTCTCCCTCCCCCTCAGAGCAGAGTGTTTTATGCTTATTTCTCATCTTTGATTCCCATTTGGGGAATGTTGCTGGTAAAAGTACTTTTTATAGTTTGTTGTTGCTCAGTGGAGGCCAAATCCAGCTGCACTGGGGTTTTTTTCAATGCCAATATTGGTGTTGAAGAGAGTTAAGGGAGCTGGAGAAATCAGTTTATTTCAGAAGCTGGGGGGAGAATTAATGTGGACCAGAAGGAGCAGTAAAGACTGTAAAGGGTCTTACTGGTTGTTATGGTCTCTGCTCCTCTTAACAAGTGTTAAGTGGCCAGTGAGTGGGTAGTGAGGGCAGAAGGACTCAGGGCCTGGTTGGATTGTTTGTTTGACTTTCTCTTAATTACCATTTCCTTTGCCTGATGATCAGGGAACGGGAAGATGGCAGCTCTGTGGTTGTAAACCAGGAGCAATTGGTGGTGGGATGAATGATAAATGTCACTTATCTCAGGCCCTGTAGTTTGGTGCTCTGTCACCCAGGGAAGGAGGAGCAACAGGTTTTCAGACTGTTAGTAATTATTTTGGAGTATAAATATTTCTGCTATCCTGGGCTAATGGATTTAGGACACCTTTAGCCCCTCTTTGTAGAACATTTTCAGTGATGGTGCTCAGGTATCTCTTCTGTTTTGTTTAACTTAGATTTTTTCTTTTTCTGAAGTGATTATGCTTTTTACAGCTTTCTAGTCCTTGCTTTATTTTCCTGAGATTGACCTCTTTGAGTTTATGTTGGAAGTCTGAAACCTTTGTGTTACAAATATAGCCACTATTTAACTCTGGCTGCAGCTGTTAAACATTCTGATTTAGTTTCTGCTCTGCAATGTGTGTCCACTTCTTTGTTTGAGTTTCTTGGGCTGGTTCTCTTGGTCAGGCTAAAGTTCACCCTCCTTGGCTGCCTCCATCTCCCTGTGAGATGCCTCTCCACGAGTGTAACTGAAATGTCATCCCTTTATTCAGTAGGTTTTGTCCCTTCTCACTGAAAGCTTGTTTAAGGCTGCCATCAATTTAAAAAATAAAAATTAGGCTGTGTTTTTTTTCAAAGGGAGGTGTCAGCCGGTTCCATGTGAGCTGCTTTTGTTAAAGCTTTTACAGTTTTCAATAAAACACTTTAAGTACCCATTAATAGTTACAAATCCCCAGGTAAACATACTCATTAAAATACTTACCTTAATTCTATAGGATTACCCCTGTGAATAATGTAATGCATGACCCTTGCTTATGCAGAGGTGTTGCACACTGGTCACAGTTTTGGTGCTCATTGCTGTCCTGTTGTGTTAGAAAAACACTAAAAGGTGATCTCTGGAGTACCTGGTGTTGCCTTCTGTCACTTCTTCACCAAATAACTTCCATGAAATCCTTTGGAGTGCTCAGCTGTGTTAAAGCTCATAGTGCTCAGGAGGGTTTTGTGATTGCTGTGGTGATAGGTGAAGTTTAAGGTGGTGGGGGGGAACCCCCAAAACATGGATTTTACTCCACAGTCCCTGTTGTTGAGTGGTGTGTGTTTACAGTACCATGTCAGTGCCTGTTTTTACCTTAGCTCATAGTGAGTCAGCACAGCCTCACAGCAGCCTTATCAAACCTGGCCTGGAGTAAAGCACACAAACAAAGTGGCTTCTTTTTGGATAAGCGGTGAGCTCTGAGCTCGTGACATGAAAATTTCCATGTTTTAAACCACTTTTTTTTGGTTTTTTTTAGCCTGGTTACGCGTATTTTTAATGAGCAGGTTGTTATTGTCTGGGCCAGCTTTGTCATGGAATAATTACACGGTGGTGGTGAGAGGGCAGATGTGTTACAGGTCCACTTACCATGGAATAACAGCCACAATTAAAAACTGCCCTGTCCCACTGGTGAAACACTAATTATTTGTGTTGGAAAGCAAGACTGGGGGGTTGGAGCGGATTTGTTTGTAGGATGGAAGTGGGTAGTGGAAGAAGTACTCAAGTTCAGCCTCTGATATGCTGCATGTTTTTTGGAGAAGAAAGATGTCAAATATTTTGACAGTTTGCCTCATAGGCTTGATTCCCATAGACAGGAGAGCAGCAGGTGCAGAATGATCAGGGAACCTCAGGTGGAGCCTGAAGGAGGTGCTTCAGCTTTGAACTTCATCTGGATTACCTTCCAATTTTACTGTGGCCCATGGTGTCCATCCCTCCTGAGGGGAGTTTTGGGGATGAACCTCCTCATAATGAAGAGCCTAAAATGCAGCTTTCCTGCTTTATGTGCCTTCCCTGGTCATTTTGTTGAAAGCCAAGTGTCTCAGCCTGTACCCAAGGCCTGATTTCATCCCTGGAGGCACAGGCAGAGCAGCAGCTCCTTACAGGTGCTTATCTTGGTGGGCAACATCCCTGTTCCCTCTGAGCAGAGGAGGGATGTCAGGATGGCCCAGACTGACTCTTCTCCAGGTATCTGGTGCTTTCCTTGGGGCAGAAAAGTGCTTTACACTATTCAACAGAGGCTGAACAGGTGAAAAATGGTGTATGGCAGGAGTTTAGATGTGGAGATATCTTTTACTGTGAGTGTTCTGATGCTCTGACACTCACAAATGCTCTTTCACGGAAGTAAATATCCCAAAGTGTGTACTAGAAGCATTTTTTTTGCAGTGAAAAGGCTTTTTATCTTTGATATTCCCGTGGATAGGATTTGATTATGTCTAGAAAACAGCGATTAGGCAGTTACAGACAGCAGGAGGAAATTCTGAGAAGATAAAGGAGCTGACAGCTTGATCCCTCTGCCAAAAAGACTTGAGACTGTTATGGATTTGGTCTTGGTAAGCAGAAGGACTTGAAAATAATTCACTGGTTTGTCCATGAATTTTAAAATAGCAGAAACCCCAACTTAGTGATGAAGAGAATGCATTTTGAAGAATTAACATAACAAATCCTCATGTATCAGAAGAGCTGGATTTACTCAGTATCTGCATTGTGAAGGGAGAGCAGGGCAGAGGATTTAAAAGGCTGTTAAAGGTGCTGTGCTTCTCCCTAGGATGAAAATAAGGATGAAGGTAGAAAGAACCAACCCTTTAACAGAGGGAACTTGAGGAGAAATCAAAATCCTTGGAGATCCTAGATGGAACCTGTTAGTAAATCCCTTATCAGTTAATTTTGGGATGAATGTTGGGGTTAATTAATTTGCTTGGCACAAATCTGTTCGGAGGCATTTGGTTCAGAGGAGGATCCAGGGAAAAATCCAGACAGCTGGGAGGATCCCAGGAATGGCAGTGGTACAAAGTGTCATGGTAGGTCCCATCAACACAGAGATGGAAAAGAATCTGGGGTTTCCAGTGGAGATTAAAATGGAGCCGCTGACACGGAGGAGCTCTGGAGAAAGGTAGACATGGTTTGGGGTGCACTGGGTGAGATCTGCAGGAGAAAGACAGGTGACATTGTAGGAATTGTGGTCAGATCTTGACTGGGATTGCATTAGTTTTGGCTCCTTGGGCTCAAGGAGGTTGAATGGAAACAGAAGTTGGTGGTTGAGAAGGTTTGCTGGGCCAGGGAAGGGGAGGAATGTCAGTGAGGAGCTCATCTGCTGTGGCAGGGAAGGGTTAGAGCTGCTGCCTGGGAATCCTTGGAGCAAAGAGCATGGGAGGGGCAAAGGGAGATCTGCCTGCACGGATGGTCTGTGGTGATCCTGGAGCAAGTGGGAAAAAGGGATGGTGATTGGAATTAGGATTTGTTCCTAAGCACTGAAGGAACTGGCACAGTCTTTCCACCGAGCCCTTGGTGTGTTTGCATAAGGAGTGGTGGAGCAGCTGGAGAGCTTTATTCCAGAGTGTCCATTGGAGTTGTGTGTTTTCAGGGAGATCCAGGTTTTCTTCTGCCTTTCCTAGGGTTGTTGTGGCCCAGTGACAGCACGATTTTGAGTCTGAGACACCACGTGCAAATAGTTGTGGAAATTACTTGCTCAGGAAGAGAATGCATGAAAAGAAAACAGGATGGGGAAGGAGGAATACTTTCCATAGGTATTCAGAAGGTGTGAGTAATTCCAGATGAAAAAAGTCAAGTTCCTGACATGGATATTCAGGACCAGCCCTCCATTACAAATACCTCTGGTATTTCCATAAGCATTTAGCTGGCCATGAGTGCCAGGATTCAAGGGGCATCATTTGTCTTCAAAACATTTCCTTGCAAACCTTGCAAAGCCCCCAGCTGTGTCTGTTCTCCCCAAATGGAGCATGTCCTGCACTGGTCCTGCTGCCTGGAAGAGCAGTTGGAAGTTGAAGCAGTCGGAAACCTTTTGTGGAGTTAATATTTATCCACGACTCTTAATAAACAAATACACCCTGTCATGGGACTGCACTGAATTTACATGCTAAAATTTTCTAAATATACGGTTTTATATATCTATATTTAAATATAATATATAGATTTCTGAGTATAATCCTCAAGGCAAACACAATAACTTGGTTGAGTTAAATCCCTTGAGCTAACGCTGAAGAACAGCAGCAAAGCCTCGTGGATGCTGCGATGCCAGAACTCACCACTTCCTCCCAAATTCAGTGTCCTGAAATTTAAGATCTAAAATATGTGAACTGCATCGAGAAACATATGAAACAGCAGGAAAATTAATATCTTTGAATTGTAAGTCAGGTCTTGTTGGTGGGTAGTGCTGTGAGGGAGCTGGGGAATGACTGACTGGGTTTGACTGAGGGATGTGTGTGCAGGTGATGGAGCTGGTTCATTGTCTGATTTAATGAGTTCCTTGCAGCTGCTGCAGCTGGAGAAAGATGTGAAAGATCCAGGGAAGAGGCTGAGCTGCCTAACAACAATTCTTTCCAATCTGGTCCTCCTCCCCAGGTTGAGGAGCTTTTTATAAGCCTTTAAAGCAAACCAGTATCTTTTCCCTTAAGGGAATAGGAAGTAGAAAGAAAGTGGTCTTTTCTCTCCCCCCCAACCAATTTTGCATCCTCTTTTCCACAAGGTGTCTAATCTTTGGAAGCATTGTAAACCTGAAATTGTATTTTTTAGGAGGTTGTTAAAATACCTCAGGTTGACTGGAGACAAAAGATACTCAAATGGCTGATGATTAGAATATTAGGAAAAATGGAAGGCTTAAACTGGAAAGAGAATTGAATTTGGAGCCCTCAAACCTGTGCTTTAGGATGGACTACAAAGTAGGATGTTCTTGCTCTAGTTTTCCTGTCCTGGAGTTATAATGCAAAGCAATCACTGGGGGAGAATCATGAATTACTTGAAATGCAGCTGAAGAATTGAAGGTACTTGAATTTCAGGACTGTGCAATTCAAATGAGATGGAGGTGATGGAGTTGTCCAGTACCCACCTCTGTGGTGTGTTAATGAAGAGTTTGTTAGAAGTAGCGGGTGTGCAGGGTTGGAAATACTAAAAGCAACTTTTAACTCCCAGATAGAATGGAAAAATGACTTACAGAGGAGGGAGTGAAATTTTCATTCTCTCTTGTGTCGTGCAGGTACTTTGATGGCAACTTGGAGAAGCTCTTTGCAGAGTGTCATGTAATTAATCCAAGTAAAAAATCTCGGACACGCCAGATGAACACGAGGTCATCAGCCCAGGATATGTCCTGTCAGATCTGCTATCTGAACTACCCAAACTCGGTGAGTACCTGACCAGCAACTCCCCAAATTTCCCATCTGAAGCTTAACTTTATTCTGCAGAAAGCCTGTGAAGGTGCTGGGGCCTGGGCAGCCGTGTAGGAAAGCTCAGAAAAAAGCAAGCAGGTGATTTTTGGCAAGTTCAGATACCAGCTGAGATGTGCAAATAAATGGTACATGAAAGAAAAAATATGTGGAAAGCACGATGGGCAAAGGGATTTACTTTAAAATAGAGTGACAGGGCAGGAAAGAGCTTTTAAAAGTGGTAAATAATGATATAAAATAGTCAGACTGGAAAGTCTGGAGTAAAACTGAGCAGAAGTAAAATGTGGCTCTCTGGATCTTCTTGTGTTTGTACAACACCCTCTCAGGGGGAGGAGATGAGGGTGGCAGTGCCTGCTGGGGCTCTGGGTCAGCCTCCTGCTTTGTGTTAGTGGGTGATGGTGGGGCTTCTTTTTGTGGCTGTTGACAAAATGGAAGCATTCCCATACTTTAATAACACATCCAGGCTCTGCTGTGATTTCCCAGGGGCAGAACATACTGGTGGGAGATCCCAGGAGAAAAGGAGATGAGTGGAAGGGCTCAAACAGGAAGGTTCATCCGTGGCTTTGCCAAAAGGCAGGATGACACAGTGAGGAATTGTTCCTTGGTTGGAACCTGCCATTGCTGGGGGAGCTGTTCTGCCCCTCCAAAACACCCTAAACCACGTGCCTGACCTTTCCAGACAAAAGGCTTCACTCTGCTCTGGGTGGGATGGGAACCACCATGAGTTTGGGGCTCATGAGCAGCCTGGGGGTGAAGCCCCCTGGTTGCTCTGGATCAGGCAGAGCTGAGCAAAGCCCAATTTCAGGCCTCACGTTCTCAGCCTTAAAGGTCACTGTTGCTCTTGAGTCAGGAACCACAAGGCTTCGTGTGTCTCCTCTTAAGCCTTGTGTGCACTGACCTGCCTTTTGGAGAGTAGCTGGAAAGGTGAGTTGGTGCTTGCCTTGTATAAAAAGATGCTTTGAAAACAAAGACCAGCTTGAGAAATTTGTTTGTCCCTCTACCTTATGCTAAAATCCTGCTTAAACACTGCAGGCTTTCCATGTTAAGTAATAAGGAAATAAATGTGATTTTAGGCTATGCAACATTTTAAATGAAAATAGGAGGAGGGCTGAGGGAGAAAAATGGGAGGAGACATCAAATGGGCCTTGTGGAAACTTCAAATTTAGATGTCATGTTCTTAATATATTATTCTCCCCTTTTAAATGTAGTTGCTGTGCTGGCTGGAGGTACAACTCAGAGCTGACAGGCCTTTCCTCTTGCTGGGGGTACATGTGCTGCCTGGGAAGCAGCTCTCTGGCTCCTGACAGCAACTACACAAAGCACACTAATACTTTTGAGCTTGTAGCTCAAATAAAATGTTAAAAATAGTAGTGGCCCAGTTGTTAGAAGAGCAGATTTTTAGCTGGACCAGTGAGAAGTGGCAGGTGAGCAGGGTTGTCTCTGATGTTGGTGTTAAGTCAAGACACATCAGAGGGGAACCTCTGTTTCTTTGCCACACATAAAAGTTGGAGCCTGTAGGAAAAGGCTGTAGTGTCTGTGTCTAAAAGGTGACTGAAATCTGTTTTGAAGCTGTTTTAGTGGATGTGAATTACAAATTCTAGGATTATGTTTATGTTCAGTGCCTAACCTAAACTCGACTTTGAAAATCCTCTTGCAATGCTAATTTTTTTTTCCACATAAAATCTGTAATTTTTTTTTTCCTGAGTTCCCCTTTCAGCCCATGGAAAGCTGAGAGTTTGGAGTTGTTAAGAAGTTTTGCAGTGTACAGTCATTGCAGGAAAGTCAGAGTCTTGAATATTCCCCCTCTCGTGGGGTCATTGCAGGTGGTATTTGTCTACAGGGTGTCTGTAGCTCCAGTCATCTCCAAAGAACTCTGGGCTGAGGTTTTGGGAAGCAAAACGAGGCATTGGATGCTCTCACCCTGCAAGTTTGAAAACTTCAGGGAGATATTTTACCCACTCTGTGTCCCCAGCAAGCAGTGCTGAGTCCCAGCAGTTGTTTTGGGTGAAACCCTTTCTGGTAAGACAGGAATGAGAAGGTCATGGCTTTGCCTCTCTCCTCTCTTGCATCCCACCCTCAGGTTCCTTGGAGGGCCAGGCTGCAGGGTGGGGATGTTTTTGGGAACACCCTGCTGTTGTCCAGACTGTGGGTGATGAGCACACATGGGGTGACACCAGGGCTGCCTCAGGAGCCACTGCTCCCCTTGCACTCGGGGTTTTATGTCACCCCTTTTGCTTGGCTCCCTTGACAGCTGCTGTCAGCTGAGCCAAAAATAATTGGGAACTCCCTCAAAGTAAAGAAAAGAGTCAAGAGATACTCTGAATTCCTTGCAGCCCGGGAGGAAGTGTGGTGGCTGCCTTTCTGTGGGCATTTAGCAAACCTTTTCCCTGCCTGAAGTAATCAGAACAAGCCTTAAATGAAGCTGTTTTGTGTTCTGTGGTGGTTCCTCGTGTGTGCCTGCTGCAGGAGTGCTGGGTTCATTAAGGGGTGATCCCCTTGTCTGTGCTTGCTTCTCATCACATGTGGAGAAGCCTCAATTCTGGGAAAAGTCAGTGCTGTCTTTGGGATGGTTGCATGCTGTGGCATCCCAAAAGTTACAGCTGTTGGTACTTGTCAGTGATAATCCTGCAGCTCCAGGGGATGTCACCTGGGCACAGCAGCATCTGTGGAGCATCAGGTCCCTCGTTAGCTGGCTCAGGGAAGGTTCAGGAATTGGAAGGTCTCTTTTTTCAGCCTGGTGTACCTGGCACCACGCAGGTGTTGGCCTCCTCTCTGATTTTTTTGTTGGTTTTGTTGGGGTGGTTGTCTGTGTTTGAGGTGCTCAGCTCACTTCAGTGACTGCTCAGGTCAGACTGATCTGTGTTGCTGCTCACAGGTTCCAGCCTGTGCTGGTGGCAGGAGCCAGACCAGTGTGAATCACAGCCTGGGAGCCCGTGGGAAGGAGGTGCTGACAGGCACCTTCCCTCAGCAAAACCCAGCTGATACACCCGTGTGGGAGGGACAAAATAAATCTGTGATGGTCAAGGAGGCGGTTTGGGAAGAATATTTTCTTAAAATGGACTCCCCTTTCCTCAGTTACCACCATCCTGCTGCTGTTTCGGGCTGTTCTGCAGAGGATTCCGGGTCCTTTCCTCTGTGGAGTTTCCTGCAGGTTGATGGTATCTCAGGGTGGAGTTCTGGTTTTATCTCACTGGCTGAGAAGATGATGGTTTGAAAAGCTAAGCCAGCAAATATTACCTTATAGTGGTACAAGTGAAGTGTTTTAAATACAGTTTTCCTTGCCCCTGGCTCTGGGTATAAAATAACTTTAAGCTGACCGAAGTACCTTAATTCCAGTGTTTCCTCAGCAGTGTTTGCTTCTCCACCCCTTGTGTAACCACTCAGTCCCAGATGGAATCTTGATACACACTGTGCAGATGATGCAGACAAGGATGGAGTTGTCCTTGTTGCTGTCTGTGACAGCTGATCATTATTGAATTTTATTTAGCAGTTTACACCTGCCAATTAGGATCCGTAGTGTCTTCATCTGATGAGCATCTGGATTTCAGGGGGAAGTTTCCTAAGGAGGTCTTGGATTTTGGGCAGCACCCACATGTGTCAAGTGGAAAAAAAAAATGAGGAATGAAGACTGTATAATAATCCTGTCACTGTGACCTGTTTAGTGTTGCATTTATTTGACTGATTTCCAGAGTCAAACAGGAGAGAGCTCTGTGTACACTCCTAAAAAACAAGGATAAATTGAAATAGGCAAGCAGGATGGAAACATGGGCCACACCTTTCCTTACTGCTGGGGTTGGGGATTAGAGCCTGGCTTTGGAAGCATGACTAAAGCTGCCTGGGCAATGTTCTGTAGTGGTGATGATGCAAAATAAATAGTGTTTCAAGTTTGGTGTGGGGGTGAGAGATGTGATGGGTGAACTGCACAGTACTAAGGAGATTGAAATTATGGAGTGAATCCATGTGATAAAATGATCCAATGCCTGGTGTTCTCTGTCATTGCAGTACTTTACTGGCCTAGAGTGTGGACACAAGTTCTGTATGCAGTGCTGGAGTGAATATTTAACTACCAAAATAATGGAGGAAGGCATGGGACAGGTAAAATGTCAACTTACCTCGTGGCTTATTTCTGGAAATTCTGGGTGTTGGAGAGGAGGAGGAAAGAAAAGGGAGAGTCTTCCCTAGCAAAGTTTAAAAAATCCAGAAGAGCAACCCAGAGAAAATCCAGCCCCCAAAGGTTTGGGGGCCGTAGCCTCTGCCACAGGTGGATCTGGAGGGAACTCCATGGGGTTGGTGTAGGTGGGGGGAGGAATCTTGCACAGGGCCACACCTGGGATGTGTTGGGAGAGCTAAAGCACTCTGATTGCTATGGATTGTGGTGAAGTCTGTTGCCTTGGAATTCTCTGTGAAGCAAAAATAGGATAAACACTGTTCCTCCCATGCCCTTTTTGTGTTTTTCAGACCATTTCATGCCCTGCCCATGGCTGTGATATCTTAGTGGATGACAATACAGTTATGTGAGTACGCTCAGTTCCTACCTCTTGGCTTTCCTCTCTTTGCATTTTGTTACTCATGTGCTGTTAAGATGTATTCAAATGCTGGTAACAGATTGCACCCAGGCTTTCAGACAGCAGAGAGCTCTGTCTTGGATGGTCTGTTTTGATATTGGGATGTCTCTTGACTCTGTGTGGCTCTGAAAAACCCACGTGGCAGCACTGGGAGAGGAAAGGCTCCCTGACCAGTTTGGTCATGAGAGCAGAATTTCCAAACCCAGTTTAACTGCTTTGTGCATTTTGTTTCCTTTGTTTCATGCAGGAATTTGGGCCTTCCTTCCCAGGCCAACCCACTGATTCCCCAAGTCCTGTAGCTGTAGGTGATGGGTGAGTCAGAGGACATGAGTTGTAGAGGCTAGGAAGCAAGGTACCCTCAAACACCAGATTTGGTTAAGCTGGTGTGTGAGCCTGTGTCACTGGAGTTATTAGGTTATCCAGCTGTAGGATGACTGCTCACATGTGGTGGAGCAGTGAATTCCATGAGCTTCCTTCTCTTTTATATTGGAGGAGGTTATTGAATGAGTAATATCCTTCGTAATTCTGAACCTTCATTAAGTTCATTTTAATTCTTCTTGCTAAAAAGCATCTCAGTGGGGGTTTATTCTGTTACCTTATTCTTTCCTTCCTGAAGCCTGACTCACTCATTGATATTAATTTGCTGGGGTTTATTATCAGTTGCTTTCAGAGTAGTGATTTTTCCCAATCCCTCTGCAGTAGTGGCTCTCAGTTAGTCATGGAGTGTAGGCTGGATGGAAGTGGAAGGAGCTGAAGTGCTTTCCTGCCCTGTTGAGGGGCTGGTTTGTAGAGTTCAGTGTGTGGAAACTGAGCTGAAGTTGGCATATCTTGAGTAACTCGACTGAGATTTTTGTTTACCAGAGTTTGAACTTCAACTCGAGGTGTCGAACGCTCTCAGCAGGAAGTTTTTTGAGTATTTTCTTGATTGCAACAGTTGGAATGAGCTGTTCAAATAGTGCATATGAAGGAGAGTGGCTGAAATCACTGGAGGCCGTGGTGGCAGCAGCAAGGAAAGGATAGGAGAAGAGGAGAGCAGTGCCATGGGATTCCCCCTTGCCTGGAGGTGGCAGAGACAGGAGGCCTGGGATAGGGAAATGGCTCTGGGTGCTGAAGCAACCAAGGTCTCTTTGTCTAAAAAACACTATAAACATTTTCTAGAGGTAACAATCCACCTTTCCCTGATCTTACCTGGATTTCAGGGGGAGGAAGGTGCTCATGCTTCCTTTAAAAGCCAAGGTGGACAACTGGCAGTCTTAGGAAATAGCATGAATAAAAATGTAAGGAATCCCAATTGGAATCAGCATCCATTTCTGTGTCCTTAGTTATTCTCTTTTTAGGTCTTTTCCTTCTTACAAAGTCTCCAGCTTTCCAAGCTACAGAAACCCAGGATTAACATGCCATGTGTAGGGACATCAGTCTTCATCCATCAGAACACCGACGGAGATGGGCCAAGTTGTTCCTTTGCTCCCTTCTCGGGACTTGCCCTCACCTCCAAGTTGGATTATCTCCATATGAGTCCAAACTTGGCAATTCAGGTGACTTTCCTGGATTTGTGAGTATTTGGCCAGCTCAGAATCCTCTTTCCTTGTTGAACTAGAGTGGGAAGGTTGAAGGGAGGGTCTCTTCCAGGACCTCCAGCCTGGCTGGGTGATCCGTGGCTATCCCTCACTCACCTTTGCTCGTGCCACTAGGAATTGCTTTCACCCCCTTGCCAAGTTGTTAACTGCATTAATGAGCAAGGTAGGCTGCCCTCATTTCTGCCCTGGTTGACTCTGCAATCAGCCCACTCAGTGGGAATGGATGGATTTTGGGTTCCTGTTTGGAAGTCATAGGGAGTTCTGCTTCACTTCTAATTTATGGTCTGATAAAGGATTGTTCCCATCTTTGGATGAGGTTTTGAGTTTGTGTAGTTCCAAACTAAGCTCAAAGTTAAAGGCTGCTTTTTCAAGAGTTTGTTGTTCCCACCTGGCTTTTTTGGTGAAGTTGCTTCTTTTTGAGCTTTGCTCACAGAGGAATGTACCCCAAAATAGGATTTCTGGGCACTGGGCAGGGATTTCATCTTTTAATTTGTCTAGTTTCCTTCATGATTTGGCAAAAGACAGTCATATTCCAGGCAAAGTTCTTGAAAGTCTTGACCTGAGTGGTGCTGTAGGACCTAGAGCAGGTGAGGTTGTTGATGTGGGGCAATCAAAGCATTTTGATAAGCAAAAAACCAATGGATTGTGTGCTCCTTGTGCTCTGCTTAGTCATGGCAGGACTATTCATTTAAATTCCAGTTCCTGATATATTCTGATAACATAATAAATTTTTGAAGTGACATTTACTATGTCTACAAGCCCAAGTATGGGGTAAAAAAGTGAAATTTATAATTTGTATGAAATTAAAATGTGGGTTTTTCTATTTTTCACGACGTTGAACTCCAGAATCGCGGGCTTGCCATGGACACAGGGCCGAAGAGATGCTTTGTCTGCTGATTTGTTTTATTTTAGCCCTGGGAACTGAGCTGCCACGTGCTGTGTTTTATGTAATAACCAGCGTGTGGTTTGGTGAGGAGCTCCCCAGGCTGCCCAGGGCTGGGATTTATGCAACATCCCTAACGAGCACTGGCAGGATAACATGCAGGAGTACCCTTGGGTTGGGCTGCACCTGGAATGGATAACCCAGTAATTCCAGTGTTTATGGCCTGTAGAAGGCTTGTGTTCCACAGGAGGATTTAAACCAGAAACACCACAAAGGGCGTATTAGTCCAGCTTTGTATTCAGATATGGGGAAGACACTTCAGTCGTATCTAAAAGACATTTATAAAGGTGCTCAGCTATCCATAATTCAAGTATTTTGGATGTATTTAGACTGGGCAGTCTGCAAATGCCACCTGGGTTGGTGTGCCCAGAAGACAAGTGGTCTTAAAGGGTTCCCATCAGCCTGCTTTTCCTCTCCCCCTTCCAATTGGGAATTAAAGTCCATGTCTGGACTTACAGTCCACATTGTGTATACCCTCAGTGGTGTTGAATTCAAATCAACTTTGTTTTTACAGTAAATAGATTAAAACACCAATAAATTTTTCACCTGGAGCCGTGGCATTCCAGTGAAAGCCAGCTAACTGGAGGTTTCCCAAAGTTATGAACCACACAGCGGTTGTTCCGGAGCTGTTTAAAGGGATTTACCACAAAATGTGCATGTTTTATGTAAATGAACTGTTTATATTATTTGCTTTGTTTCTTGGGCTCTTCAGGAAAGTATTTTAAAAATAAAAATCCTCACAGCAAGAGGTTCAGTTCTTTTGAAATGCATGAGCTTTCTGTTTTTGAAGCTTATATATATATATATATTAAATACAGTGCATGTAGTTTTCATAATAATAAGTGATCTAACAAGTGAGTGGAGATCAGTAAGTACAAAAGGTAACTGCAAATGTAGAAGGATGAATCAAACCCATTTCTGTGTGTCTTAACTTATTGGATATGTATGGAAAAAATGAGTTTTCTACTACAATTTTTCTGTTTTTTCTGTTCCCACAGGCGTCTGATCACAGATTCCAAGGTTAAATTAAAGTACCAGCATCTAATAACCAATAGTTTTGTAGAGGTGAGTTTTTATTTGAAATTTTTAATGATTTCTAGGGTGGTTCTGTCTTGCATATGTACCAAACCAGAGACTTGAGGCTATTTTATAACGGCAGAGCAGGTTTTTTTGCATAATCTCTAATCAAGTGTGACTACAGAGATTGTTTTGTAGCCCTTTGGGTTACAGGGGTAGTTGTAGGAAAAGATTAAAAAACCTTTATGACAAAAGACCTAGAGATGAAGAGAATGCAAGAGCTGTTGTTTAATATACAGGTTCTGAGGAGCACTTAATATTTACAGTTCTTCAGTGTTCCCTGAGATACTTGAGGCTGAAAACCAGGAAACACGGCCCTGAAAGAGAACACACCTTAAACATTTGCCATTTGAAGTAAAGCTGCAAAACTGTTTTTGGCAAAAGCAAAAATAAAACGTGGAGAAAGCAAAATAAATGTGGAGAAAGCAAAATAAACGTGGAGAAAGGTGCTTTGGAAGGCTTTCCATTATCCCAGCTGTGTGTGTTCAGATTCACTGTTGAGCTCAGGATGGGAAGTTACTGGGCTCAAGTTTGAAGCCACTGCCCTTTGTTTGAAGTGATGTTTGTGGTGGGTTTGGGTTTCATCTTTTCAAATGGTTGAAGCCATGGCAAAGGGGGGTGCAGGGCAGGAGGTGTCCTTGTGCACATCCCTGTCCCATCCTGGGGGTTTTGTGCTCTGTCCTGCAGTGTAATCGACTGTTAAAGTGGTGTCCTGCCCCCGACTGCCACCACGTCGTCAAAGTCCAATATCCTGACGCCAAACCCGTGCGCTGCAAATGTGGGCGTCAGTTCTGGTAAGAACAGCCAGGAAAAGACCTTGGTGCTGCTCTGTACTTACTGCCTTGAAAGTGTGATAGTGGGTATATATGGAATGCCAGACTGGTTTGGGTTGGAAAGGGACCTGAAAGGTGATCCAATCCCACCCTGTGCCATGGGCAGGGACACCTTCCACTAGACCAGATTGCTCCAAGCCCTGTCCATCCTGGCCTTGGACACTTCCAGGGATGGGGCAGCCACAGCTTCTCTGGGCAGCCTGTGCCAGGGCCTCCCCACCCTCACAGGGAAGGATTTCTCCCCAGTATCCCATCTAACCCTGTTTTCTGTCAGTTTGAAGCTATTCCCCCCCCTTGTCCTATGCTGTTTTGAGGGATTTAATGCTGGAGGGCAGTGTAGGCTTAGATATTTCCTTAGGACTGGCTCTGGTCTCTCATTAGAACAACTCAGAAGAAAACTTCCCCTGTTTAATTAAAAGTACAATTACCTGCCCTGTTTGCTTACTTTCCCCCTTTCTTTCCCTCACAGCTTTAACTGCGGTGAAAACTGGCATGATCCTGTTAAATGCAAGGTGAGCACATCAAAGTTCTTTTCTAAATGTATGACTTGGAAGTTTAAAGTCAGTTTGTGTGCAGGACTTAGAAATGAAGCCCAAGCTTGGCCTGTCATAGAATATCCTGAGTTGGAAGGGACCCACAAGGATCCTTGAGTCCAACTCTTGTTCCCATCAGGAAGCAGAGTAGCTCAGCTGTTTATGACCACAGGGGCAAAGAACCACTTAAATCATACTGGGGGCCTTTCCTGCCATGCTGAGAGCCTCAGAGTTGGACCTTGTGAAGGAAAGGTGCCTCAGCCAGGTGGGAAATGTGTGGAGGAGGAGGAGGAGGCTGTTCCACCTGTGACCCTCTGCAGAGGGAGGAATATGCTTTTTGGACAAGGAGCATTCCTGTACGAGGTGTTTCTGTCGGTGTTTGCTGCTTTGTCAGGCGTGTGATCTGTTGTACCGAAGGAATTAGTTTGGTCCTGGACCTGCTGCAGTGCCCTGAGCTGTAGAACTGTTTGTGGAGCTGTCAGAAACTGTAACCAAGCCTGGGATGCTGTGGCCTGTGCAGAGCTCAGGGACAGATGTGTTCCATGCCTTGGGGACAGAGCACTTTGCCTTCCTAGGAACACAAAACCTGCCCTGGGAGAGAGGAGGGGAACCCCAGCAAAGGTTCAGCAGGATTTAGTTGCTCTTTCCAGGCTGGATGTGGTCAGGTTGTTATCTAGCAGATGCAAGCAGTGTTTTGCTTTTGTGACTTTGATAAAGCCATGTTCTCACTAAGGTTTAAAAAAGAAATGAGCATGAGGCGAGCATTGCAAGCCTGAGATAAAACCTGGCTGATGTGAAGCTTGGCATCACAGAGGGTCTGACAGCAGTTTTGGCACATCACTGTTAAGAGACTGGTTTGGCTTGGAAGGGACCTGAAAGGTGATCCAATCCCACTCCTCTGCCATAGGCATGGACAGCTTCCACTGGGTATTCCAAGCCCCATCCAACCTGGCTTTGGATGCTTCCAGGGATAGGGCGGCCACAGCTTCTCTGGGCAACCTGTGCCAGGGCCTTACCACCCTCACAGGGAAGAATTCCTTCCCAATATCCCATCTAACCCTGCCCTCTGTCACTTTGAATCCATTCCCCCTTGTCCTGTCACTCCAGGCCCTTCAGAATAGTCTCTCTCCATCTTTCTTGTCACCTCCCTTCAGGTCCTGGAAGGCCACAATTAGGTCACCTCGGAACCCAAATGTCCTTACTATTTCAGAGTCCACCATGAAGTTTGTGTTGATTCAACTGGAGAACAGCAATGAGTTTGCAGAAGTGTTTGTGAGGGTGCTTGTGCTTGCTGGATCAGGACGGTGCTGCAGGAACTGTCTGCACCTAAATTAGCTGCTGTTTGCACAGTTTCCCAGCACTTACCCCCCCTATTCCCATGTGGTTGTGTGTACCTTTCCTTAATGCAAGCAGGTGCCTTGGGAACATTTCCAGTTCCTCTATTTAGACTTAACTCTGTTCTTTCACCATTTTTCTGACAGTGGTTAAAGAAATGGATTAAGAAGTGTGATGATGACAGTGAAACTTCTAATTGGATTGCAGCCAACACAAAGGTGAGGGGGTTTCTCATGTTTTATATATAGATTTTTATATAGATATATCAAGCAAATTCCTCTGCACTAGGATTTTTTTTCTCTTCCATGCTAAGAGCAAGCCTTAAAATGTACAGTACACTGAAGTGCTCTTGTTTGAAGAGCAAACAGGTGAGTTCCTTCAGGTTCAGTGGCGTTTGCTCTCGGAAGAAAGAGTTAATTGGAGAGCCAAAGCTTGAGATTTAGGTGTTTGGGCTCCTGTCTGGCACCAGTGGCTTCCCTAAGCAAGCCTGTGCCTCGCTCCATGTGTGCAACATGTTCCCACCACCCGTGCTGGGTTTGCTGGGATCACTTACATCTGCCTCTGAATCCCAGGGGTTGGCCTCCGGAGTGGTTCATTTCCTCTGGGCAGCATTCCAGGTCTGGACTGGCAGAACAGCTGGTTGAGATTTTATTATGTAAATGTCTTCATCCTAGTTAGCCCAACTTTTGCCTGAAACTTCAGGGTTTGATAATTTTGGGATGAATAAAAGCCAGGGTTGGCGTGGTGGCAAGGAAACAAAAGCAGCAGATGCCCTGGGGGGTGAGGATCAAGCCCGGGGCTCCTGGCTGGAGCCTGAGGGTGGAGGAAGGTGGGGAGGGAGTGAGGAAATGGCTGCTTTGTTTTCTTAGCTCTGTTGTGTAACTGGTTAATGGCATTGTTTGCAGCAGCCTCGCTGCTTTCTGGGGCTGCCTGCCTGGTTTTCATTGAACTGGAATGTTGCATTATGGTGAAAGAGAAACACCCATCCTGCAGTTAGAATCAGGCTGGAATTGGGCAGTGTCCCGTGGGCTGAGGGCTGTGTGTCCCTGCTTGGAGCCTGCACATTGACAACAAAGGGAATTTGCCTTTGTTTGAGTGTGTCCTATCATGGCTCGAGAACTGAACTAGATTTGATCAGAGTTTGTTGGTCTTCAGGTCCTGTTCCTGTTAAACCTGAGGAAGAGCAGCCAATAGCTTGGAAGAGGCTGAGTGTAAGCACTGCTAGCCTTGGGTATCAAATATTTGGGACATTGGAACAGTCACAGCCATATTTTGCCTGTCAAAGCCCTCAGGATCTGTTGCTGCCCCTCAGGGGGAGGATCTTGGGGTTTCCCATCCTGTACCTGACCCTGCCTTGGGAATAATAAGATTTTTTGGGAGGGCAACACCCATCAGGAGGGTGGCATCTGGCACCAGCCCAGCTTCTCCGTTAGTTCCTGGAGTCTGGTGTGAGCAGCAGAGCTGTTGTCCTTGAACAGCACTGTCCAAGCTACTTCCTCTAAGATCTTCCAAGACACTCCTATGTGGAAATACTTTGGAGTGCAGGCTGCAACAGGGAGGAAAAGCCAACTGTCCTGGAGTCTTGTGGTATCCATATCCATTGAATTAGCTGAAGGACAGTGTGACAGTTCTTCTCTCTGAACTGCCACTGGATTTGGTTGAGGGGAAAGTTGGCAGGGAGAGTAACCCACCCCTTGTGCTGATCTCTGCCTTCTGTGGGCAGCAGGGTGGGGAAGGTGGGAATCTCACCCTCTGGCTGCTGGGACATGTGCCATGGGGGCTTCAGAGCCCCTGGAGAACTGGATGGGCCCAGAGTCCCCCAGCCAGCACCTCCTCCCGCCGCAGTTCCTGCCGGGCCTTGGCCAGAGCAACGGAGAAACCCAAGGGCGTGTCTGAGAGGAGCACAGTTCCTCCTGGAACCAAGGAAAAGCCTGTCCTGCTGTAGCATGAGTGATAGGCTGGGATGGGAATTGCACAGTTGGAGCACGCATCCATCCGTCCTTTCTCTCTCTCTGTACTTTTCCTAGCAGGAAAACAGGGCAGTCATGCTCGTCGAGGCAGGTCTTGTGCCTGCACAGCTGTTGGCTTCAGGGACTGAGAGTCAGAGCCCAAAGTCTGCGTTGAATTTCTTCATTTTGAAGAACGTAGAAAGGAATCAGGTACCATCAGATGCAAAAATCCCCATTTTCAGTGGGAAAAACTCTCCAAGCGTTTCAGTTGTGACTACGGGCTCCGCTGCTGTTTCTTGCTTTTGGAAAGGGCTTTCTGGAGCCATCCAGGCATGAGGCTGAGCTACAGCCCTGTCCCATGTGGGCTCCAGTCAGGAAAGGACACTTCCTGTTGTACCAAGATGAAGGTGTAAGAGACAAATACCAATCCTCTGGAATGTGGGCTTGAAATCTGGCTAATCCTCTGCAACCGGAGAATGTGAGATACATTTGTTCCGGCTTGTCCTGGGGGACGGAATGGGAAAGGAAAATTAGGCAATTGTTGTGTTAGAGAATAGAAAAGTGAAACCCAGCTGAATTGGGTTCTGTTCCCAAACTGGAATGATGTGATGCATTTTTGGATGAATTATGTAGAATGGTCTGAATGAAAAACGAGGAGATTTGAGTAGCGAGTTCTGTGGTTTCCGATATAATTTTTTTATCCTTTTGCATTCATTTACTTGCACTTAGGAGACCTAAATTCCTTCTACTTCTACAAAAGATACAGCCCTTGCAGCAGTGTGCTGGAGTAGATGGCTTTTTTCTTAAACTAAGCTACTTTCACATGAGTTCAGCTTAACTAAATTAATTTAAAGTTGAGATAAGGCAATACAAGTTCTTTATCAAGCCTGTAGTTCTCAGTCTTCTTGAAGAACAGGGGTTGAATAATCCAAGGATTTGCACATTTCTTTCTTTTCCAGTTTGTTGAACAAAGTTGGTTCTTCGGGAGTTCCTTTCTTGAGTTAAACTGGCAGGTTTCAGATATTTGGGAATAAAGAAACCACAGAGATCCATGACTTCTGTTAAGTGGACATTCAGAGGAGTGCAAACTATAGAAAACTTGGATTTGTGCATTTATTTTGGGCTCTGAAGGCGTATCAAGACTGGCTGAAAGTAGCCTAAAAGGAGGAGGGGAAACTGGTTTTAAACCTGAGTGTCAGCGATGTTAATCTCCTAAAGGAAGAAGAACAAAGACTAACGGTGCAGATCTTCACCCAAGGCACTGGGTTTTATTGGTGAAGTTAAATTGGTGTTAATGAAAGTTGTTCATCTGATACTAAAAATGCCCCAGCCTTGCTGCTCCTGGCTCCTGGCACATCCCACCGTCACCTTCCGGGCTAGACAGGGCTTGAATGGCTGATGTACAAACCAGGCTCATTTTCTTCCTCCAGAGAAACTCTTGGCCCTTTTCTCCTCTGAGCGAGATAAAATGGCACAAACCCAGTTCTCTCCCTTTTCAGGTCACTTTTTAATGTCTGAACACACGCTCCCTCTGTATTTTCTGGAAATCCTACACTTGTTCTGAGGCGTGGAAGCTCTGGCAGCACTCACAATCCTCCCCAGCACTGAACTGTGCTCCTTCGTTTCTCACCGTGCCGGGGTGTGAACAGCATCTTTCCAAAGGTGTCCAAGTGCCATCTTTTCCTCTCGGATGAGCTGGTGTTTCAAATATGTTTAAAAAAGCTTGGCTCTGTGACTCTAGGTGTTGTCAGGGTGTACTACTTTGTGCTAACCTTAATTAAGTTCAGCAGTTTTGGGTTTTGTTGAAAAGCATTAAGAAATCCTGTGGTGTTAGAGAATTCTTTCTCTTCAGGACGGGTTAGAGGTGATGGTGTTGCTGTGAACGTGGCTGGGAGGCTGATGGCCATCAGTGGGAGTTCTGGAGAGGACTAATCTCTTTCACCTGCCCTGAAATAAGAAATGTATTTCTATTTAGCCTCCTGTTTATAAAACAGCAGCTGAGGTTTACGGTGTTTTTTTTAGGACAGAATCAGGATTGTTCTCCTTTGCCAGGTTTGCCCAGACTTTTGTTTCCAAGCACAGCATGAAATTGTTTGGGTGGAACAATGTAAATGAGGTCACTTCTGTGTCCTGGTATGACTGATAATGTGCAGAATACTCTGCAGGTTTAGTAACTTGATTTGCTGGCTGTTATGTTGTTGTGTAGCCGTAATTCTCAAGAAGATCTTCCTTCCCTATCCTCCTTAATCTATAAATCTCTCCCACTTGTTGTGTTGGTGGCTTGAGTAGCTACGATTTTTTTTTTCTACTGGTGTTGAGCATTTCTTTAGTATGTGCATTTCATGGCTTTAATTTTTAATCATGTTCAACTTCTACACTTTTACACAGCTTTGTGGGTCTGTACTGTGTCACCTCTCTTACTTGTGCTTTGCTTGACAGGAGCTTGGAAAGGATGGCATTCCCTGTGAGAAAAGGGCTATAATTAGATCACAGAATCATGGAGTGGTTTGGGTTGGAAGGGAACTTGAAGCCCATCTTGTTCCACCCCCTGCCATGGGCAGGGACACCTTCCACTAGACCAGTTTGCTCCAAGCCCTGTCCAACCTGACCTTCAACACCTGCAGGGATGGGGCAGCCACAGCTTCTCTGGGCAACCTGTGCCAGGGCCTCCCCAACCTCACAGGGAAGAATTCCTTCCCAGTATCCCATCTAACCCTGCCCTCTGGCAGTGGGAAGCCATTCCCCCTTGATCTGTCCCTCCAGGCCCTTGTCCCAAGTCCCTCTCCAGCTCTTGGAGCTCCTTTAAGGACTGGAAGGGTCTTTTTGTCCTAGTTTGCATCCCAGAGCTTGAAGCCCTGAGCACTAAGGACACCCTGGAAAGCTTGGTCCCACCTCAAAGCCAGAGGGCAGAACTTCTGTGCTCCTGATTGAGCCTCGCTGGGAGTGAGGTGGCCCCACACCCTGGTGGTGTGGCCGTGCCCCATGGCACCTCTCTAGCTTGGCAGGTCATCTGGGAACCGTTCCTCCCTGTGTTCCAGCTGTGGGATTTTGCTGAGCAGGAGGGATCACAGCAGCTGTCTGGATGAGCCATGTCTCCCACCGCGGACGTCAGATGGCACCTCGTCAGATGGGATGTGCCTGGAAGAGCTGCACAGCTCTGCGACCACCGTCTGCTCTGTGCCCTGGGGCCATCGTGGTGTGATGAGGGCAGTGCCACTGTCTGTACCTGTTAGCCACAGGCACCTTGGCTGAGCAGCATATGGAGCAGGGATCCTCTCAGCCGGGAAGGATATTGTTGGGATAAACCTGAATCTGAGTCTTGACTTGTTGGTGCAGGATTGGTAGAGGGAAGAGGGCTGCCTGCAAAAGGAAAATAGGTGCTGCACTGGGTGCTCTGATCAAAGGAGATGGTATTTTGACTGTGAAGTTCACAGAACTGCAGTGACTAATTGGGAAAAAGCTTTCCTGGCTGAGTATCCATCCTGTGGAGGGTCCTAGGGGACAGCTCGGTGTTGTGCCCCCAAGAGGACCAGCACAGGAGCTACTGTGCTTCACTTAGTTTGTAGTACAGTTACTCTGTAGGACAAACACAGATGACCAGGAGGAGGCAGACCTGGAAAAAAACCCTTTATGTGCTTGGTTGCTGCTTGAACCCTTTGGTTCGGTGTGTAAATTCTCCTGTCCCAGACAATAGGAACAGGCAAACTCTGTGGAAAAGCAGTAATAGTTGGGACACTCAGAGTGGGTGAACAGGAACCTCTTGGATTGTGTCCTGTGTAAAAACAGCAGTTCTTGAGTGATTGTGTGAGTTGGTTTCTCCCTTTACTGAGAGTTTCTCTGAACACCAGCATAGGAACTGGTTGCTCTGATCAGCAAAGATGTGCTCCAAGCTGGGGAGGGGGTTTTGCAAGCTTCTGACCCAAAAGCTGCAGCTGAATTTATAGGTGTGTGTATTACCTGTTTGGATATATTTGTTACTGCCTTGTAGTTCAAAACTGGCTTCTGCAAAAACTCCATGAAGGCTGGTGTGGTTGTGGGATGAGTTGATCTGGCCTAAATTGGTTTTATTGTTTGTGTTTTTTTCCTCTGCATTTGCTGCTTTCTTGATTTGTTGATTTCTAAGCTCATCGAGACTGTGATATTGGTGTTATAAAAAATCCCAAACTATTCCCCAGATATTTCCCAGTGCACTGCTGCTCTTTGAGATCCTCACATTTGTCAAAGGCCTCTCACCCGAAAGGGAAACCCCGTGTGAGCTTTTGTGGAAAAGTCTTCAGTGAGGTGACACATGAAGGGGAAAAAAGGGACCTGATGGGAAACGCGGAAAACACCTCAGGAGGAGAAGTGTCTTTTTAGCTGACAGCAGGTTCTTTGAAGCACACTAGATTCTTGCTGCATGTTTTCAGATCCTTTCTGGATGGCATTTTACAGCTGCAGGTGTCTCGGATCGGTAACAGCGTGATACCAGCTCAGTCTGAGCGTGGCGTGGACCAGACACTCGGTGGTGAGGAAAGCCAGACGCTTCCCTGGGCTGTTCCAGACCACTGCTGCTGCTGGGATTTTTGGGGAAGGTCATGAAGTGACCCATCCAGTGTACCACTGTGAGAGCAGCAAAGATAAAAATGTGTTATTCCTTATTTTTGCTATCTAGCTGCTCCAGTTTTGGAAGTATTTTAAGGCCTGACTCGGAAGAGGATCTTGATGTTCAAAGGGAAGAATTAAATCATGTATTTCACTTGATGTGCTCTCTCTTGCTGCCATGGAAACCCTTCCAAGTTGCCAGGCTGTTGTGGGTCCCGTGCTTGCCCTGCTAATGGTGCTCTCTGTCCTGTGGACAGGAATGCCCGAAATGCCACGTCACCATCGAGAAGGACGGGGGCTGCAACCACATGGTCTGTCGGAACCAGAACTGCAAGGCGGAGTTCTGCTGGGTGTGTCTGGGCCCCTGGGAGCCCCACGGATCTGCCTGGTGAGTTCGGGAGCGTGCCTTGCTGGAGGGCGAGGAGGTCGTGGTGCCACCGGCATGGATTTGGACTGAAATCTGTGGAATCGGTGTCCCCGTTACAGGTACAACTGTAATCGCTACAATGAGGATGATGCAAAGGCAGCAAGGGATGCACAGGAGGTGAGTCCATAACCTTTGGTGATGAGGGAGATCACCAGCCCTGTGGTTGTGCTTTCTGTAAACCTACACAGCTGCTCTGGAGAAATTCATGGATTTGGGCACAAATCTAAGGGACAGTTAAGTCTTTCAGTGTTAAGATAGGGATGGCTTTGCTGGTATGTGCTACCTCTGTACATCCACAACACACAAGTTGAACCATGCCCGTGGTGTTATTTTTTTACAGCTGGTCTGTCAGTGTGAAGAAAATAAGATTAATGAGAGTGTATTGAGTCATCTTGGTTCTCTTGCACTGTTTAGCACACGGTGTCTTTCCCTGCTCTATAATCAACCTAAGGTTGCCCTCTTAACATGAGCACAGTAATTGTTTAATTAGAATTCTTCATTAGCAAAAAAAAAAAAAAAAAAAAAAGATAAAATCGTCTTCTCACTGTTTGTCATGACTCTGGAAGCATCTGAGTGGCTGAAACACAAACGTGATCAGGCTTTAGCAGTGTGACTGTAATTACTTCCAAGGTTAGGAGTGAGGATGTCAGAGCTGTGCTAGGAAGTCCCCTGTGCCAGCGAGACAGGGGCTGGGCTGTCACCTCCAGTGTCGGGGTCAGCGGGGCCGCACGAATTCGTCTGGTCAACGTGTGAGGAAAGGAAACTCCTTGGGAAAGGAAGGCCAATGTGCGGGTCAGGAAGAGCCTGGTGAAGGGTTTACTTCTCTTGCAGCCATTACTTTGTTTTAACTATTTGTTTTCTTTCTCCCTAATGGGAATTAACACAGCGATCCCGAGCAGCCCTGCAGAGGTACCTGTTCTACTGCAACCGCTACATGAACCACATGCAGAGCCTGCGCTTCGAGCACAAGCTCTACGCTCAGGTGAAGCAGAAGATGGAGGAGATGCAGCAGCACAACATGTCGTGGATCGAGGTGCAGTTCCTGAAGAAAGCAGTCGACGTCCTCTGCCAGTGTCGTGCCACACTCATGTACACTTACGTCTTTGCCTTCTACCTCAAAAAGAATAATCAGTCCATTATCTTTGAGGTAGGAGAAAATGGGGTTGTCGGGGATTCAGATTGCAAAGCTAAGGAAATAGGGATTTAATGCTTGCAGACCTCTTGGCCCCATTTTTACCAATTTGAGTCTGTGTTAATATTCTCTGGAATAGAATATTGTGTAGGGCTGTCTGATGGAGGAATCACAGAACCACAAAGCTGTGGCTGCCCCATCCCTGGAAGTGTCCAAGGCCAGGTTGGACAGAGCTTGGAGCAGCCTGGTCTAATGGAAGTTGTCCTTGCCCATGGGTGAAATGAGATGAGCTTTAAGCTCCCTTCCAACACATGTAATTCTGTGATTTGTGATATCTAATCCCACTTTTTGTTTTGGTACTGTTCAGTTGTGCTGAAGGAAAAATATTATATATTTTATATATAAATAAATATAAATATAAATATATATATGTATATTTAGCCCCCCCCCAATACTATTTTTATTTTGTCTTTGCAGAATAACCAAGCAGACTTAGAGAATGCTACAGAGGTGCTTTCTGGGTACCTGGAGCGAGATATATCCCAAGATTCGCTGCAAGACATAAAGCAGAAAGTACAGGATAAGTACAGGTTTGTGTTGGGATACTCCTCTCTCTCAAAGTTGCCTGAGTATTGCCATCCCCTGTGACAGGCAGTGGCCTGAGCACTTGCCAAGATACAGTTTTCTCCAGAGCCACATCCCTGGGAAGCTGTTTGCTGTTGGCCTTGTGCCATCCGTTGGGATCAGCAACCAGTCCCTGGGCATCTGGGAGCAGCAGCAGCAGCAGGAGCCTGCCCAGCCCCTGGATCCTCATGGAGAAGCCTCACACAGAGGCTGGCAGTGTGTTTTTGTGCCCCTGCTGGGACCAGCTCCCGGGGGAGGTGACAGCCTGGGGAGAGGCTCCCAGCTCTGCCTTCCATCTGCTCCATGGAGGAGCTGGAAGATCCAACCCTGGGATGGAAAAAATCCTGTGACCAGAAGCAATGGCTGTTCGTGCACTGCTGTTCCTGCACAGAAGGAGCATGTGGGAATGGCCAGGACCAGGGTGGGATTGCACAGCGAGGGCCAAAGAACAAGGAGTGACTTTGTTGTTCCAAACTGCCAGCTTTGGCCTGGGATGAGTTGCCAGCAGGGAGCAATCGGCTCTTTTAATCATCTGCAGGGGCCGTTTGTGCAAAATGGTGTAGGAGAGCTGTCCCTAAGGAAGAGGGAGGGAGCAGCCTGTCCAGCTGAGGAGGGGAGCAGGGGACTGGGGGCCAGGTGACACAGATGCCAGGGCTTTGTGCAGTCCCTGGGGAATCACTTCTGCACAGTGGAAAAGTACAAAGCTGAAAATGCGGATGAGTCACAGGATTATGGCTTTCATTTCTGAGGCATTTTGCCAGAGTCACTGAATTTGTTATGCCTGGCTTAGGGGGAAGAAAAAATCCAAAGTAGGGTGAGTCGTGGTGACTAATGGACTGTGGGGAGTGGAAGGAGCTGTTAAGCTTTGGTGGGCCTGTGGCCCATCCTGCCCGAGTCATCCAGCCCCAGCTGTGCTGCCAGAGACTTACCTGACCTCCTCTTTGGAGGCATTTTGTAATTTACCCTTTAAGGCCACCATTAAGTTGGCATTTCAGATCAAGCTGCTTGTTCACTTCAGTCCTCTGAACCTGGATGCTCTTCTAGGGATGAAATTAAAACCTAATATAGCCTGGAAACAGTATCCCAAACCTGCCTTCACATTTCTGGGAAGAAAGTATTCATCTGTCAAGCCTGTGCAGGTCCTTCATTAACTAGTTCAGTCATGTCTTAATCATGTCCTGCACGGTGTTCTTTGATGCAAGACTGGGAGCAGGATGTCATCGAGGTGGGTTTAAAGAGCCCTGGGAAGCTGCAGGAACTGCCCTGTGGGCTGGTTTGGTTTCAGCTGTTTGGATCTCTTTGCTTGCAAAGACAGTTCTAGAAAACAGGATTAACACCCCTCCCTCCCCCCAGCAGGAAAATAACTAAAGTTGGGAAGGCAGAAATTGTGTGTGTTTGCCATCACATGCTCCCAAAAATCAATGGGACTTTGTATACGAGGGTTTATGTTGCAACAGCTGACAGCAGCAAGGAAAGCCAGGGCTGGTTTATTGGGGTAAATCTGTCAGTGTGAGCAGATACTGAGCGGTAGGTGAGGAATTCCTACCAGGTGTCAGGCTGTGTGTGATCAGGGATAGCTCCCTGCTGGGAGATTCCTCCTGAGGGATGTGTGACCACTGCCGAGCAATCCGGGTTCCCAGCAGCCAGAGCCCCTCGGATGCCATCCTGACCCAGGAACCTGCCTGGAAGCTGAACCACACAATTCCCAGCAGGAACTGCTCAGTTGGCTCCTGGGTTCCAGTTTCTCTCCTCAGAGCCTGGGTGCTGCCAGACCAGCCCCACAGCTGCCCTTGGGGCCTTGGGAACTCTCACTGAGACTTGATGTGTCCCCCACATCCCTAAAGGTGCTGCAGACTTTGGGATTGCTGCTGGAAGAGGTTGAATTCAGAAACACCTGTACTTATTTAGAATTTGTTCTTGGAACCTGAATTCTTTAAATGTTTCTCTGCTTTTTATCTTTTTAGTTGGCTGTGACATCCTTTGCTATGTTCTCTGATAACCCTTTTTCCTCAGTGTCAGTGATCCTGGTAGGACTGGGCCAGACTCTGGGATCAGTTTTATGTGCAGTTTTGTTTCAGTGAGTGTAGGTGGGAAGAGCCTGAGGGTGTGGTGTCCGTCTGAGAGCCGGGTGTAGGGATGTGAGGTGAACCCTGCTTTCCAGGCAGACGAGTAACCCTTTGGACTGCTTCCATCTCCCCTGGGAAATAAAACTGTGTCAGCATTCCTGAGGTTTTCATCATGGAGTGGTTTGGATGTAATGGACCTTGAGGACCATCCAGTTGACCCCCTGCTGTGGGCAGGGACACCTTCCACTAGACCAGGTTGCTCCAAGCCCCATCCAACCTGGCCTTCAGCATTTCCAGACAGCTTTTCCAAGCTAACTCCTGCATTTTTGTTGTCTTGATGGGGCTCAGAGCAGGCACCAGCCCACGTCTGAGGAGAGCTCGTCCCATTTCGGGTGTCCCCACAAACCACAGCCACTGCCTCCTTTTCCATTATTCCTGGAGGCTTCCCAGCTGTAGGGACTGTGGGGAAACTCCCGATTTACACACTGGTTTTCCAGTGAGGGACCTGGAGCTGAGTGACTGGAGTAACCAGAGTCTTAATTAGGGCTGTTAACGGGCTGCAAGTACAAAATCCCTCCTCGGGGGAGCTCCTCTTTGGGAAGGGAGGCGCGATGTAGGTTTGGATTTGTTGGGTCCCGGGGATGCTCCGTGATTCCTAACCCGCCTTTTCCACGCTGTCCCTCTTCCCTGCAGATACTGCGAGAGCCGACGGAGGGTTTTGTTGCAGCACGTGCATGAAGGCTACGAGAAGGACCTGTGGGAGTACATCGAGGACTGAGCCCGGCCCTGCAGGAACGAACTCTGAACCCTTTCCCATCTTAGAGTGCTCATGCAATTCCAATAAAACCCACCCAGGGCGCTGCTCCGCCTCTTACACCGCTGGTCTGTAGTACCGGGATTCTGTTTTGTTAACAGAAAAATTAAGTAAATTATATTGTAATAAAAAAAAAAAAAAAAGGTAGATAAACCATTGTACAACAGTATTCTAGGCGGCCAAGAGTGTGACAGACGCACTAAAAACCCTCCAACTTTAACTTGTAACGTAGCTTCATCCTCCAAGCCGACTCCTTTTTCTTTTCTCTCTTTCTTTTCCTGTGTGTAGTACAGATGAAATTTAAACCAGTTTCTTGACACTGCTTTTCATGTCCAAACCAGCCATTTTGATGGACTTTGGTAAGGGGGGGGTGGCTCTCCCGCCCCCCTCCTCCTCTCTGCCACCCAAGTACACGGATGAATGTGGATTATTGGCTCGTCGTAAAGAGGATTTTTGGGAAGGGGAGGAGGGGGGTACACAGCAAGGAAAAAAAAAAACAAACCAACCTTTGTATATGAATTTTAAAACAAAAAGAGGACAACACAGTATTTTTCAAAGTTGTATATAGCGCATATGCATGGACAAAGAGCAAGCGTGGCACGTGTTTGCATAATGTTTAATTACAAAAAAATATTTATTCTTTAAAAATCTTCAAGATTATGTCTATTTGCTGTGCATTTTCTTTCAGTTTGATTCTTTTGTTTGGTTTTGTTCTTTTTTTTTTTTTTTTTTTCCCCTGGGCTGGGGTGGGGGAAGCGTGTGCTGGTGTAGTGAATATATCTATATATATATTTTATTTTTTTTTTTTTTTTGGAAGGCTTTTACCAGAGCAGTTGGGTTTCTCCTCTTATCCTGCAGTTCCTTTCTGTCCAGGGCCTCCCCCGGGCCCGTGTGTGTATCCATTGCTGGCGACGGACGCGGCCCCTCGCAGCTCCTGGAGCTCTGGGTCAGGATGCTTTGCCTTTTTTCTTGTTTTATTTTCGGCCCCGGATCTTTTCCTGCCCAAATCCAACTCTCCGTTCCCACCCGTGCACGCAGGACACGTGCTCTGAACCCAGAGGAGGGGTGTGTGTGTGTGTTTAGAGGTTTATTTTGGATCCCGAGGCAGGACAAGGAGGGGTGTTTGGCACCACTTCTCCAAAGACTTCCGGCGAGATTTCGGCTGTGGATCTCCTCTCCCTCCCCCTTTCATCTGTCAAATGGACCCTTCCTTGCTGTTTTAATTTTCACTTACATTATAACGAGTCGTAACATTGAAAAGGAAACCTGATGGAATTGTCTTTGTGTTTGTTTTGGGCTCACTCACTGGGCATCCTGTCCTGGCAACTATTTAACACTCCAGCTAGTGCAGTAGAAGCTGAAATCAGCGGAGTATTTTTCAATTAAAAGGGGAAAGAACTAATGAGTTTAGCTACTGAGTCCATTTTTATGATTTCTGTAACAAGAGCTATGTTAAAGTAAACAATTGGTGGTGGTTTTATTAAATTTACTCCTGTATAGGAATTCCTCCTGTGGTATTTTTCGCCAGGCAACTGTCCTCCCAGCCTTCTGCCTCTCTGCAACTTCCAGGGGGATCAAAGGTGTGAAGGGGTCAAATAAAAAAAGGCAGGGCTAGAACATGGAATGCTGCTTCCAGCTGGCACCAGAGTCACACTGGCTCCCTCACCAACACTGCTGACGTTCCAGGGATGTAGTTTTATCCCTTTGTACCTGCTTTTCCCTTTATTTGACCTGCAAGTCAGATGTGAGGGACTGCAGCCGCTTTCCCTGTGCTTTTCCTGATGGTGCTGGAGGGGTGGGATGGCACGGGCTTCCCATTGGGAATTCTGCATTCCTGTGTTAAAACACGCAGTGGGCTGGGCAGGTGGAAGAACACAGGTGCTGGTTTTCCACCAAAGGAACACACCGAGGATGTGGGCACTGCAACCCAAAGGAAACCTGGGCTGTGGCGTCCTCAATCCCCGTGGCTGTTGGAAAACCTTGATAATGGTAATTAACTCCCTGTTCTGTGGGAGAACCTGCTGCAAGCCGAAGGAACCTGGGCTGTGGCATCTCGAATCCCGATGGCGGTTGGCAAACCTTAAGATAACGGTAATTCCCAAAGGAAACCTGATCTGTGGCATCCTCGACCCTGATGGCAAACCTTAAGATAATGGTAATTAACACCCTGTTCTATGGGAGAACCTGCTGCCGTCCCTCTCCTCCGGGTTCCAGTTGCTCCCAGGTGAATTACCTGGCTCTGAGGGCGCCATCCCCCCGGACGCTGTGGGAATATAAAGGAGAATAAACAAAAGCCCTCACGAAAAGGTCCCTCCCTGCTGCTGCTCTGCGGGGTTGGGCGAGCGGGGCCGCGGCCCCGCAGCACTTCCCGGGGCCGTCTACTCCTCACTGGCGGCCTAGCCTCGCGGGGTTCCCAATAAAACCCTCCAATAAAGGGACATTGTATCATTTCTGTGTTTTCTCGGGTGTTTTTCACGTCAAAGGGGACGCGAGGGGGGGGAATATCCGAGGTCCTCCCGCCGCCACCGCCGCCTTCCCGCCCTGCCCCGCGCGCCATGGCCGCCCCGGAAGTGGCGGGCGGTCGCCATGGCAACCCCGGCCCGCCGCGGCCATGGCGGAGCCGCCGGACGCCTCGGTGAGGGGCGAGAGTCCGCCGGGTTACGGGGGGCGAGAGGGGACCGGCGGGTCTGGGGGCGAGCGGAGGTGGAGGGGGGCGAGCAGAGGTGGAGGGAGGCGAGCAGAGGTGGAGGGAGGCGAGGGGCGGCGGCGGGAGGTGTTTTAAGCGGTTAAGAGCGGTTAAGGTTAAGAGCGAGTTTTTTAATCTTTGCGCACTTAGTATGAAAAACGTGAGGGAAATTCAGCCTTCATTGAAGTAAATAATAATAATAATCGGTTAGCAGGTGATGGAGCGTGTCACCGAAGGGTAGTGGAGCTGGGGAAGGGGCTGGAGCACCAGGAGCGGCGGCTGAGGGAGCTGAGGGTGTTCAGCTGGAGAAGAGATACTCCAGGGAGACCTGAGAGCCCCTTCCAGGGCCTAAAGGGGCTCCAAGAGAGCTGGAGAGGGACTTGGAACAAGGGCCTGGAGGGACAGGACAAGGGGGAATGGCTTCAAACTGCCAGAGGGCAGGGATAGATGGGATAGTGGGAAGGAATTGTTTGGCGTGAGGGTGGTGAGGCCCTGGCCCAGGTTGTCCAGAGAAGCTGTGGCTGCCCCATCCCTGGGAGTGTTGAAGGCCAGGTTGGACAGGGCTTGGAGCAACCTGGGCTAGTGGAAGGTGTCCCTGCCCATGGCAGGGGAGTGGGGCTTGATCACCTTTAAGGTCTCTTCTAACCCAAACCACTCCACGATTTTCTGATTTTTTTGTGCTGAGGGTGGTTGCTGTGAATTCCCCCAGGCCTGGGTTGTTCAGTGTATCTAGAAATGATCTGCACAAAAGCCCGACTAGAAAGTAACTCAGGTGAGGAGGAAATACAAGAAACTGCTGGGAAGTCTCAACAGTGCTGAGTGAGAGGACTTAGAATTGGATTGATGGGTGCAGATTAAAAAAAAGTTTTTTAACAGATCAAAAAAACGAGGGGTTGGTGCTGGTTATTGCTGCTGAGGAATGAGTGCTTGGCTTTGGGGAATTGTGTGAAAATATCCACTCAGCTTTTCACAATCAGCAAAATGAATAAAATTTTAGAAACTAGTAAGAAACAGGAAAAAGTAAACAGTAATAAAAAAAGGAAGAGCCTTTCTTAGGTTATTTTACATGTCTCAGGTGCTGTACTCAGCATCTCTGATCCTCCCTATCTCCAGTAAAAAATGATGCAATTAGAAAATGTTCCCAAAACATTGCAAGGAGCAAGGATTGACTGAATCTGTGCTTCACAAGATTGTTAATTAAGGAGAGGGGAGGAGACACAGGTGTATGAAATCCTGTGTTGTCTCTGGGGAAGAGGAGCGAGGAGTGTTTCTTCCCCAAATACTGAAGTAAAAAATAAAAGTGCTTCCCTGTGTAATCCTGTTTCTCTTCTGGGAAGGCTTGATTTTTTGATGCAAAGTAAGGAAATGGTAAAAAGTGCATTTATCTTCCATGGCCTGGGAGCTCTGGGCAGTGTTTGCAGGTCGAGGTTTGCTGCCCTCACCCCCTGTGGGCTCAGGAGATTCCCCAGGAACAGCTCTGCTCTAATTACCTTCATAAATATTTTATAATAAATGGGGTTTTTTTACTTATTTTCTTGTGTGAGCTCTAATTAGCATCTTAAATGCTTGAGTATTGCTCTTTTGCAAGGTAATACTGCCTTTCCAGGATGCTGATGGACAGCAGGGAACCCACGGAAGGGGAATGAGCTGCACAGTGAGGGGGGTCGATTGAACCTACCCATGGAACAGAACTCTCAGCTTTGCTTGGCAGGGCAGAGTTTGTCCAGCAGCAATGCTGCTATTTTTATGCTCTCTTTTGGGATTTGCCAGTTGTCCTTTCTGATTATTTTCTGGAGCAGAGCTCCAGGAAGCCTTGCCTGGTGTATTTAGTGCTCCTGTTTTCTGTCTTTCCAGGTTCCTTCGTTGCCGGCGGCTACAGAACCTCCAAAACCTCGGCCTAAGAAAGGTTTGTTTGAAGATATGATTGTGTTCCTTGGGCAGGTTGGTTTTAAGATTTCTTTTACAGTGTGTGCAGCTGTCTAGGAGGAAATAAATGTCCTCTGGGAAAAGAGGAGACTGTCTAGACTGCAGTTTGCTGAATACCAATATTTTCCTAGGGTCTCTGTGAGCTCAGTGCTGTTCCTGGCTGACTTAGTGCACCCACAGCCTGCATCATGTTTGCTTATAATCTGTGAGACTGTTTTTTTATTGTGTACTTACTTGTTGGGCTGCTAATGAGTTCGATACTCATTTATCTTCTCAAATAACAACAGGGGTTTTTTGAGTTTGGGTTCTTCAGGATGATGTCTTGCTGTGGAAATGATCTTAGGAGGCTGACATGGTGTCCTTTTCAGTGTTTCATGTCACATTTTCCAAAATTTGAAGTTGTGACTGGGTTTAATTATTGTTTGTTTGCTTTTGTTTGTTGTTACTGTTTTTTTTTCATGTTGAAAACGAGTTAATCAGTTTGAAATCTTGATTGAATCTGAACTGGAACAGGAACAATGTCAGCTATTGGTTCAAAAGACTTGACCAAATCCTGCTGTTTTGTGAGGGACTTGGTAGATCCTGCAGCACAGTTTGGTGTTGGAGCCCCTCCTTTCCCCCCTTCCCTTGTTCCTGTGACGTGACTTGTCCCGGTGCACACGAGGAGTGTTTCCTTCCCTGGGGCTCTGAGCTGTGCTCCCCTTCCCTGCACACACCTGGGCCCTGCAGAGCCTCTGTGCCTACCTAAGCTGAGCTTTGGGCTGGTTTTTTAATTCATTTTCCTTTCTCAAGTGTCCAGAGGGCCCCATCAATTCACATTATAATTAAGAGTATATGCTCCCAGTGCCAGCCACAAGCTCCCTTTTCCATTCCATCCATCCATCCCTTTCAGGAAAGCTCAGTCCTTTGCCCTGATGTGCCTGTCAGAGCACACTTTGGGAGGAAATCTTCCCTATTCCTTGACTGCCATGGGATAATGCTGGCATCAAAAAGGAGCTTGTTTGGCAACTGGGCACTACATTGACATTTCTTCCTCCTGCATGTAGGCCTTGGGAAGCTGGAAAAGCCACTTTGCTTTTGTTTTGTGGAGCTCAGGCTCCCTGAATTCCTGGCAGCAGAATTCCAGCCCTTGAGCAGAGTGTGGCTGTCCTGGAGATGGGGCTTGAGGTCTCAGCCCCATCCCAGGCCCCTTTGGTACATTGCCCAGGGCTGCTTTGGGCCTGTGTGCAAGTAAAAATAACCCCCAAAGTTATTTTGTCTTGGCTATCAAGTCCTTTAGAGCAAGGATTGCTCTGAAATTACTCTAAATTGGTCACTTTGAACCAGTTACTGTGAGGCTGTTTGGCCTCTGAGGGAGATGGTTCATCTCCATCCTTTCCTGTGAAGGTGATGGGTCTGATCTCACCCTCCACATCCCCCACCTTGTTCTGCCTCATGCAAGTCCCATCTATTTGTGTCTCTGGATCTCCCTTTTGTGCTGACACAACTGACACAAGGAAACTGGAGTGACTTACAAAAGTCATCCAGCCTGTGACTTTTGTAATTCTCTTTTCTGTCTCTGCAGGTAAATTGAGGCATCTCCAGTGCCTGGCACACCTCAGGCTGCTCCCACTGAAATGCCTTGGAAGCCTCTGGGCTTTGCCTTTTAATATTTGACTTTAGTGCAGCAAGGAAAGCTGATTTGAGCTGCCTGATGGTTAATCTCTGGGAAATGAGGGCAGCAAAAAGATTTGTACTAGGAGTGATGTAACAGTGTCCTGTGTGCGTGGGTGAGGGGCTGGGGGCATGGAAGAGAGGAGGAGGGAGAGCCAGGGAATGTTGTATATGTTTTTGTGGAATTTGGCAGGAAAGAATAGCAGCTTTTTCCCCATGACAGTGGGGTTTTTTTAATAGGGTTTTCCTAGAACATCTTAATTAAATATCTCATCCTGTTTTAGTTTGGCTGAGGAGAATTAGGGTGAACTTTAAGGAGCCAGGCTACATCAGTGCTGTTTGAACAGCAGAGTGCTGCTAAACTTATTTTAAACTGACATTTTTAAACACTGAATGGCCACTTTCTGTTGCAACAGTTTGCCTTGTTGTGTTTGCTTTGTGTTTTCAAGCAGGATAAAGCTCCAGTATCAATGTCTTCTGGACCCAACATTAATGCAAACAGGTCTGAAATGCAGAGACCACGTGGTATAACTTGTGAGCAGTTTGGTGTGGGTGAAATTTGTGCCCAAATGGGGCAATAACTCTGGCTGTGGTTGTACACAGAGGTGACAGTGTGACCAAGTCATGGCTGAAGCCCTGTTTTAACCATCACGCTGCTGCACTCAGCTTGTCTGTGTCTGTATGGGGTAGGAGTGAGGTATTAGATGTGTGTTTCTGAGAATGGGATCTCAAAGTCGTCAGAAATAATTGGAATGACAAAATACACGTGTGGGTTTTGTTGCTTTAGCCAGAAAACCACATTTTCACCGATGCAGGTGAGAATACGCTGAATATTGTTGAACCTGAGTGGAGCAGCTTCCCCTCACTGTTCCTTGCTTTCCTCTTGTGATCCTGCCCGTGAGCCAGGAAAAAATGGAAGCCTGGAGCCAGTGTTTAACAACCTGTTTTTATAACTCCTGAAACAATAACTTTGAGCTGGGAGGCAGAATTCGCTCGTGAAGTGGCTGAACCGTCGTGTGGCTGCTGGGCTCTGAAAGCCCAAAAGGCTGGGATTTGGGAGAGTCTGGCTTGCAGGCAGGTCAGCCCAGAGGGAAGAGTGTGAGTGTTCAGAGAGGCTGAAGGAGGTCTAAAGGTTCTGGAGCAGCCTGTGGTTTGGGTTTGGGATCTCTCCATCCCACACTCTGCATTAATGGGACCGGTGATGCCCCCTCGGAGCGTCCTGTGGTGACAGGCATTGCTCAGCAGGGTGACACAGGAGCAGCAAACCCCATTCATTAGTTTGTCCTTTCCTCCCCACGGGGAGAGCTGCTCCCAAAATCAATTCCCTTTGTTGCTCCATCAACATCCATAACCCTGCCTGCGCTGATATTTTGTCCCGAGGCAACTGAGGGGAATAAAGGGAGCTCTGTTCCTTGGAGTGATCTGGAGTTAATGTCAGCCTGCTGGGACGGGCTTTTCATCTCCCTCCTGCATTTTAAATCAATCAGATATTTTCCTAAATGCTTTGCTGGTTTGGAATTGAGATAGGCTGTCTTCCATCTTTCCACTTTCCTTTTCCCACACAGGCAAATCAAGTCATTTTATAGGAGCAGAGAAACACTTTGACCAGCTTGTATTGTTGATTTTTATGGAGCATTACTTGAATTTGTTTCCCTTAATCACTGAAAAACATATTGAGAAAGTAAGTTCTGAGTTCATGTTTGCCTCATAACAGTTCAGAGGTTAATGGGACCATTTTAAATTCATTTGCATTTCTACATGAAGGTGAGACCTCAGATTTTGTGAGCTGCAGTGACGGCGTTTTAATGACAAGGTAGAATCCTAAATATGTACACACTATAATAAATACACTGAAGCAAAATGGAATTCACTTGAATCACTGGGAAGAACTTGGGATAGAAATCCATTAGGCTGTGAAGGAGAATTCTGAATTGTCACCAACCACCTCCACATTTACCCAAGGAAGGGTCAGGTAGATAATTTTCAAAGGGAAAATCCTATAAAAGTATTAGCAGGGATTAAGTGTTCTCCCAGGCCTGGGCATTGGGATATTTTTTTGGATGCTTTGTAGGTATGTTTTTTTCTAGGGTTTGAAGCAAGGACTTAACTGTGACCTTTGGCAAAGCGCTTTGGCTTTTGTTTCTTTCCATTTATCAACCCCAAGCTTGGCCTAATATCCAGTGACAGGCTTTGGGTGCTGCAGGCTTTCGGGTAACAAAACATTTGGAGGCATTAAGTGAAAAATGAAAAATACCCTAGAAATGGATACATTGCAATGCACTGCTTGGCCTGTTCGAGTAGTGAGGGGTGTGGGCTCCTCCTTGAAGCCAAGGGGAGTCAGTGGGTTCCAGTAAAAACCAGTTGCCTGTTTGCTGGGCAGTAAAGCTCCCTTTGGTGGGTGGTGACTCGGTGATGAGAAACAATCTCAAAGCGTGGCTCTTGGATAATAAACAACGTGCAGATCGTGCAGAAGTTGATAAGTGGCTTTTGATGAGCAGCTCCTGCTCACCCAGGTGAGCCAGTGGGGATCCCTCCTGCTCCTGCAGATATTTTGAGGGGTTCTGTGAGTGTTTCAGTGGCTGGGGCACCCTGAGCAGCAGGAGCTCCTGACCCCGAGGGGTCGATTCTGTGCAGAGCCGATCACTTCTGAATTCCTGATACATTTCCTTAAATCAATATAAATCCATTCTTTGAGCCAGCTTCAAAGCTGCCTTTGAACTTGTAAGAGTGAAGCTGCCTGAGAACCCCAGATAAAACCAACCTCCTTGAGTTAAATTAATTAATACTTCTAAGTGTGTCAGAAAGAAAGGCCTTGGTGGGAATGTTGTGGTCGGGAGGAGCCAGCACAGCCCCTTATCTGTCCATACCCACTCCCTTCCATCTGGCCACGTGTGAGCCAAGATCTTTTAGCCCATTTGAACCCCCAACCTTGTGGGAAGAAAATGGTTTCTAACTAAGATAGATTAGTTGGTAATTACATCACTGTTTTATGTAAGAGACCTGGGTGTTTCCATCTCTCCGGGTGAGTGGGGAGTAGCTCTGGGTGTGTGTTGCTCAGGATCTGATGCAGCTGTTAGTTTGGAACAGTGAGATTAAAAAAATGGATTAGCATTAAATTGTATAATATCCTTCACTTCATCCTCTTCTCCCCAAAATAACAGCCCAGTAATCCCTGCAGTGCAAAGAACTGGTCATATTTAAGTTGGAATGTGCCAGCACAGCTCTGCCCTCTTGTGTGTGTACATTAATATCTGTGCTGACAGGAGCAGGGAATCCTGTGCAGGCAGCACAGCAGGGAACACTTCAGAGCCAATTTTTAAATCAGGTAAATTCATTTTTCTGAAGTCTTTTTGAAAGTCCTTGGTGCCAGGCAAGTGTCTTTTGATTTAAAGCCTTCAGCTCCAGGTTGTTGGTGTGCTGCCTACAGATAAAATGGCATCTCCTGGTGTGAATTTAAAAATAATTCTATAGAAATAGTGACAAGTTTAGGAAGGGTGGGATTCATCTTTCTGCACTGAGATCTCTCTGATGTAGAACAAGTCTCAGCACATCACCTGTGCTCTGTGTTTAGTCAGTGCAAAGCCCACCTGATGCCATTCCCTGACCTCTCCCAGCCACATGTCTCGGGATGAATCTCTCCTCAAGGATGCCTCTTCCTCTCTTTTCCCTAGGACAAAGCCCAAGGCAAGTCACCATCTTAATTTTCAGCCACTTTAAGGAGATGCATCTCACTCAAGAGTCAGAATTCCTGTTGTCTGTGCAACTGGAATTTGAGCCTCTGAGTCTTTGGTGATATAATCACCTGTTGGGTTTAGCCCAGCTCTCCAACAGGATCCATGGCACAGGAGTGATGGCACTTGCTGAACGAGGACCAGCTCACTGAGGGCTTTTTAAATAAAAGATCTCCATTCACTCCTTCCAGGGCCTGTCCCCTTTCCCACCCATGTTTCCAGCTGCAGAAGCCCTGGGATTTAGTCACTATTTTTTATATATTTCTCAACAATTTCATTCCCTGCCTGATTCATTTTCACCAGGCAGAGTGAAAATCCTGGTGTGCTCCTGGGATTGTGTAATTAAAGATTGTATTGTTAGGACACTCGTGCTGTAGGGCAGAGTGAAGGTGCCCAGGCAAGTGTTCATCCTGGGACAGACATCCCACCTGGGAAACTTCATCCTCAGGCAACAAGGCTGGAAGAACTCAAAAAAAATAGGGTCTAGTGGTAGGAAGTGCTGAAATGTTTGCAAGAGCAGCTTCTATATTTTTTGTGTATCAATATTCTTATAAAATTGCTCCACTATCCTATTCTTTGGCAGTGGGTGAGCTGAGGAGAGGTTCTAGGGGTTATTCCCCCTGAAGTGGGAAGCTTCAAAGCCTCTCGTGACTGGATTGTGGTCCTCTCCCTGTTGGAATTTTATTTTGCTTTTGAAGAGGAAAAGCTTTTGTTACAAATTCCTTATGTTGCTTTTAGTTCCAATTTCCATGTGAAGTACCTCACGCTGTAGACAGAGAAAGACTAAGCACGGGAATTAAAGCCAAAGGAAGGATTAGACTGGAAATCCCCAAACCACCGTGCTCCTGATGCTGGAATTAATGAGAGGCTGGTTATTTTGGGAATGCCTGCAGCCAGTTTGCAGGGGGAATATCTCCCATCCCAGCGCTGCTGTGGGAGGAGCCAGGGAGGAGCCAGCAGGGAATATCTCAGACCACCTCTGCTGTTTATGAGGCATCTCATTCCAAAGCCCTCTGTGAGGGTGTGCTCTGCCCCCCAAATTTGGGAACTGTGTCAGCAAACAGGCACCTGGAAGGAGCTCAGCCTCTGTCCTGCCTCCAGGAGCACAAGGCATCAGGCAGGAAAAATGCTTTAAATGGAGAAGACAAGAGTTAGGATGCCATGCCAGGGTTGGGTCCTTGAGCATCTCCAGGTGCAGTGTCTGCATCCTCAGGGACAGGGACTTCCTATAGAAGAGCCTAGATTTGGGGGTTTTCCCTATTTTTTGTTTCAACTCTGCTCAGAGCACAGCTCTGCTCAGCACTCGTGGTCAAAACTGGCTTGAGCAAACAGACCTTCACTTTTCATTTTTTAAGAAAAGAAGACCACACCTTTTCAAATTCTTTTTTAAAGGACTGTTATTAAATTTCACCCCAGTGTTTGAATCAAATTCTAGACTTGAATCAAGCCTGAATCAGATTTTTGGTGGGGTAATGATCAGGATAATGTACTTGTGCTAATGTGTGTAGGTCTCACCCCTTCCCAGATGGATTCAGGGTGGCAGTGCTGTCTCACCAGCCTCGTGCTGCTAACAGAGATTCCCCAGTATCCAAACTGGTTCTGCCACTGGCAACTTCACTGTGGCACTGGGAGGTCCAGGGGGATCACAAGTGTGCAGTTATTCACAGATCATCCCACTTCACCTGAAGGTCAAACTCGAGCAGCACACAGTAGAAGACAAATAATGGAATAAGTGAATCCTATTAATAAGGCAAATTAACTGAATAATCAGTGTAAGTATTTGTCTTGTAAAGAAAACCATTTTTATTTGGAGTAACTCAGAACTTTAAACGTCCTAAATCAGAAAACCCACTGAAATCTGAGCAAGCACCTCTGAGATTTATGCTGTTTTAAGTGACAAGAGAAAATGCCCTTTTTTTCCCTTTGCCCTGGTGTATAAATCAGCTTTAAGATACAATTTTCCATCTATCCTTGGCTAATTTTCCTGCAGGGGGAGGTGGAGAGTCAGAAATGGTGCTTTTTTTTGTTTTGTTTTGTTTTGTTTTGTTTAAACTGCTGTTTTCCAGCCTGCTTCCAGCTTTCCCTGCGTCCTGGGGAGCTATTAATCCACGGGAGGCAGCTCCCAGGGATGAGTTACTGCCCCTCACCAGCCCAGGCTGTGTCTGAGGGGTTTTATTAACCCCAGCCCACTGTAAATAACGAGCAAACACCCGGCTTTAGGGCTTGATTTAAAGGTGTTCCAGGGAGAACACAGGGAAAGGGATTAAGCAACCAACAGCTCCGGCAGAAGGCTGCTCCTTTTGTTGGTGTTGTTTCCATCCATTTTAAAGGTATCTGTGCCCACAAATACCTGTGCTCTCACATATATATTCACTCACACACGGGTGAGTGAAATGCAGCTCCCAGAGCCTCCTCTGGGGGCTGGTTTTGGGGTTGTTTTTCATTATTCCCCAGTTCTGAATACATTACAGCTCCATTTTCAAGGATGGAGCTGGGCGTAGGAAGAGCAGCGTTCCTGTGCTTCTTTCCAAGCTCTGATGTATTTATAATGCCACGGTCTCAGTGAAAGAGTGTGAGGAAGGAAGAGGATTTCTTGTTAAATTTGGCTGTGCTAGGAATTTGTAGGCTGCTCCTCTCACACCAAGGCAGTCTGTTAGTTTTAAATCTCGATAAAAAGATTGATATTAGAGCTTAAAAAAATGCTTTCTGTCCGTTTTCATACCTTATTCTGGAAAATACAATTCCCTGGCAGCACTGAGCTGTTCTGTAGAAGCCATTTGAGCTTGTGCCTTATTATTCTGATGTTGTTTTTGTTCAGAAGATGCTCATCCCCTCCCTGTCCCTGATTTCCTCACGGTACCGTAATTCCCGGCGTTGGCAGCTGGCGAAGCTGGAGGCAAAGAGGAGCTGTGCACAGCTGGGCTCATCCCCCCCAGCCAGGTTTAGTTAACATGGATGTGAGAGCACAGAGCTTCATTGTGGGCTGCAACCACAGCTCTGCCCTGGGAGTGGAAACGATGGCAACCCTGGCAGTAGTGTCAGCACACATCCACGGGGAGCTGGGCTGGGAATGAGGGATGGGGTGGGGGTCAGTCCAGAGGGAATTCCATGGGCTGCCTCTCAGCTGTGGATGCTGCAGGGACGAGTGGGTTGTCTTCCTGCTGTTGGGAGTTTGCTGAGAAGCCAATGACCCGAATTACTTGAAAATGGGGAATGAATCTCCAACCCAGTGCAGGTGCTGTGGGCTGGGACAAGCCTTGCCTAAGGGTGGGAGCTGATCACCTCCATCCCTCCTGCCTTCACCACCGCCAAGCTTCCCGCTGGGGCTTCTCTGGAGCAAGATGGAATGGTTCCAAACTGACAGAGGGCAGGTTTGGATTGGATATTAGGAAAAAATTCTTCCTTGTGAGGGTGGAGAGGTCCTGGCACAGGTTGCCCAGAGAAGCTGTGGCTGCCCCATCCCTGCAAGTGTCCAAGGCCAGGCTGGACAGGGCTTGGAGCAACTTGGGCTGGTGGAAGGTGTCCCTGCCCAGGGCAGGGGGTGGAACGAGATGAGCTTTAAGGTCCCTTCCAACCCAACCCATTCTGGGATTCTAAGATGGTCTTTACCAGATTCTTCTTTGGTGCAGCTCCCCCAACAGCAAAATAGAGACTTGAGGCATTGCCTCTGTGTTCATTAGTTTTGAAAATACCTCTGTGCTTGGTGCTGTTTTACAACATGGAATTTTGCATTAGAACTTGGAAAGGGACAGTTGAGTCCTTTTGGATAACCTTTCCCCTGGATGTGGTACCCACCACGATGGATCCAGACTGTGGCTCGTGAGGCTACTGCAGGGTAAAGAAAAATTACAAACACTTATATTTAATTATTTTTCTGAAGCTCTTCTGTCCTCTCCCTGTGCCATATGTTATGATATGTTACTGTGGATTTTGGTTGATAACTGGTTCTTTTTGTGTCTTCTTGAGTCTTTTGCCCCTGTGCTGCTCCTTCAGGCTCTTCTTGCTGCTCTTGCTCAGGTTGCTGCAGGTTGGGTTCAAAGCTGGAGTGAACTGGGAGTGAAGTGGGACTGAGACCCTTTCCAATAACCCAGGGTGGAAGGAGGGCTGGGCCCTGATCTGATTTTTTTTATTATGATGAGACTAAAACATGTTCTTGAGCCCCTTCTCTGTGCTGGTGCTTTAACAATAATTTTTCCCCCACGAAATCTGATAAGAGCCTTCAGTGGATTTTTTTCCTCCCTCCTCTCTTTACAGCAATTTTAAAGCCCTTTTATTAAATCTAAACCCCACTGTTTGATAGTTCATCTCTAAGCTGTAATTACCCAATATGAAGATACAAGCACAAAATAATTTCCTAGGGAGGTTTACACAAAAAGGAATAACTCCCATTATTATTTTTTTCAGTCCTTTGAGAAAATCTATAAGAGGATGAATAAAGGGAAGAGTGATGATAGAGCAGCACAGATACAAACCTGATGATCTCACCCAATTCTGTCGGGGTTTCTGCTCCAGTGGCTCCCTTAAAGGAGCATTGTCAGGAAGAAAAATCACAGTGCTGGAAGTGGCTCCTGCCATCAATCACTGGCCAGGGAGAAGGTGGGGGATCACATGGATTCCCTTTGGAATTCAATCAAAACACACTTCAGAGGTATTTAATCATACATTTGGTGCCTGACTCCCTGGCACAGGACTTTTGTAATCCCACAAAAGAGAGGCCAGAAGACAGTGATGCAAGTTATAAATTCTTTTCGTTGTAGATACCAATTTTTTTGGATTAATTATGTTTTCCTGCACTGGCCCTTGGGCAGATTGATTTACAGAAAATGATGGCTTTTTGTTTCTTCACTGCTAGAATGAGCTAAACTGCCATTTTCTAACCTGTGTCCCTGCAGTGCCTGGGTTACTGTGAGGGCTCTGCCAGAGGGGACAAAGGAAAGTGTGTCTTTATCCAGCACTGACGTAGGAAAAACTCCTGGAGGTCCATGAGTTGAGGAAGGTGTTTTATTCCCTTTCTCTGGAGCCAGAGTCTCAAATAGATAAGGATTTGTATTTCCCTTTTCCTCAGGAAAATGCAGTGACCCACTGCACTGGGACAGCCCTTCTCAGCAGGCTGGAGCAGCAAACCTGAGGGAGGTAAATGCCCCAGGAGCAGGTATCCCACTGTGGGAAATCAGAAATGCAGGCAGGGGGTTGTGGCTCTGGAAAGGTGTATCAATAATTCCCATTAATTCTTTCTGCATCTCAATAGATTAAAGAGCCTGGTAATAAACCTTTACTTCCCACAGCCATTTTTTGGGGATCAGATATGTTCCTGGGTCAAATTTAAATGACCAATATAGACACCTGTTTTGAAAATCATTAGAACTGTTTGCCTGTTTTCAATTTGCTTGTCTTGGGGAGAAAGAAAAGAAAAAAGGAGGTACATATCCCCTTCAGTCAGGTTTGTTGCTGTTTCCAAATGAGTTTTAGGAGCATAAAAACACCACATGTTTTCCCAATTCCACAGGTATCCTCAGCTCACAGTATCACTGGGGGAAGCAAAGCTGGTTTATCTGCACAGATGTGAACGTTGTTCACTCCTGGGTCTGGTGGTGGGTCTTGATTTCTGTTTTCTCTCCATCCCAGCACTTTTAGGCTACTCCTTGGATTTTACCCCTCTCACTGGCTCCTTCCCCTCCCTGTTCCCAGCAGGCATTTCTGTGGTGTGGGAGTGGAGTATAACATCCCTCTTGTCTTGTAAGTGTGAAAAAACTCTGTCCTTCAGGAATTGAACAACCAATCTTCCATCCACTCTCTGTCCTCTTAGCTCAGCCCTAAACATTGGTACATGTTTTAACCTTTAATGGTGCTTTTTAACCTCCCAGTAAGGTGTGGGTTACAGATGCTTGGGAAACCCTAGGGTATATCTGGAGGGTCTTCTGGTTATTCCCTATTTCAGACAGTTGCAGGATTTTCTAATTTGAAGCTGCATCAGTAGGCACAAAGTCCTTGATGGATACTTTAGTTTGGATTGTTAGTGGAGTGTCTGTGGTTAAATAGGGTTTGCAGTGTTTGCCCCTAAAGCCATGCTTAGAGAAGGTGGGCAGTGCCCAGGTGTGCCAGGTTTGATGGTTTACATCCGATACTGGCACCAGGAGATGCCAGGCAGGAAGGGCACACAAGTCCAGCTGCTTCCATAAAAATGGGTTTTGGGTTGGAAGGGACCTTAAAGCCCTTCCAGTTCCATCTCCTGCCAAGGGCAGGGACACCTCCCACTATCCCAGGTTGCTCCAAACCCCGTCCAGCCTGGCCTTGGACACCTCCAGGGATGGGGCAGTGCATTTCCAGCATCCCCAAGTGCCTTGTTCCTCGGAAAAGAAAGTTCTGTCAAACCCTGGCACCCATAACAACTTACCAGGGAGGTCACTACAATGTGTTCATTAATTAGGGAGCCCCTCAATGGGCTTCAGAGCAGCAGCACTCCAGGGTTTGGTGAACTAGTGGGGTTTCAACTCATCTGTAGCTGTTTGGGCAGCCTCTGGACTCTTCTCTTCATGGTTTCACTCTCAGAAGGACAAATGCAAGGCATAAAGTCATTGGAAATCAATTAACCTGATCTGTGAACACACATATTAAAATGCCTTACTTACAAAAATCTGGATATTCGACAGTGGAGCAGAGTTTGGGAACGTTTGGATCCCTGATCTGTGTATTTTTCTGTAAGCTTAGCATGTTTGCACTACTCTCTTGTTTGGATTGCTCTTTTGTTTGGATTACTTCTTTGTTTGGATTACTTTTGTGTTTGTTTGGATTACTTTTTTGTTTGGACTGTGAGTTTTCTATTTGCTTTAGGGTAGTTGAACCTCCGTTAGAAGGTATTTGACCTCAGATTGCTGGTGTGCACACTGAAATCTCGGCTCTAATATACATCTCACTCGACATCCTGGAATTTAGGAAATAAATACAAGAAAACGAGAAAAGCTTTACAAAATGTTCTCCAAGTTGGTTTTAGGAGCCCTCAGTGATACTGGGCTTGGTTTGGTTGTGGGGGAGAGCCTGGTGTGTGTGAGAGGCGATTAAAGCCCGGCCTTTCCACAAGATAACACTCGGCACCGATAATGTCTCCCTACTCGATCCAGCCCTTCCAGCTGCAGAGTTTCTTCTTCCTCCCACCTGACCACCCCAAATCCCAGCTTCTCTGGGTTCCTGGAGCCTGTGTTGGGATCAGGTGTCCCGGTGCCGTGTCCCCCCAGCCCTCTCCCTGCTTTGCTTCCGCGCTTGTGTCACGATGTTGCCTCGCCGAGGGAGCTTTTGGGCCGGTTGCCATGGTTACCGCTCCGCCGCCCCTGAACCGGAGACACCGGGCCCGGCGATGCGTTCGCAGCCCTAATGAAATGCAGAGCAGCGCGTTAAACGTGTAAGCCCAGCGTGGGGATCGCTAAGCAACATCCCTCCGTGATGGGCCATAATTACTGCTGCCAGCTCGAGTGCTGGAGCACGAGGCTCCCTCCTCCACTGCATCAGACCCGTGTTTGTGCCAGGAGCTTCACAGGAGCTCACATCTATCATTTTTCATAGTCCCTTCACAGTTTCAAAGAACTGAGTTTGACCCCTTTAAATTATTCACACCTTCAGACCGGCAGCATCTCCCACGTCTCCTTTTGTATGTGTCGCCCGTTTCCTGCTCGTTCACTCCCAGAAATTTATTCTAAAGACCTTTGATTCTTCTGCCCCAGTTTCAAGAAGTGAGTCCAACTCATTTCCTCCACGCTGCTTCTTGCATATCTGAAAAAATCCAATACTGTTGAATTAAAATGTGTGCATTGCTGTTGAATTAAAATGTGTGCGTGGTCGGTGCTTGGAGCTGTTTGCTCCAGGATCTGCTCCAGAAGGAGCTGATGCCTCAGGCCTTTTAGAATCCCAGGCTGGTTTGGGTTGGGACCTTAAATCCCATCACGTTCCCACTCCCTGCCATGGGCAGGGACACCTTCCACTAGACCTGGTGGAAGCTTTCTGCTAAGAGCTTTTATTTAGTGTCTGTCCTGAACAAGGCATTTTCTGCACCAGTTTGAGAAGTAAAATAAACCCAGACCCTGGTTGGATTTCCACATTCCAGCCTTCCAGCGAAATCACTGACTGCACCACCCGCTGCAATGGCACTTCTGCAATTAGTTGCCTCGTGCTGGCAGCTGGGGTGGTTGGGAATCTCTCTCCCAGGTTCTCTGCTGATTCCCTGTGTTCTGTGGATGTTTTACATGTTCAGCACCGGAGCTGCCGATCCTGGAGAGGAAAAACTGGCTGATTTACCTGCTCTACGTCCGCAGGGACTACGAGGAGTGCAAGGTAAGAGCTGCCTCTGGGACTTCCCTGGGGAATTGTTTTACTGGTGTTATAAAATAATAGTTTTCTTGACAGTTTTCAAAGCATCCTCTTTCCTTATTTCTTTTGGAATAAGGGGACCAAGAGAAAATATAAGTAAAATTACTCCAATGTTCTCAAATCCTTGGCTGCCTTCAGGATTCGTGTGTGCAGCTCTCTGGAGCAATCTGTGAGCTCAGGGTGTCTTTAGGAGTGGAGAAATTGAAAAAACTGCAAACCTCTCTTGTTCCAAGTGATGGATGGGGTTTTCCAAGCTGATAATAACTCAGTTCCACAGCACAGGTCTCTGGATGGTACTACAGAGATGCTTGAAAAACACTCCAATTGAGGGAAATGTTACCACCAAGTGTAAATAAAAAATATCCTGCTGACCCTTGGGCAAAATTCTTTCATTTTACACATGATCCATTGCACCCTTTAATTCCTCTTGGGTTTGGAAGTGGTTGTTTGTTTGGGATTATAATGGTACATCGACTAAGGAAATGGCAAATTATTATTAAACAGTGTGTTTTCCTGATAAAATGAATCTGAGCTATGGAAGATGATGAAGACCAGGCTGGATGGGGGTTGGAGCAACCTGGTCTAGTGGAAGGTGTCCCTGCCCATGGCAGAGGGTGGAATGAGTGGAGCTTTAAGGTCTCTTCCAACCCAAACCATTCCATGATTCCAAGAGAAAGACATGAAGATGATGCAGCACCAGGCAGGAGGAGGGAAATGAATTCACATTCAGATTCTGTCATGTACAAAGAAGGTCTGAAAAGACTTTTTGTCTTCTGAAACACCAGTTTGGTCAGGACTTCTCCCTCTGCTGGAGAGCTCCTGGGGGTGCTCAGGAAAGGGACAGGCTGAGGAAATGCATTTTGCTCTTAATTAAAGGAGCCAGAGGGTTGGATTGAACAGATATAAACAAAAGTTGGACTAGTCCTCTAAACAGAAAATTGTTTCCCTTTTTTGTTATCTGGCTGGATTATTTTGGTGTAAGTTGACTGTTCATAGAGTCACTGAGTACAGAAAAGAAAAGTATGTGCAGCTCAGGAAACCAGAGGACATAACAAGTGGATGATATAATGACAACACCGACTTCTGCATGTCTTCATCGGTCAGGGAAGCAAGGAAAATAGGGGGGGAAAGATTGAGAGAAGGCAGCTCATAAATACTCCTCTGCTTGGCAGGCCAGCTTTGCTGGCCAAGGAGAAGGCAGCACAGCTTTTCCTCAGAGCTCACAAACCAGGGTTTCTGCAGCAAGGTTGGAGGAGTTTGGCACCAGACCACAGCAGGTTCTGTCACCTGGATGTGAGGGGTGTGTGCTCAGAGGGCTGGGTTTGTCCCAAAGACAGGAACCTCAGCATGCCAGGATGGTTCATCAGTCCCTGGGGAGGGAGAGGCACCTCCAGAGGTGATTCAGCTCTAGGAGGGTTGAGCTGCCCCCGGGTGTGGGGGTGTGTGTGTGTCTGTCTCCCCCCCTGCTGTTACCTGGGGTTACAGATCCAACCTGGATGCCCTTAGATGTGATAAGAAGAGACATTCCCAAACTTGCTACCTGGGGCTGATGCCTTCAAAACCAAAAGAGGTATTGGCAGTGTCCCCCAAGGCCTAAATTGCTGTGAACTCCTTGGTTACAGCATAGTTTGGGCACTTGTTAAAATCCATTAGATTTCTTTTTAGACTCAGTTAAGAAACAAGTGACCTGTGGTGCTAAATAATTTTAGTCTCTCTCACTCAGTGCTTTGAAACGCTCCCTCTCTAAAGTGGTTTTAAAAGCTTTCCTATTTTTCAGTGCTCAAGAAGGCCATTAAAAGCTGTTTATTTACCAACATCAACTCCCCTGTGAAGGCACTGAACTGATTTTAACCCTCTCAGGGCCACTCCAGCAAGGTGCAAACAGAGCCTGTGGCTGCAGCATCCCCTGGGATCACACAGGGACTGGTTGGTCTCCTGCCAGTGTGTCTAAATTCTGCCTGTGGCTTAAATAAACTGGGGGGGGGGGGAAAGCTGAGATTACAGATCATATTTCTCATCTCAAGGCCTTTTGCTGTAGGATTTTTTAGGTTTTATAGAATTAATCAGATCTCTGTAAAAGATAGCTCTCTGTTGCCCTCTCTTGCTCTGAGAATCTGGGTTTATGCAGATGGAGCAATACAGAGTATCCAAATTGAGATGTGTGGTTATTTCTGAGTTCTATAATAGTGCACTTTGTAAATTATGTAGATAAATTAGCAGATGCAGGTGAGGGAAGAGCGGCCCGGGTTTGTTCTTCCTTTTCCTTCCTCTCTTTTTCCAAGTGAGGATTCTCAGTAATAACTTTCCCAGTAACAGTTTTCCTTCCATGTGCTGGATTTGAGGTTTGGTTTTCAGGTCCTTCACTTACATCCCTCTGGGAGGCAGGGGATGCTGGGACTGCCCACACACATCTGGAGTGCCAGATGAGCACCATGTTACTGCTCACACAGGAATTATTCTTCCCTCCCTGTATCTCCTCCACTTCTGCACAAAAGTGGAGTCTCAGAGCAGAAGTGATGCCTTTAGTTCCTCCCCAGAGTGTTCATCCTCCCAAAAGTCACTCTTTTTGACCAGTTTTATAATTTCAGGGCACCTGTGACTATGGATTATGTCCAAACTGCACCCTCACCCCAGACTGGCTGCTGCATGGATGCAGCCAGCAGGAATTTACATTTCCATCAGGTTGTTTCCCCCCTGCACTCCTCATTTGTTCATTTGGCTTTCATTGACTCAGCTGCAGTTGCTCCAATTCAATTTATTTCTTCACAAATGGCCTGGAGCAGATACCCTTATCAGCAGAGGATGCTTCCAGACATGCCTTGTGGCATTTTCCCCAGGGAGTATCTAATTACCTTTGGGAATAGGAATGAACAGAGGAATACTGAGAGGGCCACAGTATTCCTGGCACAGTGTTCTCCTGGGCACCCTGGGGTTGGCCCAGTCCCAGTCCAGTGCCCTTATTACAGGTGGGGTTGTGGTTTCTGTGACTGAAGTCAAATCTCTGTTAAAATGCTGCAAGTTTACAACTCCTGTCCTTCCAGGCTGTCATCAAGGAGCAGCTCCAGGAGTCCCAAGGGCTCTGTGAATACGCTGTCTACGTCCAAGGTACGTCCAGAAGTTCATTTTGCTGAAGTAAGGCCCCCCTGATTTGAGATGGAGTGAACAGTGAGAAGGGGAACAGGTGAGGGAAACACATAAAATTGTTGAGTAAAAGATATCTGGGTTTTTTTCCCCTGCTTGCTCCATCTAGTTTTGGAGTTGGGGATTTTCCCATGAAATGGGCAGATTAGGTTTTCTGTTTTCTCTGTCACTGATTCCTCCTTGGACTGTGAGCTCTTGCCCTTCAGTGCCTTGGGGTGTGTTTGGCTGGGTTACAGTTGTATGTTTTCTCTTAGAGATCCCCCCCTCAGGTGATTGTTGTCTCACTGTTGCTTCTAAGGATGGAATTCCTCTTCCTGCCCTGCCCTCTGTCCCCTAAAAAACGTCCCCCAAAACGTGGCATTCCAATTCCAAGTGCTGTGGTGGGGAGGACAGCAGAGATTTGCTGGCCAAAGACACACTGTAGAATCTGGGGAGGGGAGAAATCCAGACTGCATCTGTACAAGGAATTGCCCAGGGTTTGAAGCTTCAAGCCTTTATTCTGCCCCCCAGATTTCTGCAGGCAGGCAGAGTCCTTTGCCTGTGTTGTCATTCTGCCCTCAGACACATCTCCTTGGAGTGCTGCAGGAGGGGGAAGGACCAAAGGAGCATTGCTAAAATACATCCATATCCCCCCTTCTTTCCCTGCTGTCAGAGGGACGTTTTCCCTGCAGATAATGCACTAATTTGCCTGCTCTGTGTTGTCTTACAGCTTTGATATTTCGCTTGGAGGGGAAGATTCAAGAATCTCTTGAACTTTTCCAGACATGTTCCATTCTGAACCCACGGAGCGCTGACAACCTCAAGCAGGTGGCACGATCCCTGTGAGTGGTGTTTTATTGTTTCTCTTTGATGTGCCACCCAGGACCTTCCCTGTTTTGTTTTTCTTCCAGGCTGCTTAATTCCAGACATGTTTCCTCCTTATCTACACTTGGGTTGGCTCCCAGAAGCGTGGGTTGTTCTTTAAGCAGAATCCCTCTTATCTGCCTGGCTGATTTTGTGTTTTCTTCTTCTTTGGGCTTTAAGCAGAGAGGTGACACTGATTTCTAGTTCACAGCCACAGGTGCTGACCTGAGCTGGGCAAACTTGCCCTACAGACCCCCTTCTGTCTCTGAATGTTCTGTTAGGTCACATGTCCCTTTCCTTGGAGACAAAGGCAGGCTGCAGAGTCTGGGAATTCATTCCTTGCATCTCCAGTAATGTCAGGATGGGTGACCTTGGCCCTGAGAGGGAGCAGTGCTGAGATTGCTGAGATTTTAAACTTCTCCTGCAGCTCTCTGGAGAACCAGCAAATAGCATCATTTCTCACTGGCAAAGGTGACAGTGGTTGCACAGCAGGGTCTGAAAGCAAGGAAAACATAAGAATTGAAATCCTTTTTGCAGGTTTCTCCTGGGGAAGCACAAGGCAGCCATTGAAGTGTACAATGAAGCATCTAAACTGGATGAGAAGGACTGGGTGAGTGTCCAGTGAGCTGCAGATTGTTGTAGGAGCTGCAAACTTGTCCCAAGGCAAGGTGAGCTCACACTGCCTGTGCTCTGAGCCTGGTTTGGCTCACAGGAGCCAGGCACCATTCCACCTGCAAAGCCCCACACCTCCTCTTGGGCCACGGAGAATTGAGCAATGAGTTTGAGCTTTACAGATATCAGTTTGAACGTAACCAGAGCTGGATGTTAAGGGCAGTTTGGGAAGTGTTTCCAAACCCTCAGTTGTTAAAACTCGCTTGAGTAATTGGGAAAGCTTTTGTGATGCAGAACATGATTGAAAATACAGCAGCCATGATTAAATTAGCCCTCCTATATAATAAGACAGAGAAGGAAGAGCAGTTGCAAAGGGAAAGGTGTGACACTGGGTGAGAGGGCCTTTTGCAGGTGACTGTTTTGCCTGCAGGAGTGTTTCTAAGATGGGCTTGCAATATGTGAGCTCATCTATTTGTTGCTCAGTACGTGTAATATTCAGGATACAGGGATATCTTTGGTTTTTTTTCAACTCACCCTGTGCCAGACGACTCAGAAACCTTTTATGCTCTGGGTCTTTTTCCTGCTTGCATTCCCTTAGCTCACCAAGCTCCTTGCAGTGCTTGGCATCCTGTAACCCTATTTACAACCCAGCAGGCAGATGTCAGTGGGGATTTTGATGAGTTATTCCCCATTCCTGGCTCAGCACTGGAAGGAGAGCCAGGCTGTGCTCTTCCCTTGTTCTGCAAGCTGCAGCAACCAGCAGTCATTGCTCAGTACTGTCTTACACAGCTGGAGAGGCTGTGTGGAGGAAAACACCATTCCAGGGGGGTTAATGGGGAAATAAGAGAGTTTCCTGTGGAAGGTCAAGGCTGTCTGAGCTGGTGAAGCAGTGAAATGCTCACCAGGATAGAAACAAGGAATGGGGGCCTTGCTTTTCAGCTCCCCAAGATGTGCTGGGATGGGGAAGGTGCCAGGTGCTTTTCTGTTAAACTGTGGGTGAGGAATGAGAGGCATGGGCAGTCCCTGCAGTGTCACCAGAGTGTTTAGGATCCCTAAGGGATCTTCCTACCCTGTGCAGAATTGTTTGGGATGCCAGAGGGATATCAGCCCTTCTGGTGCTCAACTTCTGATTTGCCTAATTTCTAGGCACATCTTCCAGTTTAGTCCAGCTGGGTTGGGCATTGTGCATATCCTAATGATGTACAGCTGGACTGAGAGCCACCCATAAGGGCAACATCCCTAGTCTGAGAGAGTGACATCATGGGGAAGAAACCAGTCTGTGCTCTTTGTTCTCTGAAGAGGAATTTCTCATCCCTCTGAAGAGAGATTTGTCTCTCTGGTTTTTGTCTCAGTGGACTGTGATCTTTTGTGTACAATCCCATTTATTCTCTGTAGGTGCCTGAACTTGAATTTATAGGTTTACTTGCTCTGCAGAGCAAGAAGGGTGTGGGCAGGCACAGGGGTGTGTGATCCAGGTCAGTGCTGTTACTGCTGTCAGGTTCTGTATTTCACACCTTGTGCTGATTTGGTTTTGTTCTTTTTTCAAACAGGAGATCAGCCACAACCTGGGTGTGTGCTACATGTACCTGAAACACTTCAACAAGGTAATGCCAATGGGAAGCAGGAAGCATCCCAGAAATCTCACAGTCTTTGGTAGCTTGGAGTGGGTCATTTGCAGCCATAGGTATGAAGGAAGTTTTTTACTTCAACGTTTGTTTCTGGGATCAAAGGTTTGTGAGCTGTCTCTGTTCCCATTTGTCTGTTGAGTTACTTTGAGTCAGCTCCAAGTCAGTGGGGTTGGATAAAGGGAGCCTGTGGAAGAGCAGGAGGCTTTTTCTGAAATTCAGGATTTTTCAGGGAGCATTTCTGGTTTTAAACGGAATGTTTGAGAAACCTCAAACTAGACAGAAAACCAGCTGTGCTCCAACAAGAGCTGCTTCTGGCTCTGAGCCTTTTAGAGCCAGACCCATGAACAGTGCTGGCTTTGTGGGAGCAGCAATCCAGATCCATCCTCCTGAAGCAAGAAGTGTGGTGGTAAAGCCCCAAACCATTTCCCCAGCTCAAACTGCTCCACCTCATGAGGAGAGTTCCCAAAGGAAACCTGCTGCCCCTGGGGTCTGGCAGGATTCAGAGGGAAGAGTTTTGGGCTTGGTTTGCTGGAGGTGCAACAGGCACCTTTTTTCCTCCATGGAAGGGGTTTGCTCCTGTGTCTGAAGCTCCCTTTGCCCCAAGCCTGGAGCAGAAGTCACAGAAGAGCACAGCTGCAGTGTGGGCAGCACTGACTGCATTAGCTTTGGAGCTGACAAAGGACTTCTTGGAAGCTGAAATGGAGTTATATTCCCAGTCTGAGCATGCTCCTCACTTAACCATCCCCTGAGTGCTGGGGGTGAGCACTGAGCTGCCTCTGATCCGGTTTGTAAGGGACAAACCAGCATTTAGAACCTTTTTGTTTCCAGTGTGGCCCTGCTGCTCTTCCTGGTGGGGTGCTGTGGCCCTTGCAGCAAACCCCAGCTGCATTCCCTGTTTGAGACATCCCTGTAAAACTGAAAGCTCTAGAGTGTAGGTTCACACTTGGGATTTGCTGTCTGCACTGACACCTTCCAAACTGGGACCTGCTCACATCTCTGGGATTTTCACTTGGCAGTCCATGCTCACTGCTGGAAGGGCATTTAGGGAAGAAAAGGCTGTAAAGTACCCGTTCACCTGACAAATCCGGAGCTTCCCCCAAACCAAACAAGCTCAAATCCTGGAACAGATCCCTGCTCCTCTCCTCCCTGGGAGGCCATTGCCTCCTGCTTGGCTTGGAGCACGTCCTGTTGCCTTTTCCTGCCCCTAAAAGCCCGTGGCTGCTGCTGCAGAGCTTGTTCCAACAATTATCTGGGCTGGGTTTTGTGTTCTGTGTCTCAGGGGGTGTTGGTTGAGCTGTTCTTCCCTGGCTCTGGGGATTGCTCTTGGGCTGCTGCTTCACTGAGGGCTCTGTAATCACTCACCAGTTTTTGTTTTTCCCTCTGCTTGTGTCTTTAGGCACGAGACCAGCTCAACAATGCCCTGGAGCTCAACAGACATGACCTGACTTACATGATGCTGGGGAAAATCCACCTCTTGGAGGGGGAGGTGGATAAAGCCATTGAAGTCTATAAGAAAGCCGTAGAGTAAGAAATATCCTTTATTCCATCTGCCCATTCCCCTCCTATGCCAGGAGAAAATTGATTGGTGTCCCAGATCTGAATTGAGGCCATGATTAAAAAGCTAATGGTAATTATAGAGTCTCTGAGCAAAGCTGGCACTTCCAAGCTCTTCAGCTGTCTCTGCTCTCAGCTGTGGTCCTGCTCCTGCTGACAGTGTGGCAGGGAGGGAGGGAGCTGCTGGAAGGGCTGCCAAAAGAGTGGAATAACAAACGGATGGAGATGCCTGGGAGCAAACTGATCCAAAACTGACTTCATCAATCCCAAAGGTTTATCTACCAAAATGATCTAACCCTGATTGTCTGTCCCAGATCCTTGGCTGGGTCTCACATGCTGCTTTCCCTCGGAGTGGTTTGTGGTGGGAAGCTGTGAGTGGGCAGACTGGAGGTGGGTTGGGGCACAGGGGGTTTATCCCACCCCATCACTGCTCCTCAGTGCCTGTTTTAGGAAGTTCCTGAGCATCTGATTTACCAGTGCTTTAAAATGTAGCCAACACTAAGGAAAAGCAGGAGCATGTCAGGAGCCACTGGAGGAGCTACTCCAGTGTTCCCCTACAGGTCTGCCTTCAGCTCTCTGACAGTGGGTTGGGTTGGGTGGGCATTGGGACTAATCTAGAATGTTTATTACGTAAATAATCCTTGCTAAGCACCTTACCAGGTTTATGTATCTTATCCCATTTCTCCCTTGCCCTCCTTTCTTCCTCACTCCTGGTTTTTTTCTCCTTTTTTTTTTTTATTCTCATCTGCCTCTCATATTTTCCTTGCTGTTTCCAGCTCCACCATGATCTGTTATTCCATGTTTGTGCACCACCAGGCACAGGCAGTTTTGTTGTGGTTGAGATTTAGAGGTGCCAGTGTGAGTGTGCAGATAGATTTCCTAAGTCTGGGCAGCGGGGAATTGAAAACTGACTTCTGTTGTGGCGAGGCTTTTTGGGTTTGGTTGTTGTTTCCATCCTGTTTATTTGTAATCTTTTTACAGGGTGAATTAAAAGTCTGACAAGGGGTGTGTGTAGGATCCATCAGAAATGCTGAGCACTGCCTGTCCTACGTGGCCTGGGAGGCTTAGGATGGATGGATTTACAGGGTGGTTTATGGGAGATGATGGAAAATCCCATTTTGTATTTCCAGGTCACTGATGCAGACTCACTTTGCAGCTTAACAAACCCACGTTATCTTTTTACGTGTCCAGATCTATCCCACAGAGCCTTGCTGCCTTCCCACTGATACCCAGAGGACATCTGGGAAGCTGAGGTGTTGTGTTGTTCAAAGGAAGTCCTCATGGTGGCAATTGTTCTGATATTTGTGTTTAATAATAACAGTGAAATTAATTTCCTGGAGTGGTACAAGTGTAATGTGGCATCGTAATTCCATGTTCTGCTTTTACCTTGTTCTGGAAGGGCTGATAAGCAAATGCAACCCTCTGGCTTTTGTGTTCCAGGTTTTCTCCAGAAAACACAGACCTCCTCACAGCCCTGGGCTTATTGTACCTGCAGGTACTGAAGGCTGTTAGCTATTGCATGAACTTAATTATTTTCAAAAGAACAATGTTGTTTTTTTTATAGAGGTAATTTCTGTCCACCTCCCCGTGACTTGCACATGTTTCTCTAAAGACTGAGTTTAACAGGACGGAGCTTGATTTTCTGTATCTTCTTGTTGCTGCTAAAAGCAAGTTGATTCCCTGGACCACAGCCAGAGCAGGAATTGTGTTTGGCAACGGCCCTAATTCTGTTATAAATCCTCCAAATATAACAAAACATGACTAGTCATTACCTTGTTCCTGGAGCAGGAGTCTTGCAAGTTATCCTACAAAAGCAGCCATGAAATTGTGAGTGTTAATGCACCACAGAGGAAAATCAGAATCGATTTGAATAACAAAGAAGTGCTTATCCCTGGGTCTGGGAAATGGATGGGAAGGGCCAGCAGATTGTTCCAGAAGTAAACTTCCCAGAGAGTGAACAAGCAAAGGACAGGCAGCAGTGCCTGAAAGGAGGAGGCCACAGGGCTGATCCAAGAGCTGGAGCCCCTCTGCTCTGGAGCCAGGCTGGGAGAGCTGGGGGTGTTCAGCTGGAGAAGAGAAGCTCCAGGAGACCTTAGAGCCCCTTCCAGTGTCTAAAGGGGCTCCAGGAGAGCTGGAGAGGGACTTGGGACAAGGGCCTGGAGGGACAGCACAAGGGGGAATGGCTTCCCACTGCCAGAGGGCAGGGATAGATGGGATATTGGGAAGGAATTGTTGTCTGTGAGGGGGGTGAGGCCCTGGCCCAGGTTGGCCAGAGCAGCTGTGGCTGCCTCATCCCTGGGAGTGTTGAAGGCCAGGTTGGACAGGGCTTGGAGCAACCTGGGCTAGTGGAAGGTGTCCCTGCCCATGGCAGGAGTGGAACTAAATGGGGTTTCAGTGAAATCAGTTGAAAACACAGAATCACAGGATGGTTTGGTTTGAAGGGACCTTACAGCTCATCTGGCTCCAATCCATAGGATTTCAGTGACTCTAACCTGTCATGTGTTCATGTAGGGCCACAGTCAGGCCCACCAACACTTGCAGTCCAAGGGAAGACAAAGAAAGTCTTTCTTACCTGAACAGAAGAGCCCTGAGCAGTGAGGAAGTTGTGGTGAGAGAATCCAGGATGTGCAGAGTAGCAATTCACAGCCTCTTTTCTGGGATAAAGGAGCAGAGAACTGTCAACTCAGAGCTCACTCTTGTGTGGAAAAGTCAGAGCACAAACTATTTGGAAGCCTTTGCTTGGGTCAGAACAGTGAATCCAGCCCAGCTAAATAAATTTTTAGAATCTGTTCTGTGAATTCTCAAACGGGAACATGTGTGTGCCATGGGAGCACTGTAAAATTCACTTTCTTGAATATGTAACTGAACCAGCAATTCTGCTCACAAAGCATGTGTTCTCCTTCTCAGCCACCCTTATTCCTGAATTTCTGATGTGTATTTACTTCTTTTCCCAGACTGGAGATTACCAGAAGGCTTTTGAACACCTTGGAAATGCACTTACCTATGACCCAGGCAACTACAAGGTGAGGAGTGGGAATGATGATGGGACACCTCTTAAGGCTAATTCCAGTATCAGAGCTCTGCCATCTCTGTCCAGGGCTCAGAGAGCCTGGAAAGGGTCATGTCCAAAAAGCTTTTTCTGAAATACATTTCTGTGATGTCTCCCTGGGTGGGGAGTTTGGGGATGTGTGGGGATAGGGAAAGGGGAGGAGGCAGAATATGGGATTGACCCCTTTGGTTTTTAATCTAAAATTACACCAAATCCGGGTGGAATTTACTTAGGAAGGAAAGTCTTCTAGACATTGTTTCAAAAATCCCAAGAGCTGTGCTGGGTCCCTGTGACTCCTCAGGACAGAGCACAGATCCAAGTGCTACTGCAGTATGTTATTCTCTGCAGATAACCCTGCCTGTGCTTCCAGCTGCTGTATATATTCCCTTGGCTCTAGCCTGGAAAGCTGAGCTTGGCATCTAGGTTTCCTTCCTGATTGTGGAACTGCTTCCCTTTTTAGGGGTGTTACTTCATTTCTCTCCTTTTTTTCCCTGTTGACAGTGCAGAGTATTGCAATGTGTGGTTGACAAACATGAGTTATTGTGAAAACACCTTTACACTTAAAAATTTTACTTGTCACTGTGAAATCCTATAAGGGACTTAACTGGTGTGGTTTAAATATAGTGTGTTGCACTCAGTTCCTTTTTTGTCCCCATGCATATTCCCACTAATTTGCAGTATCAGCCAGTCAGTGTGAACTAGGAGAGCTTTGCTGCTTATGTCTTGCTTGAGTATGTTTTACTCCCCACTTATCTTGTACCAGAACTATTTCTATCAGTGCTTGGTGGTAAAAAGAGTCTATAGATTCTTTCCACAGAACCACAGACTCAGAGACTCAGACTCCAAGAAATACTTCTGTCACCCCAAAAAATACCCTTAACACTCATCATGTTGCAATATTTATAGAATCATAGAATCCCAGACTAGTTTGGGTGAAGGGGATGTTAAGGATCAGTGAGTTCCACCCCCTGCCATGGGCAGGGGCACCTTCCACTAGCCCAGGTTGCTCCAAGCCCCATCCAACCTGGCCTTGAACGCTTCCAGGGATGTGTTCCAGCTTTCCTGGGCAAACTATCTCATTTCTGAGACAGTTGTGGTCAAAGTAGTGCAGGAAGAAGCAGACTCAGGTCCCTTCTTCACCCTGTGTTCTGCTGTCTGGTGGGAGATCTGAGTCCTCATCTTCTCCCCACTGTTGGTCGGGGCAGCCCTTGGAAGAAAACCCTGAAAAAGTTCAGCGGTTGCTCTCGAGGTGGTTTTAGTTTAATCATTCTGCCCTCTTGCTGTTCTGCTCTGTCTGGTCCCTCGGTGTCCCCCAGGCCACCCTGGCTGCTGGCAGCATGATGCAGGCCCACGGGGACTTCGACGTCGCCCTCTCCAAGTACAAGGTGGTGGCCGGCGCCGTTCCCGAGAGCCCCCCGCTCTGGAACAACATCGGGATGTGCTTCTTCGGGAAGAAGAAATATGTGGCAGTAAGGATCATGTTTCCATTTTTTCCCATCTGTATCAAGCTTCATGCAAGCACAAGGCTCCTGTGGTGCAGAGGCAGGAGGTCTGTTCTGGCCGGGCTGTCACAGCACATTTATCCCTGTTTTTGCAGGCTATCAGCTGCCTGAAGAGGGCAAACTACCTGGCTCCCTTTGACTGGAAGATCCTGTACAACCTGGGGCTGGTGCACCTCACCATGCAGCAATATGCCTCAGCCTTCCACTTCCTGAGTGCTGCCATCAGCTTCCAGCCAAAAATGGGAGAGCTCTACATGCTCCTGGCAGGTTTGTGATGGTCCAGCTCCAGCAGGGATCCAGCTGGGGGGATGCAGCATTACAGACACAGAAGTGTGGCCTGAAGTAAAGAAATAATGCATGAAGGCTTTACTAAGAAGCTCTTCCCCAGGCTGTTCTCTCTGGGGTGAATAGAAGGTTGAATTGCAGTCAGATCAGATTAAACATTGAAAAAGACTTTAGGTGTGTGAGCTTGGGGTTGGGTTCCCTAAGGAGTGGGTCTGGATTTACAGCACTGGACATTTTTGGGATGAAATGAGACAAACATGTCCGAAGTGACATCGAGAGCAGATGTAGATTAGAGATTAGGAAGAAATTATTCACTCAGAGGGTGGTGGGGCCCTGGCACAGGTTGCCCAGAGAAGCTGTGGCTGCTCCATCCCTGCAAGTGTCCAAGGCCAGACTGGACAGGGCTTGGAGCAAACTGGTCTAGTGGAAGGTGACCCTGCCCATGGCAGGGGGTGGAATGAGATGGGCTTTAGGGTCTCTCCAGCCCAGGCCATTCCATGATTCTGTGATCAGCAGGGTTAATCCTGGCAGCAGTCCAGGCAACCCTGCTGGCACATATTTTATGACTGAATGACATTCAGCATTGCCCTAAAAATGAACTCCTTGTGAAACATGAACTCCTGTGTGTGTGTTTTGCTTTGATGCAGTTGCTCTGACCAACCTGGAAGACATTGAGAATGCCAAGTGTTCCTATGAACAAGCTGTGGCCCTGGACAAGTAAGTGTTCACCAGAGCTGTCACTTGTTTGCTCCTGTGGCTTTGCCTTCCTGCACCTGATGCCCTTTGCCTCTTGCTCTGCTTTGACCCAGAATGGTTTGCAGTAGAGAGAGACACTTTTATTCCTGTGCAAGTAACAGTGTTAAACCAACTTTTTTTTTTAATTCAACTCAGCTCTGAAAAATGAAAGGGGATTTTATTTCACACCAGCCCAAAGCTGGTTTTTGTTTTGCTGTTTGGTTAGTGAGTCAGTGGTGATGACTTTGGATTCCAGCCCTCCTTTCAGTGAATATTTATACACAGTGGAGCAGATTCAATAGGAGGAAACATATTTTGTAACCTAAAGTTTGAGCACTGTGCAGAGCAGTGAGATGCTTGGGATAAAGCCTGTTATGAATTGGGCAGAGGGAAGATTTTGGCTGGCAGAATCTGGGCAAGAACTCTGTATAAAGCAAATAAAACAGAGCAGGGGGTAGTTCTTGCTCCTTTTTGTTAACGATATCTATGTTTGCAGTCTAGGTCTTGAAATCAGAGCATTTGGTTTCAGAAATGTGAAGCTGAACTTCACAGTATTTCATCATTTCAGGCAGAAAATCAAAATTATTTCAGATTTAGTAATAGTTTTGTCTCTGTCCCCAGTTCACTGTATTTGCATACTTAGAGCAGCCAGCACTCTGAGCCCAGAGTCTGTGCTGGGCACAGAGCAGTGCCAGGAGTGCTTTCCATCTGCAGGGGCCACACGAGGTGGTGAGAGATCAGAGATGAGGGAGAAATTCTTCCCTGTGAGGGTGGAGAGGCCCTGGCACAGGTTGGCCAGAGAAGCTGTGGCTGCCCCATCCCTGGAAGTGTTGAAGGCCAGATTGGACAGGGCTTGGAGCAACCTGGTCTAGGAGAAGGTGTCCCTGCCTGTGGCAGGGTGTGGAATGAGATGGGCTTTAAGGTCCTTCCAATCCAAACCATTCCAGGATCCTATTCCCAGTCAGCCTTCCATGCCCAGCAAGGCAGGACAGGACCTGAAAGATTGCTCAGACTCCTTAGTCAAGGGCTTGTGTGCTTTGCTTAAAAAGGGAAAGAATAGAAATTTGGCTCTCCAGCTTTGCCCAAGTATTTGGCACTCCTGGGATGCTCCATCTCTGTGGTCTGACCAGGAAAATAAACCCTCATCAAAGCAAGAATGAATTCCAACTGCTGGGGCCTGCTGCAAGGAATACCCAGGCTGTGTGAGGCTGGTTCAGCTGACACCCTGTGTGTTTTAACCAGTTATTGTGTAGCTGGATCTGTGTCCCCACAGGCTTCCTTTGCTGGCGTGTCCGGAGCTGCTTGGCTGGGATGCGGAGTGTGGTGTTGGTCTCCATCGCCAGGAATGCTTTTATAGTGGCCTGGGTGCCATGCTGGGGGCTGGAATGAAAAACATCTTGGAAAAGCCTTTGGCAAAGGTGTTCTCAGTCCTGGTTCTGCTCACAGCTGCCCTGTCTGGGATTATTTAGCCGTTGATTTTTCTCTGACTGTCATGTCGCTTCTCTGCTCTCAGAGGCGGCGAAATACCCCCTCAAGGTTCAATTAATTTTAAAACTGGCTGTTTCCAGGACTGTCTGATCTCTTCAGTGTTATGGCAAGGACAGGGAGGAGGGTTTATTCCAGTTTCCCAGTTAAAGAAGCAGCCATGGCTATAAATGCAATCAGATTTGCCTGACAGTGTTCCCTGCAGCGCTGTCACCTCGCCCGGGACGGAGAGTCAGGGCCTGCAGGTGACACTTTCTTTACTGCCCAGTACCAGCAGGATCCTTCCCTCCTGCATTGTCCCTCTCCCTTGGCCCCCAGTCCATGGATGGCTCCAGTTATCCCAGCCACACTCCAGGAGAGGGCACCAGTCCCTCGCTCACATTGATTGTCGGAGCACGGAGCATCCCCGCCTGACCCGTGTGCAGGGATGCTCCCGTGGGCTCCTGCAGGGAACCGGGGGCAGGCAGAGTCCTCCACCCACCCTGGCTGGGCCAGATGGGAAGGTGCTGTTGGGGGTGAATGTATCCTAGGGAAGGAAATGGATACTGTGGAAAATGAGGGTACAGGGAGCAGTTCTGCCTTGTGAAATCTTCATTGGGGAAGGGAGGCAGGAGTGTGCAGGGACCCGTGTGAGGTGGTGTGTCTCCTGTCAGGTCCTTTGTAATAGGGATTTCCTACTGCTTGTCTGTTATAGTACCTACAATGCCTGTGTTTTACTGGGGGAAGGAGAGAGAAGAGGTGAGGAATTGAAATGTAAAGAGCCGTGCTCTGGTATTGAAATGTAAATTCAATGTAAACAGCATGTTCTGCAGTGGGTTAGGTTGTAAAATAAAACCAATAAAGCAGGAGTCTGTTCCACTGCTTGTCTGTGCCAAGCTGTTCTCCTACAGACTGGGAATGCTGGGAAAGTCTGAGGGAAATTGGGGAAAGATCAGCTTTCACAGTGTGATGAAAGCCCCTGTCACTGCTCTGCCTGTCCCAGGATCCAGGGGCTGGGAGAGCCAGAAACGCTCCTGGGATGGTCCCCAAGGGCACAGAACTGGCTGTTCAGAGGGTGAGGCACCTGAGGGAGGGATTTATGTCATCACTAACATGGGGAGAGATTGCTGAGCTGAGGCACTGTGTCTGTCACCAAACATGAGGGACTCGTGTTCCCAGAGGACTCTGGCTCTGCAGCCCCTCCTCTGCCAGTGCCAGACACTGAGGTGTCCCCAGCTCTGCTCCTGGGGCACACCTGAGCCTTATTCCAGCCAGGACAAGTGTTCCCATGGGGAATGTGTGTGTCTGCTGCAGGTGCAACCCCCTGATCAACCTGAACTACGCTGTGCTGCTCTACAACCAGGGTGACAAGGAGGGGGCCCTGAGCCAGTACCAGGAGATGGAGAGGAGGGTCAGCGCAGCCAAGGAGAGCAGCGCTCCCGACTTCGACCCCGAGGTACGTCCTTCCCGGGGGCAGGGGCTGGGGAACCACGCCAGGGCTGGCAGCACATCAGGAGATTTGACTTTGAGTCCAGTTGTTAGGAAGAAATTCTGCTCATGAGGTGTTCTGAGCGGAGCAGGCGCCTGCTGAGAGCTGCTCGCTTTGCTGCTGCGCTTTGAAGCTCAGTTCTTCAATCAATACCCAGCAAGACAAGATTCCCTCTTAATTAAGGGAATGAATTAACAGAGATGTTTCCCCCGAGCACCGAGGCCAGAGCCAGCTCTGCACAGCTCTCATTTTTCAGGGTTTTTTGTGGAGATGTTGACTTTATTGAATTCTGAAGGGTTTTTGCTCACAGTGCTCTTCTCTTTGTGCTTCTTGAACAGATGGTGGAGGTGGCCCAGAAGATGGGAGCTGCCCTGCAGGTCGGGGAGAGCCTGGTCTGGACTAAGCCTTCTAAAGAGTCCAAATCCAAGCAGAGAGCTGCTGTGTCAGGGAAATCCTCCAGCTCTCAGCAGCCTCTGGGCTCCAACCAGGCCCTGGGTCAGGCCATGTCCTCTGCTGCAGGGTATGGGAAAACCATGCAGCTTCCCTCAGGTGAGTCTCCTCTGCTGCTCTGTCCAGCAGAGCTGTGGGAGTGCAGTTAGAGCACATGTGCAGGAAGGGACTGACTTGCCTGCACAGCAGTAAGGTTGCTGTTTGGTGATAACTTTCCCAGATTTCTGGGTTAAGGAAGATGCTCTCTGTGGTGCATTACACTCTCCTGCTTCTGCAGGGATGTGGGAAGCCAGGAAAATTTCCCTTCCTGTCTGAGCCACAATGGCAAGACTCCATTAGCATGGGATTGAGATCTTGCTCTGAAAAGGAGGTGGTTTCAGCAACCAGACCTCCTGCTTTCCTTTGGAAGAGCCCAGGAGCTGATGTGCACAGACAGACTGTCAGAGAGGAGGGAAAGGATGGACAATTTTCCAAAGCACTTTATCACTTCTTCTACAACAATAACTGCAGCTGGATTGCTCCCAAGCTGCCCAGCCAGGCCCTGCCTTGCAGATGTTGCTGGGTTAAGTGTGGGCCACAGGACTGAGGGTTGCTCAGGAGATGGTGTGAGCCTTACTCCGATGGCTGCACGTGCTGGGGCTGCGTAGGAGCATCTCCTGAGCCACCATTCCCCACCTGACCTCTCAGCCCTCAGCTTCCCAGGAGGAATGTGCTAGAGATGCTGCTCCTCCTGGTGATTTTCTGTCACTCTTGGTCTCATTGCCTGGAGACTGAACCAGGAGAGAGGTTGTGTAATCCAGGACTCTTTCTTTGGCATCCCTAAGGACCTGTTCCATTTCTCACGCATGGATTTAACTTACCATGCAGGGAAGACTTAGCCAGAAAATCTGAAAAGTAAAACACTCCAGGAGTTTAGAGTTTACCTGAAGGGCTTTATTGTCCTTATCAGAAAAGGGAGCTGGTTCATAATACTGGTTGTCAGCCTAAATTTAAGTGTAGAAACCACTTCTGTCCTGTTTTGATTTAATTCTGCATGTAGCTACTTTAACTGCCTGGAAGCTCTCCCCAAATTTGCTAAAGCTGTGAACTGAAGACAATACTTTGGTTTGAGCATAAACCAGCTTCAGTGGAACTGAAAGTGGCACTTCCTGTGAGGGTGGGGAGGCCCTGGCCCAGGTTGGCCAGAGAAGCTGTGGCTGCCCCATCCCTGCAAGTGTCCAAGGCCAAGATGGATGGGGCCTGGAGCAACCTGAGCTAGTGGAAGGTGTCCCTGCCCATGGCAGGGGGGGAATGAGATGAGCTTTAAGGTCTCTTCAACCCAAACCAGTCTGGGATTCTGTGATTTTGAGAACTGTTTTCCCTTCCAAAGCATAAATTAATTCCTAAGTTTGTACTGACTTCTCACAGCTGAGTGAGATCCTATACCTGAGCTTCCTTTCAGCAGGACTTTGGGCTGTCAGATCTCTGGCTGGATAACTCCTTATCAATAAACTAATGCTGGGCAGAAGGAATCGGAGAGTAGTTAATAGCTGTGATTGTTCTGCATCTCTGTGCTGATGGGATGGGCAAAAAGAATAGACACAACATGTGTAGCTGTAGAGTAACTCCTGCTGTGTCCTCTCCTCAGGTGCTGGAACACCAGCTCTGCCAGCAAAGCGTCCCTCCCTGCCTCTGGAACCAGAACAGGACTTGGAAACGAGCCCCGAGGAGAGCTCGGCACCCGCAGGGGACGCGGAGCAGGGGAAGGAGGAGCACAGGAGCCAGCAGGCAGTGGAGTAGGACGGGCTCTGGGCACCTCCAGAGCTCCCTGGGACTTGGGAGAGGGACCTGCTCCTCCCTGCCCTGCTGGGCTTCACCCCACTGTCAGTTAGTCTGGATGCAGCTGTTTTGTCAGTGATTTTTAGCACGTGGGCTCTGTCCCAAGTCGTTGCAGTGATCAGAAGAGGTTGATGTGTAGCTGCTCTTAGTGTGGTCACTGCAAGAGGCTGGAGGATGGGGATCCAGCTCTCCACAGGTTGGGTGTGAGCCCTCTACAAAGCCCTCTAGCAAAGCAGCTGTAGTGACTTGGAATCAGCGGCTGAACTGGTGAGCAGCTGATTTTCCACAAAGAACCAGCAAACTGAACCTTCAGGGCTCTTTGTTTGCTGCTTGAGCTCCCCAGCTGTTTGAAAATGTATTTCCTGCTTTTAGTTCTGCTCTGTTGGATTGTATCCCTCCATAATGAACAGTCCAGGAGAGGAAGGTTAGTAATGGAAACTTCTCTGAGGCAACAGTGTAAAAGCAGCACCAGCAGGGCTCTGGGTCCGTCCCCATCCTTCAGCTGTGCTTTGTGTTTGCTGCTGTGACCCAGAATGACATTAATGCATCTTTAGAGCCCAGCCAGGAACTGAAGTGCTCTCCTGCTCCCTGGAGAACACCAGAGTAAGAACCCTCACTCTCCCCTCTGTTTTGATGGCCCAAACTGCTGATCTTAAATGTGGCTGTTTCTCCCCCCAGCTGTTCTCTCTGCTGGGTTTTTCTGTCAGTACAGCTCCAGGGCAGCATTGCTGTAAGGATTCCCTCCTGTAAGGGTTCCATCCTGCCAGGAGTTGAAGAAAACAGGATTTTTTGTGGAGCGCTGGCAAATTGAAACAAACCAGACCAGGAGCAGGTGAATCAGGTACAGTGCAGACATTTTTATTCACATTAAACTTCTTACACTGGGAGTTCCTGCAGTGTAACAGAGTGCCTGGGAGGAAGAGGTGAGGATTGCAGAGCAGGGGTGGGCAGGGGCTGGGAATTCTTTACCTCAGCCCCAAAACTTGAGTTCAAGACAGATTTTTGTCCTAGGATGCTTTGATAGGGTAAATGTCACACAGGGAGCACATACAGCATTTGAAGGTACCTGTGAAGGGATTTATTTTAAATATGTATTTTGGTGAAGAGGTTAAACAGATAATGAACCAATTCTCCTTCTGTGAAAAAGCAGTAGCACCTTCCTACTTCCTGGGAAGCATTTTTAAATATGTAATTCCAGTTGGATAATAAACAGAACTGCAATTCCTCGTCCTGCCCCCTCTCCTCCCCTGGCTCTGGTGATGATGGCATTTGCACACAGTAAATTCCTAGGATCTTTCTGGAGAGCTTTTTTGTGCTAATGATAATGAGGCTGGACTGTTCATTCGGCTGGAATTAAGCAAGGGACTCTTCAGCAGGACTGCACTGAGGCATTTAGGGATTTTGGAAATCACACCTTATGCTCCAAAACCTGTTTCTGGCATCAGCCATAATTCTAATCTTCTCTTTTCCCCCCATAATGGAAATTTTAAGATGGAAAACAATAATGAGCCTAATTTCTAGGGAGGCAGAAACCATCTGCTTTAGGACTTTTCTTGCCCTTTTTAGGAAAACATCTTTGATGAGCCCGGGTAAATCACAGAGCTCATAGGGTTCTCTGCAGCTTGGCTTCTGCACAGAAAACAAACTAGAAGACACTCAAACATAAATGCCTGGGCAGCAAGACCTTGTTTCAGCCAAGAGTAATAATTTATTCATCCAGCAACGTATGTTCAACCCAAAAAATCTGGTTTTGAGGTCCCTGAGACAACTGGATGCTGATTTATGGCACAGGCAGGATTAGTGGATACCTGCCATGCTCCTGTACATGTTTGCTCAGTTGTGCCTGAGCCAGGTGGACACAGGGGTCTTTAAGATGTTAAAAATTTAGATTTCCCAGTCAGGAAGTGGGTTTCAGTTGGCAAAACCTCCTCTACAGAGACAGACAGGGAGCAGTGCTCAGTGAAGTAAACCTTGACTAAAATAATAAGCTCCACACATAAATGTGCTCGAAAGGAGCACGTGTTGCAACAAGTGCTTCATCTGCCAAGACTTTTCTGTAAGATAAAGTCCAGTTCTGCTACAAGGAAAGCTTTACCACTCTCTCAAACCAAACTGCTCCAAAAAAATCCATGTTTTTAATGGAAGATCCAGGTGAGCTCTGAACCCAGTTTTGCCCAGGCTGCAGCGAGGAGCAGCTTTCCTGAGAAATTCACGGGGGGAGGTTTTCTGGGTATTTTTTTTCATTGCCCCCACTTGCATTTCACAATTCCTGCCAGGATTTGTGTTCCTCAGCTGCCGTGGGATCTGCTCAGCAGAGGCTGATCCCAGGCTGTTTGGGAACAGGCGCCTTCCCGAGCTCCCGGCACAGACGGGAACGGCCACGTGTGCCATTCCAACCTGCACGTCCCCTTGGCTGAGGGAACATCCTCCCACCAGTCTGGATCGGAAACTCCCTGAGAATTCAGCTTGGATCCACCTGAGACATTACACAAGGAACTGCTCCATCTGTTACGGAGGAGAATTTCATCTGCTGTCTCTGGGCAGACAGGACCAGCATTCCTGGCTCTGAGATCCAAGTTTCACTGCAGACTTTAATCAGACCCAGTATTTTTCTGTTTTTCCTCCTGTTTTCTCTAAAAGTTGGTGAGTTTCCTTAGCCCAGGAATAGCAAGGCAGCACGTTGTGTGACAGGAGCTGCTCTGAACGTGTGAGGCAGCACCCAAATATTAGCACAGAGATTCTTTAGCTGGTCACTCACTCCCAACCCTCAGCTTTCCTGAGCTTATCTCCCTAACTTACCTAAGCTGCAAGTGCCAAAAAGAGCCCAAACCAACTTTTGGGGTAACTGGAAATCGAGTTCTGTTGTACCATTCTCACAAAACTGTCCCACTATTCAACTCTTTTCTCAGGATGTGGCTGGAAAGGTCACCTGTGGCACATAATTCCTGATAACTCAGCATATCCTTACAGACTAAATAGTAAAAAAAAAGCCAAGCACAAGTGCTGAGGGTTTTCCATTGGGTTTTGGAGTGGATCTAGTGCTCTGCTGCTGTCCAAGCTTTGGATTCCAGTGGCTGAGTGGAGCTGAGCTCTAAGGCAACATCTAACCTGGGTCAGAGCAGCTGCTGAGGTCTTTGCTAAAGGCTCAGGAAGAACTTTACAGCACCAGTTCTGTAAAAAGGAATTTGGGAGGGAAGAGCAAACATAACTGGATCTCACATATCCCAACAGGAGATAACCAGGAAACACAGAAGTAAAAATAGAAAATCAAGTCATTCCTTAGCAACACTGTGAAACTCTCCTGGAGAGGAGAAAAAACTGTAAAGAGCCTTTAAACTGGGAAGAGGCAGATTTGGGATTGGTTTTTCCATGGTGAGCACCAAGGGCACAGTGAAGGAACGTGGCCTTTGGGACTCTGCCAGCCTCCTGTGGTTCACACCTCTCAAATAATCCACCACCTGACCTTCAGTAAGGGACAGGCACAGAAAAGATGGGAACAATGCTCATTCTGGATCCTGGATAAGACAAAACAACCCAAACCAAGGTGGTTGCAGGGACACAGATGGAAATACCCAAGTGCACAGGTTTTGTCATGGGGAGATGTCCCAATGCTGAGCTCAGCTGCTGCACCTCCAGCAAAATGTGTGTGAATAAACATTTCCAGTGGAAACCCTTCTTTGGGAGTGTGAGGTTGGCTGAGGTTTGAGGCCTCCAGCACTGTGGATTTCCAGGTATGAGTAACACAGGAGAACAAACACAATTTGTAGAGACAGGATCAGGGGGAGCAGAGTCACTTGAAGCCTGGGTTTGAAGCTTTGGTATTTTTGCAGCTTTTAGAGCAGCTTTTCTGTGCTGTCACTACTGAGGCTGTGCAGGGGTGTGAGACTGCACAGGCAGGGGAAGGATTTCAGGAGCTCTGCCACCCTGCCTGTCATTCCCTTGGGAAGGCAGAGGGAAGTTAAGCACATCATGTTCACAGCATGTAAAACATGCTGGGCCCCTCCATCCAGTTCACATTTATTATCATATAGATTGTTTCAGAACTGAGTCCTGGATCCCACCAGCACAGCTGCTTAAGGATTATCCTTGGGAAGTGCATTTGGTGGCAGGTGAGCTCTGTGTGCCTGATAAAGCACATCTGGATGGAGCAGCAGCCTGGCCACCATGAGCTGCTGCACTTGAGATGTGACTCACAGTGCCAGGTATTCCCAGGGCACCCACGGGAGAAATGTAACCTGGGGAGAAAGAACAGGAACAGCAGGAAGGAGGAGTTAACTGGAGTTAATAACTGGAGTTTAGCTTTAAGGCCCAGGTGATTGCTAAGCAACAAATTCCTTTTTTGTAATTGTTTACACCAATTATTTACTCAAACTAGCTTAAAAAAGAGACACTTTAGGCCTGTCACATTCCTGTTCAATACAAGCACAACTTTGCCCTTGGGCAAGGTCTGTAAGTGCAGTCCCGTGGTTCTAAGTGGCCATAGGGAATGTCAGTCCAATCAGCCTCACATCCCTGGAAGTGTTTTTGGAAGAGAGAAGTGAAATACAGCAGCAGGGCCATTGCTGGTGACAGCCTGTGTGTGTTTAGTTTTGTTTTGTTTCCAACTTGAGAATCCACAGCTTGGCCCAGTGTCAGGAAAGTGGGACCCAGGAAGGCTCAGTTCTCCACCTGGCAGATCCATGGCCTTTGGTGGCCCTGGCCACTGGGAGAGGCTGCAAAATGACCTTGTTAATGGCCTTGGACCTCTCAGACAGCTGAGAGGTTTTTTAATTAATTTTTAATTTAGGAAGACTAAACCAGAACTCAGAGTCCTGTGCTACAGTTTATCAATAATAATAATAAAAATAATAATCTGGATAGAAATACTTCCAGTCTTAAGAAGGTCCTGCACCAAGATAAAATGCTGAGAGTCAAGGGAAGCTCAGGATGGGATGAGCTGCAGGAAAACACAGCAGTGACTGTATTTCTGCTCTGTACAACACAGAAGACTTTGCTCAGAGGGAAAGCTGAATACACACTGACAGCCAGCATTGTGTGCTGAGTCAGTGCAAGTACAACAGCTGCCAATTTTTATCCTTGCAGAGCATTCAGGATGGATTTTCCAACAGGAGAACATCCCTGACAGCAGCATGACAGTGTTACTGAGACAGATCACTCCACCCTGAGTGACAGACTCTCCTCCCCTCCATGCAGACACAAAGACTGACCTTAAACGACCTCCTACAAACTCTGGTGAGGCACAGGCTTGCCCAGACAGGCTGATGGCATTTAATCCAGTTCTGAAAAATGGCTGTGAGAGCTATGCAGATACACCTGAAGTTCCTGAAGTGGCCAGAGACAAACCATGCTGGAAAGACACAAACCCCAGGCTGGTGCTCTGCAGTTCGTGGTGTGTGACTGTGAACAGGTAAAAAAACCAGAAGTATTTAACAAGGACACAGGGTTCTGCTTTTTTAATTTCAAAGGCCAGAGCAAAGAAACTATTGGTGACCTAGTCAAAAAACCTCCAACATCAAACCCTAAAAAGGCCTCCTCACTTCAGTCTGACCTGGAAAATGCTGTTACAGCTTCTGAGCTTCCAGAGGGACCTTCCCTAATATATTAACCCTTCTGAATGGAGAGCAGAAGACTGAAGAATTTGGCACAACCACTCTCAAACAACCAAAATCGAGTCTCCAGCACTTGAGAGCATTTCTGTAACACAGCACCTGGAAGCCCCTGCTGTCAGCAGAGAAGGTATTTAGTGTACAGCAAACAAGGTAACGCTTTGGGGGCCACCTGACAGGGAAGTAGAGCTGTCCCCCAAATAAAAACCCCAATTGTCTTCACTCCCACTTTCCCAAAAGCTAAACACAGGCTGCTGGGGCTCAGCTGAACACCTTTAAGTCACAGATACCCAGCATCACCTGCACAGCCTGCAGTAGGTACAGTCTGCATCACATTTTGGGACCGTGGCTCCCTCTGGGGACACCGAGAGATGATTTCACCAGGCAAAAATTCCATCATTGCCCCAGGCAAGGGAAGGTTTGCAGTGTGCTGGGAGGAGATAAGCCACAAGCCTTTTATTTGGAATTTACCAGAGGCAAGGCAGGGCCGGGCACTGCTGTGCTCTCCCTGGGATCTGCAGACAGGGAATTCTCCTGCTGCACTTCCCAGCACTACCAGACAAGATCCATTCTGAGCTACAAACAGCAAACCTACACCAGCCAGGGATTTTGGTCTTTGCCTCCCTCTCCTCCTGCTCAGGACAAAGCCAATTTTCACATTAAATACTAAAACATCTGCACCCACACGAGAAGCGTTCGAGTCACTGCCCAGTGACTGGAATGTGCCGACAGTTTATACCTGGAATTATTCTTTGGCTCTTTTTCAGTTACACCCAGAAAACACACCACACCCCGATTCTGTTCCTATGCCACCACTGCCTCAAATCCCAATCCACGGGTCTCAGACACCGTGCGGCGCTGGAGAAGGAGAAGTTCCTGGTTTCCTACTGAGGATAGGCCTCGGAGTAGAGCAGTCCCTCGGCGGAGATGGCGTCCCCCAGCCCCACGGTCCGCACGGGGTCCTTGCACACCAGCACGGGGGTGAAGTGGAACGAGATGCCTTCCCTGTGCCAGTGCACCACGGGCTCGTCCGGGTTCAGGGAGATCTTGGCGGGAGCCTCCGTGTGGGAGGTGAGGAACTCGCGGGGGGCCTTGAGCAGGACCCTGCTGGTGTCGATGGTGTCGGTGGCGCAGGCCTGGGTGCCGGCGGCCCTGGCCCCGGCCGCCACCGCCGCTGCCTGGTTGCCCCAGTGCCCGTCCACGGTGGCCAGGATGTGGTAGGCCAGGGTGTGGAAGTGGATCCGCGTGAGGTCGGACGCCCGCTCCGCCGCCTTCCCGTGCTCCTTCAGGACCCAGAAGAGGATGTCGCTGACCACCCCCACGTCGGGAATCCCGCTCCAGGAGCCCAGGGAGGCGTGGGGGCCGGAGGCAGCCTGGGTGAGGAACAGCAGCTCCTGCTCGTTCAGCCCGATGGAGTTCACCAGGGGAAAGACCTGCTAACAGAAACACGGGAACCACGGGTTTGCCTTCACAGGGACAGTCAGATTTGGGATTCCTCCTTCAGGGTGTGGGTGTTACAGTAACCTGGTGTGCTCAGCACCCAGTTTCCCAGAGAGATGCAGCCCAAAGTCACTGCACTTCTCCAAGTTGGCAAGAATTACTCAGCCAAGGAAACATTCCAATTGGTGCAATTAATTTTCTAGACACACACTTGGACAAGAGTAACAAAACATCAACTTCAGATGAAACACTCATAAACACTGAAATCAGATCTGTGTCAGGATAAGAAAGGAACCACCAGGATCTGCAGGAAAGAACTCCTGCAAAGAAATCGAGGGGTTTTTTAAATTATAAACTCAGCTCAGATTCAATCCTTTAACGGATAGTCCTGATGTTAAATGTTCATTTCTATGCTCATGTACCAGTGTGTGCACTGTGATACTGAACCTGACAAAAACAGCATGTCCTGTCATTTTCCTTACCTGATGCATAATGTTGCTCATAAAATCCTGATCAGTCATACTGGCCAGCTCCAGGTGAATGGGAATGTCAGTAGGGATATCAGAGATGGAGGCCACAGCCTACAGGAAAATAGAAAAAACAACACTAAAACATGTACTTATTAAGAAACAGGAGGAGGAAAAGGGTTTGGACTTGAAATACACATACTATAATCTTCCTGTGCCTGGATTTAAACACAATCTCAAATGAGATGTCTGACCAGTGGATGTACTGCTAAGGGAGGAAATAAAAACAACTGCTAGTTTTCAGAATTCCAGAGCAGGAAAACTGTATCCAAGCCTACTCTGCACCCAGCTCAGCACCTTTCTCATGGGCTAATTCCAAAACCTCATAAATCTGAAGGAACTGTAGAACAGCTGATCCTAGAACACAAAAAAAGGCCAGTGCCCTGCATCAGGACCAGAACTCAGCTGTAAAACAGGTGGTGTAAGATGCTGCTTAAGGAATGCCAGTGTTGATTATAACCTGGATAACCTCGGTATCTGGGATAGAAAAGGTGTGATTTAGCCACTAGACAAGCCCAGCAACCAGGTCAGTGCTCTCCAGCCAGGCAACCAGCCCTTCTTCTTCCTTAGACAACCCACTGAATCTAAGAAAAGTCACTGTTACAGAACTAGACTTTTGCCATTCCTGCAGTTCCCAGTCTCCTTTTAGCAGGCAACACTGGGGTTTGTGGGAGAGCTGGAGGCACAGCCCACCTACACCTTCCACCCTGGGAAAACAAGGCCTTGCCACGAAGCACTTGCTGGAGTGGAAAACTGGGAGACTCGGGCGTTGCAATATCTCACCTCCATCAGCCGCCTCTGTCGCGCCTCCTTGCTCTGCCCTTCCATCATGTGAAGTCCTGAAAGCACCACAAGGTCTGGCTGGAATTCATCCAAGCTGGACACAAACACCTCCAGCATGTTGAGGGCGCCGTTGGACAGGTCGTGGGAGAAGATGAAGCGGTTGGCAGTGGGTGCTCTCACCTGGCCCCACTCCTCACCTGGGGTGGAGCAAACAGAGGCAAGGAGGTGGGAACTGTTGTATTCCTGGGCAGGATCACAAGTTAAATGTCAAGAAAACACGTGGATTTGTTTCAGCACTACATGAGGGTTACTCTGGGTTTCACCTGCATGTGGTTAAATGGTCCCTTTGTGTTTTCAGGGACCATTTTAGTGTTTGTGCAGCTTTAGAATGACACCCATGAGGGCTGTGCATCAATCCCAGTGATGTCTGGGGTTCCCATTCAACACTCTGCCTTTGGGAAGGTACCTGCTTGATACTCCAAGATAAGATGGAATTCATCTCTTTCCTGCATGGATTCAGGTGGCACGACCACGTTGTCATCGAGCAGTTCGTGGAGTCTGGGGCCAACTGGGCCACAAAGGAGGATCTAGAAAACAGGAAAAAATAACTAAGGTTTCCCTGCCATGTCCCTTGCCAAAATGTAAGCATCACCTAGATAATTTTTAAGAAGTTAATAATTCAATTTTTAAAAATCAGCTGTGTTTTCTACTTGGAAGGCCAACCATATGTTCCACCACAACCCAAGAAATAACTGCCAGATCCCCAAAACCTGCAGGGAAGTAATTTGCTTGAGACAAGCAAATTAAAGAAGATGAGCAAACAGCATGAAATCTTTGGAGTGTGTGTGTACCTTCAGGTCTGGATTTGTCGCGAGCTTCTGCCCGATGAGAGCAGCGTTTCCTCCCACGTAGAGCTGTAAAACAAACAGAGCAGGGTGTGGGACCCCTTGCTGGGGGACCTTTATACATGTTCAGTCCTCGGCACAGCCTGGAGATTCTGGGTTTTTAGAACACAGTCCAGCAGTACCCAAGTTACTAAAGCTGAAGGCAAAACAACTTTACAGTTCTCTGTGAGAATCTCAACAACTTGAGTGTTCTCTTTTTGTTAAATCTAAATATTCACCTTCAGGTAATGGCCATGTAGAAATCAATTAATTCATAACATTGACAGTGCTGAAGGAATCTACTCATTCAGCACATAAACAGCCCTCACTCCTGTGCAACTTCTCTGTGGCAGTGGGTGACCTGTGGGTTTTTAGCAAGGCTGCCAAGGAATCGTTTAAAAATTGCAACAGCTCTTCCTCCAGTTTGAGTTTGAAGTGAATCCTGGTCCCTGTGCCCACGTGGAGTGAGAGGAACCTTCCTACCTTTCTTCAGGTAAGAAAGGTCAAACTTCCCAGTGAGAAAACTGATGTGAGCTTTGAAACCAATGAATGTGGATTGTCATGAGGGTCACAGACACTCAGAGGAGGCCACGGAGCTGCTCTGAGGGCTGGAGCCCCTCAGCTCTGGAGCCAGGCTGGGAGAGCTGGGGGTGTTCAGCTGGAGAAGAGAAGGCTCCAGAGAAACCTTAGAGCCCCTTCCAGGGCCTAAAGGGGTTCCAAGAGAGCTGGAGAGGGACTTTGGATAAGCAGGCCAAGGGGGAATGGCTTCCCACTGCTAGAGGGCAGAGTTAGATGGGATATTGGGAAGGAATTGTTGGGTGTGAGGTGGTGAGGCCCTGGCCCAGGTTGGCCAGAGCAGCTGTGGCTGCCCCATCCCTGGAATTGTTCAAGGGCAGGCTGGACAGGGCTTGGAGCAACCTGGGCTAGTGAAAGGTGTCCCTGCCCATGGCAGGGGGTGGAACCAGATGAGCTTCAAGGTCCCTTCCAACCCAAACCATTCTGGGATTCTCTGACAGAAAACAGGCCATGGAAGGATCCAGCTAAGAATCAGGTGATTCCTTGCTCCCTGCCTCATTCCAAGGTGTTAGAGCCACTTTTACAGCCTCAGCCTCATCTAGCTCTCATATAACAATATTCTTAAAGAGGCATCTTTGACATTTCATTTTTGGAACGTCAGCAGGGGAGAGACAATTTAAACCCCTCCTATTTGCAGCGGGGGCAGAATCCTGTGGAAAATCATTCACACACTCAAGCTACACCGCAAGTTCCCTTCCTAAAGGATTTGCTCTCTCACTGGAGGGAAAATGGAAGTCACAGGTGATCAGCAGGTAAGAACCACGCTTCCCCAGGCCTGTGCTGGGTGCAGCCCCACCTGTGCCGCAGGGTGCTCCGAGGCCGTCCGTGCGATGTCCCGGAACGCCGCGGCGTCGCTGAAGAACCGCTCGGCGGCCGCCCCTCGCTCCATGAAGTGGGTGAAGGCCTCCCCCAGGTCCTGCCCGGAGCTCAGCACCGCGTGGTTCTTCCCATCCCTCGGTTCCAGACCCAGCGCCTCCAGCAGCTTCACGCCGGACAGGACCACGTCCACACAGGCGTTGACGCTGGAAGAGACAAGGGAAAGGCGTCCTGGGAAAACCACCTGGATCCGAGGGAACTGAGATTAGCTCAGCTGGTCAGAGCATCGTGGTGATAATGCCAAGGTCACGGGTTTGATCCCTGCGGAGACCATTCACTTGAGAGTTGGACTCGGTGATCCCTGTGGATCTCTTTCAACTGGGAATACTCTGACTCTGTCTGGAACCTGTGAGACAACACAGTGAGATCACGCCCCAGGTAGTGATGGCTGTTCAGGGGGAGAACAACCAACCAAATGGAAAAAAACCCCTCACAAAGGCCCTGGAATTCCCTGAAATTCTCTCCTAAAGCCTTCTCCCTTTGACTTGCCTTTATTGCACTGCAGAGGAGAGGGGGATTTCTACCTTTCTGCTGGATTAAAACAAGGAAGAGTGAGCTGTGTGGTCCTAAGGTGGTTGAGTATGTTACAATACAGGTTTGCTTCATTTGCTGCCTTAGACTCACTCAAAAAAAGAACAGGCACAATAACCAAATAATTAATTTTTAATTCTTAGAAGCTTTTAAAAATATATATCTTTGGGGTTTAAAATGTGCATGCGATTCAAAACTGTTAAAAACAAAGCAGAAAGTATCTAAGCCTGCTAGATCAGCCTCTTGAGTTTCAGCTGCTCCTAATAATACTCAAACCCACACACCAACTCCCCACACAGGCTGGTTCTGTTTATAAGAAGTCAAGAGAGCGATTTGTCAGTTGAAATATTTGAAAACTGCAATTTCTAAAGGACGATCCCTAACTTCCAGAAATAGCATGCAGTGAAAGCAGGAGAAAAACCCTGCAATAGTTAGGGAGGGATAAAAACCATTTCAGCAGGTCCAGGCTTTATGGAAAACCTGACTTCCAGTCCCTATTTCCTTATCAATTACATCAATTTAATCACAGCCTAGTTCAAACTAGAGAACAGGAAAGTTCTGCCTGGAACCAGACCTCCAGGAAGACAATTTGTGAACACCTGCCCTTGTTTCACCCTGTGGTTTCAGAGAGATACCAACACATACCAAATATTTCCTGAGATGATACCAGCAATTATTTAAGCATCTTGTGGACCTGCTGTCAAGTGCCATTTCTATTCCTCTGCCCCACACTCCCCTGACAGGGATCCAAAACCATCTACAAAACTTTTGCAGGATCTCTGGCTTTCTCAGCGTCTCCCACCACGCTCCCAAGGCCAGTTCCTGCTCCCTGTCAGTGTGGAGTGCCCAGCATCCAGCATTCCTCCTTGGCAGGGACCTCACAAGGGCCACAACACGTGAAAGCTGCATCACACAAAATAAAGGACACGAAAAGCCCTGAGGCTTTCCAATCCACGAGGTAACCAGCCCAGAAATCCTCTGGATGTGCATCATCTCCTGCAGAGGAGAGAGAAATACCCTGGCACAGCAGGGAAAAGAAATGATAAGCTCAAGCAGCCTTTTAGCCCCAATTTTATGTTTTAATGAATCGTTAAAGATCCAAGGGGATGAAACCAAGTCACATTCCTCTGCCAGCACACAGCTCCACAGCCATGGGGGTGGATAACTCCTTCCAACACCTGAAGGCTGAATCTTCCAGTCAAAGTCAAGTTATCCTGCCAGTCTTTATATTTAAAAGGAAGTGAGTGAGGTGCTCTATATAATGTCCGCATTAATGGTCAGTCTTAAAACCAGCATTTGAGGTCAATGTGATATTCCTGAATTTTCCCCTTGTTTTCTTTCCACTTTAAAAAGAAGAATGTTGGATTTCCCTGGGCATGCACAGGTGCCTTCGACATCCACTGCCTTCTCCTCTCTCTGCTCCCTTCTCCACTTTATAAACTTGTCTCTGGTACTTATTTATTGCCAGCCTGAACTGGATGGGCCAGGAGCTCCAAGTCCCTCAGACTCTGGATGTAAAGTTGTTTTACAGGGGACAAGGTCTCTGGAGACAGGCTGCCAACGGGGCCTGAACCCCACAGCACCCTGAAACCACCAGCACAGGAGTGTTCTGGGTCATTCCTCCCCTCAGTTGGGGTCCGATGGAGCAGTGGGGAGGAGCTGCACTCTTGAGGAAATCATGGAATGGTTTGGACTGGAAGGTGTCCTTGAAGATCATCTGGTTCCACCCCCTGTCATGGGCAGGGACACCTTCCACTAGCCCAGGTTGCTCCAAGACCCATCCAACCTGACCTTCAACACTTCCAGGGATGGGGCAGCCACAGCTTCTCTGGGCAACCTGTGCCAGGGCCTCCCCACCCTCACAGCCAACAATTCCTTCCCAATATCCCATCTAACCCTGCTCTCTGGCAGTTTGAAGCCATTCCCCCTTGTTCTGTCCCTTCAGGCCCTTGTCCCAAGTCCCTCTCCAGCTCTCCTGGAGCCCCTTTAGGCTCTGGAAGGGGCTCTCAGGTCTCCTGGAGCCTTCTCTTCTCCAGGTGAACACCCCCAGCTCTCCCAGCCTGGCTCCACAGCAGAGGGGCTCCAGCCCTCAGATCATCTCTGTGGCCCCATCTGGACTCGCTCCAGCAGCTCCACGTCCTTCTGCTGCTGGACCCCAGAGCTGGAGGCAGCTCTGCAGGGGGGGGTCTCACCTGAGTGGGGCAGATACACCCCAGGTACATCCCTACCCGTGCAGAGGCCCCGACACATCCATCCCCACACACAGATCCATCCCCGCACGCATCCATGTCCATCCACACACCGGGATCTGGGGATGCCCGTCCAGCCCCGCCGCCAGGGGGCGCTCCCCGCGCGCTCCCGCACCTACCCGACGGCGACGCGCGCCCAGCCGCGCGCGGGGCGGACAATGGCCGCCTGCCAGGCCGCCACCGTGCGCGCCTCCAGCGAGCGGGCGCGGCGCAGCGTCCCCAGCAGCGAGGCCGAGAGCTGCCGCAGGGCCGCGGGGGGCAGCTCGGGACCCAGCACGCACAGGTAGCCCAGCGCCAGGGCCAGTAGGCCCACGCACACCGAGCGCTGCCACATCGCCCCGCTCCGCTCCTCCTGCTCCCCCGCCGCGGCTGAGGCGGGGCCCCGCCGGCGGGGGCCTCCTTACGCCGCCTCCGGAGCGCCCCGCCCCCGCCGGCCGCCGGCTGGCGTAACCCGCTTCGGGAATCGCGGCGCGCCGCTCCGCCTGCGCCACCTGCGTACGGCCCCGCGGGGCGGCTGCGCAACCTGCGTAACCCCGTACGGGAACAGCGCTCCCGCCTGCGCCACCTGCGTACGGCCCCGCGGGGCGGCTGCGCAACCTGCGTAACCCCGTACGGGAACAGCGCTCCCGCCTGCGCCACCTGCGTACGGCCCCGCGGGGCGGCTGCGCAACTTGCGTAACCCCGTACGGGAATAGCGCTCCCGCCTGCGCCACCTGCGTACGGCCCGGCGGGGCGGCTGCGCAACCTGCGTAACCCCGTACGGGAATAGCGCGGGCGGCGCGTCGTGAGGGGAAATGGCGGGGCTGAGGCTCCCTCGCGGCTCCGCCGAGGCGGGGCCGCTGGCGATGGTCCGGACCGGGCCCCCGGGCCCTCAGGCAGCGGGGAGCCGGGGCGAGGAGCCCGCGGTGAGTGCTGCCACGGTGCCAGGTCCCTCAGCAGCGCTGAGCTGAAGCGTGGCTGGGCATCGTACCTGCGTCTTCCTCTGTACCTGGTGCCACCTCCCCTGCCCTGGGTTCCTCTTCACGGTGCTCCTTTTCTCAGTTCCTTGTTTCCCAACACGCGTGTGGGTCTGTGTTGAATTTCCACGCTGCCCAGGCAGCGCAGAGCCTGTGGCTGTGGTCCCCCAGCTCCTCTGCCTCACACCAAAGGCTCTCTAATGGCTTGTGTCCAGCAAACCAAACGCTGACTGAAGCTGAGCACCAACCCTAGCGTTATATTCTTTTTTGTAACATCTGGTTTCATTCTCTTGCGTGCCTTCTCCAGGGTGAGTTGCCCTCCTCAGACCTGCCCCCAGCCCCGAGGCCGTGCTGGGAGCAGGGGCTGTGAGCGCCCTTTGCTGCCTGGTCCATCCAGCACAGAGGTGCTGTACTGAGGAAAGAGGGAGGTTTCCCTTTTCAATGAAAGGGAGTTTTTCTGGCCTTCTTTAGAAATCCCAGGAACATTCGCTCGGAGACTTACGACAGAATTTGCAAGAGTTTGACAACTCTGTGCCACAGTGCGTTGGCTGAGGCAGCCGATAATTTTCTTATTCAGTTCTGTGTTGTGAGTGATTGTCATCTCCTCAGAGTCTGACAAAGCAAACAGTAAAGGAGATGGGATAGCAGAAGGCTTTTTTTTCTGTTGTTGATTTTTTTCCCACTATTTAGGGTGCAAGGATTGGTGTTCAGCCAGCAGCCGTTATCATGAATTCATGACTGGCCCTCTGGGCTCATTTGGCTGCCCAACAGGTTCCATTTCTTACTGGTCATTGCCATAAAGGACTTCCTCATTTATTTATTTATTCTGTTCCTCTGAAGTTGCTCCTCAGAGCACCAAGCAGGCAGAGTTGTCAGGACAGGGGGATGATGGGGACTAGAGTTGCTGGGGGAGTAGAGAGTGAGACCTGGTAGTGGATGGTGAACAGTGATCTTGGGCACTGACTGGGTTATAAGCCTAAAGTGTTATAATGTAATAATCTTTAAGAACAGAATGCTGAAAAAAAAAAAAGGCTCTTCAGCTTTCTCTGTTTTTCAAGGAATTCTTCAAACAGTTCTTTATCCTTAAATAACTTCCTGGTGAAGCGCCTCATGACAGAGTGATCATCTTCTCCTCTCAGACCATGTTCAGCCCTCCAGAGCTGCTCTGTTAATATGTAAACCCTCCTTTTCCTTTGCTCAGGTGGTCTTTGGGTTTTGTCAGTAGCTTTTTCATTTGAACAAATTTAATTGTTTCCCCTTCAGTGCTTTTCTGGCTGATATTTGATCTCTGTGATTACGAAACCTCACTGGTTCCACACTCCCCAGGGCACAGGCCTGCGAGGCTCTTGCTGTTACAAACAGCCCTCCAGTCCAGGCAGGCAGTGTGAGAACAGAGCAAATACCTGCCCCAAAACCCTGCTGCAATCAGGGCTTCACCTGTGGGACTGTGGGTATTTATAGCCTTGTCACAGAACATCATAATTAGATGTACCTGGGGGCAGCTGTGACCCAGAGCGTTGGCACCGCTCGGGGACCCCGTTATTAGTCCTGTGTCAGCAGAGGGTTTGGCAGCACACAATCTGACACAGCAACACTTTGGGGAATTCAGCCATGCTTCCATTTTGGGGTGATTAGTTTGTCACCTGATGCTAATGCAGTTGCTGCCCTGCAGACTAAAGTTGTCTTTTTTTTACAACAGGTTCAGTTTCCGCGTCAACAAAATTGAAGCCGCTCAGGAGGAGCCGCCTCTGTTTGGTCTCCATAAACTGCTGGAGTTTAACCTCCATGAACAGTTCTGCAGTGGACTCGACTGAGGCTGCAAAGGTAATTGAAAGATTCATTTTACAATCTGCCAGCAAAACTAAAAGGTTTTGAAAAAGACAAGTTCTCTCAGAGAACATGTTCAGCTAAAGAGCTAAACAGCCATTTCTTGGTTGACATTTATTTTTAAGCCAATGGAGATCTAGATTTGCCTCAAACAGCCAAATTAGAGGTGAAACTGTCAACTGAGAACTGAACTCAAGCCCCTTATTTCCTTCCCTTGAGCCACCTGGTGCCCAATGAATTTTATTTAGAGGTAATGGAGAGGGACACAGGGCTCTCGGATTCATAGGAGTTGACTCAGGCTGAATAAAAGGTATTAATTAAATACCTGTTTAATTATGGAAATAGCAAGCTGGTTCCTTCTGGGTCATTTCAAAGGTGTGACACGCTGATTCCAAGAGTTTTCACAGGAGTACTTTTATTAAAAGCATGGGAAGGGAAAGGTAAGAGTTATGGGATTTTTAGAATGGAAAGAGTTAAAACTCAATGTCAACAGTTTCTGCTTGTTTCTTTTTCCTGGTTTTATGAAATCCTTTGTATAGGAGATCTTTGTCTTGATGCTGTTTCATGGTTTGAGCTGCTTGTGACTGGGGGTGGTAGGGGGACAATGGTTTTAATCAGTCTTCAGTTACTGGAAATGGAACTTGTTCCCTTCAGCAAAAAAAAGAAGAAAGGTGGAAAGACTTTTTCTGCAGGAAGCAGACAAAAGCTGTGTTTCCTTGCTTGTTTGAAGATTAGCTATGGAGGGTTGCACACATGGCACCTGCTCTCACAGCCACTGGGAGCTGACAGCCCTCTGTGTGTGAGCTTTTGACCTCACAGAGTTTGTGACCATGGGCTTGGGTTGGAGAAACGGGGGTTTGCCAGACCCTCATTAGGCAGGAGGCAAAAGGAAAGGGACTGAGGGTGGGCAAGGGGAGGAAACAGCAGGGAGGGGTGAAAGCCAAAGCTTCCAATTCCCAAGGAGCTCTGAAGACCTGTTTTTCTTACTTTGAACTCACAAGCTTGAAGCAGTTGTCTTTACTCCTTGTTAAGTTGAATTTACGTATGCAGATGAACTCGCTCCCTCTGACCTACTTTGGCCAGTTAAGCTCCAGGCCTGTGCACAATGCAGGGTGGGGAGGAGCTTTTCCAAACCATGAATTCCTTTATTGTTGCTGGGACCGGTCATGCGTATCCATAGTGCCTGGCATGGAATCTTTAGCTGGAGCTGATAAACACTGGGCAGCACCCAGGGCAGGATTTGCATGGTCCTGTCCAGCACTCCCATCTTATCAGCCCTTCTGTCTGCCTTTCCCAGGAGTCCCAGGGTCAGTTATTCCGGTTCTGTGTGTCCAGCTCACTGATCTGTGTGTCATCACACCTTCCCTGCTATCAGACTGCTCCCTGAAACCCCTGCCTTTGATCACAGGCCTCATTTAATCCCAGTTGGACACTCTTTACAGAATCGTACATCCATCCATGTCCATGGAATGGGTGTGTACCTGTCACATGTCATGGGAGCCAGCAGGAGAACACATCGGGGTGAGTGCTCACTACTGGTGAGGCTTCACTGGGGGACTAGGAGGAAAAAGTGCAAGGTAGGCTTTCTGGATGGATGCAAAAGGCCTGGAAAATTCAGGAAGTTTGTGCTGAGCCATGCAGATGAGCAGAGGAACTCTAATTAAAATACAGACTCTGTGTTGTTCTCAGAAACTGGGCAACATTCCCCATTTGAGCTCTGCCAGCAGATCTCAATCCTGGACTTTAGCACCCACTGCTGCTCTGCTCCACGAGACACCCACTCAGCTTGGCCAGCACAGCTCAGTCTTGGTCTGTAACACCTCGTGCTGTTCCAATTCTGGGCCTTTTTGAGCAGAAAATGCCATCTCTCTACTAAATTGTGCCAAATTGCCTGGTTTTGGCTGCAGAACTCATTTTCACTTGTCACCTAACGGGATACCTGGAGACTTCCATCTTGTGCTGTCAGCAACAGAGGAAAAAGCATGTGAATGCCCAGCCCCCTGCTAAGCCCCTAATTATATAGTGATGTGTTAATAACAAACACTCTTTCATGTCTTGGCAGTTGCAGACCTCTCCTCGGTAGTGCAGCACTTCAGAAGTAGAATCACACGGGAAAGATGCAAATCCCAGTTTAAAATAATTGGTATCAGCATGGTCTGTTCCCAGAATGAGGGTTGGGAAGAGTCTGAAGCTGTCAGATGCCAGTTGTGTGGATGTTCTGCAGAATCTGAACCATGTTGGACAGATTTGCTTTGCAGAAGTGAGTGTTGCTGCACGGGAAATCTCTTTCCCTCTCTCCCTGGTTATGAATCTTCCTTCCTCAGAGGCCTTGCCCCCTCCCAGTTTTTGAGAGCTCACCAGTGAGGGTTGGAATGGTTTCCATCTTGGCTGAGACCCCGGGGCTGGAGCTGGCAACAGCCACATCCAAATTGATGTGTTTCTTTCAGCTGGAGCCAAATTGCTGGGATTTGCAGTGCTGGTGGCTCACACCCTGTGGTGATCAGCCTGGCTTCCAGAAAATACACGGGAACTGGAGCGGGCGTGACCCCCACCTGTGCTGGGAACACCCGAGCAATTAGAGGTGGTGGCACTGAGTGCTGAGCTCCAGAGCAGTCGCCTTGTTTCTGGAGCAAATGGTTCAGATCGATAGAGATGGAACAACTACAAACCTTGTGGGGAGGAGACAGGTCAGGAAATTATGCTCAGGAAGTGAGAAAACCTTGGTCTGGAGGTGCTGTGATTGCAATTCCATTCTGGCCCCCGTGAGACTCCAACTGTCAGGTGCTGAGAGCTGCAGAACAACAGGGCAGCTAAACCCCTGTTTATCTGTCAGGTGTGGCCCTGTCAACAGTCATGTGAGTGATTAGGTGTGTTACAGGTGTGTTGTGCTGCTCAGAAAAAAGAATGGGTATATATGAGCAGAGCAATGCTTTCAGTGTTTTCATGTTTTCTCAACTTGGCAAGAGAGAAGATGACTGACAGATGCTCAGTTTTATCTTTGGGAAGGAACTCTGAAACCAAAACTCTGAAGTTATTCTTTAGTCCCCTAAATCATTCCAATTTGCATTCCCACTGCTGAGTGTTAGGCAGATTGTATCTCTTCATACACACTTTGGATTCTGCATTATAGATGTTGTAATTTATATTCACATCATTGCAGCACTAACAGCAGTGCTGGTGTCGTTGGTTGTGAATGTGCCTTGAAATGTTTGGTTTCTGTTGAGCGTGACCTCGCTCCTGTGGTACAAAGGGTGTTGCTAAAACCTCACCATGTACCTCTAACTCACAAACCCCACCAGCAAAATTACATGCCAGAAGTGCAACCCTGAGTTCTGTTACCACTCCAGAAAACTCCTGAAAGCTAGATGTCTGAGAAGCCTTTGATTTACAGCCCTTCAGGCTGTGGTTGAAGCCCTTGCTGTGGCAGAGGACTGTGGAAGAAGGATTTAGGCAGGCCTGGAGAGCCCAGAATAGAGAAGCTGAAGTGTTGGCTGTGCTGTAGGTCTGTCTCCTTGCAGTGTTGGGGGGGACTGCTGAGAGTACTTTGCAGGGGACTGGAGAGCCTCAAGTCAGATTTCTGTGAGCAGGAGGGAGGGAAAAGGCTTTATCTGTTTGACCAGCAAAAATACACTCGTGCTGTCAGCGTTGTATGGAAACAGCCTGTTTGTGTTTCCCGTTCAGTGAGGGTCACATGCCTGTCTGGAACAGCCAGGGTGGGGCTCGGGCACAGGCTTTGTCTCTGTGCTCAGCTGCCATCCTGCCATTGCAGTCACACAGAGCTGTGGAGGATGGCCCAGGGTGGGGACAGCAGGAGCTGATGGGGACATCAGGTCCACACTGCTCACCCTGGTAGGTCCTGCCTTACAGGAGGTCAGACACTGCAGAGCAGCCCCAGGGCCTCCCCTGCTCCACCCTCCTGAGCCCTGCCTGTTCCTCAGCACCTGCCAGCCAGGTGAGCCCAGACTGTGCTCCAGCTCCAGGAACTCCAGGCTGTGGCAGTCTGGACTGTTCTGCTCTCCCAGGGGTGGCTGATCTGCTGACTGATAGGATGTGCCTTATGCAATATTGTGAGCTGAGCATGTTTTAATATGCTAACTGAACCCTGAATCAGATTTTGCAATGAGAGTGTGTATTGGTCTTCAGAGAGGCAGTTGCTTCAGAATTTCACCTCTGGGACTGCCAAACCTATTTGTGTGTTTCATAGTTCACTCTGCAAAGCACTCACATACATCCCTGTGTTGTGTGTTAACAGGCACAGCTCATAAATAGTGGTGCCTGGCAAAGCTGTCAGCTCTAGATCTGTCCACAGAGGTCTGAGCCACAGAATTTGCTGTGACAGAGTCATCTCTGGTATTTTCCTTCTGTGTGAGTGGCAGGAAGCACAGGACATGGAGTGTTTGGTGTAAAATGAAACCAGGGTTGGAATTGTGGCTGCACATGGAACCAGATTGTTTGAATTGGTAGAAGAGATCTCTAACCTCTTTCACAAAGAGACAATGATCAGAGAAGTAGAAGCATGGCTGAGAAAAGTGATGCACAGTCAGAACACCCAGAAAATATTTTATAAAATAAAGAGGAGGTGAAGAAGCAAGAGAGTGTTGAAACTGGTTGTATGAGGAAGGGCTTGAAAAAGATTTCAAAGAAAGTATCTTATAATCTGGAAATAAAACTATAAACACGGGAAACCACAGAAATCCAGAACACAACCTGTCCTTTTATAAGTATTATTTCAGGTCTGCTTCTCCTGTAGTGACTGCATAGATATTGCTGAGGCTTTGTGAGTGTGAAATTCCTTTTTCCTTTGTAGTTTTGTGGCACCTCTAAGTCTTGTGAGGATGTGTTGCCTCTAGGCTGGACAACGTGTATGACAAGAAAAGGTCACTAACAAAAAAGAGATCAAAGTGAAAAAACCAGGTGGGTTCCCAGGGAAACTGCTGGGTGACCAACCAGCTCAGGCTCCAGAGACTTGCTTTTGCAAGTCTGCATGTGATTTATGCTGTGTCTGTTCTGTGAGCTTGGAGATGGTGCTTCATGAGTCCTGCAGGACTGAATGCTTTCCTGCAGTGTCCTCGTGGTGCTTCCTGAATCCTGCAGGACTTAATGCTTTCTGCAGTGTCCTCGTGGTGCTTCCTGAATCCTGCAGGACTGAATGCTTTCTGCAGTGTCCTCGTGGTGCTTCATGAGTCCTGCAGGACTGAATTGCTTTCCTGCAGTGTCCTCAGGTGCTTTGGGGGGACGGGGGGGTTGATCTCCCTGCCCCAGAGCCCAGCACACCTCCAGTAGAAATGGCTGTTGTGCCTATAGCTCTGATGGACCACTCTGCTGTGCTCTGCAAGGCAAGGCAGATGGGCTAAAGGGAAGAGAGAAGGCACTGAAAGCCTCTCCATGCTGGACATCCTGAGAAAGACTCTTCCTCCTTCATCTTTACCCAAATATAGAAAAAAAGCTGATGCTTTTCTACCTCTGCTGCTCTCTGGATTTCAGAAATGACTGCAATGACATTTCCCTTCTCAGCAGAGGCCAAGACAGATTGTCAGGTCACTTTATTCCTTCCTGTTTTGCCTCAAGCTGAAACATCACATGTGCAGAAGACCTCAGCAGCAAGTGGCTACTCCATCTGCTGTCTGGAGGAGGTCATTCATCTCCAAAGGGAACACTTAGACTTTTCAATGACTTGCTCCTGAGGGATCAGCTGCTGACAGAACACTCTCTTTAGCCACACACAGGCTTACAAGGACAGTTTTGGTTGCCCATTGACCTCAAAAACTACATGGTATAAAAATAATGAGCAAGGAAGAACAAAAGTTGTTCTTCTGGACCAGCCTCTGTACAAGGAAGAGTTGACTAAACAGGAACCTTTCAGCTCCCCAGGAATGCTGCAGAGGGCTGTGAAGTCCTCTGTGTCTAGAGGGTGAGCAGTGAGGGGATGGCTGGCTCTCCCTTTCCCAGGTGTCTCACTGTTCCAGAGGTGAAACTGGGGGCTCTGGGAGTCTACACTCTGTGCTGTGACTGCCTTGTGTCCTGCTCTAGAGAGGTGTTACTGAGCTTGGGTTTCACTTCAAGTGGAGTCCTAAGATGCCAAATATGGAAGTGTGTGAGGAAGCCTTCCCAAACAAAGCTCCCTTACAGGAAAGGAGCTGATAACTCTTTGGAGTCTGCTGTGGATTTAGCACTTTAACTGGCAGCTGAAGGTGAGAAAGACAAGTCTGGGCAGCTACACAGGACACTGGGCTGGGAAAGGGCACAGCTGTGCACTAAGCACCTGATGACCAGGCTTTGAGATTATCCAGATCTCTGTGTTACCAGATGAGGAGCAGGAGCCCATGGACAGCTGGGTTTCCAGGGCAGTGCCTGTTCCTGTCTCTGTTGAGACACAGGTGCTGAGATGCTTCTCACTGCTGGGCTCTTGAGCTTTCAGCTGGGCACTCATCCAGCTGTCCATCACTCCTTGGATCTGGTCCATGGGAAGCCAAATGTGATCTGAGGGTTGCCACTGCGGCAGAGATATCAAACAGACACCTGGAATTTAATACAAATTGAGGTAAATTCGGGCTGAAAATAGAACTGGGCTGTGCCTTGGGTGCCGGGCTGTGAGTCTGTGGTGAGGCTCCTGCCTGTGGTCACGGCCCTGTGGATCAGCTCAAAACACAAGGCAGAACCAGCTGTTTGGGTGTAACTGTAGAAAAATTGATGTGGGGCAGCTCAGAACATCAGGTGAACTGAAAGCCAGGGCAGGGATTTTCTTTTCCCCCATGATTTCATCACGTGAGTAACAACGGAGCGAGCTCTTCCACTCTGTGGTACAACTGACAGATAGTGCAGGGGAGGCGAGACTGGCTCTGTTTGCAGCTGTGAAACCATGAAGGGATATGTTCTTTGTGAATTAATTAATGTGGAGAAAAGGCAGTTTAACTATTTGACAAAAGATTCATTACCACCCACTTCCCAGCTGGCGCTGTAGTGCAGCTTAGCCATGGACTGTCAGATTTCCATCAGCCTTCAGTGTTCCCACTGAAATAGCAATTCTTGCCTGGTGGGACAGAGAGTAACAGTTGTGAGCCCTGTGCTGCTCCTGGGTAACAGGCAGGGGAGGTAGGACAAGGTTCTGCCCTGCTCCAGACAGGGCTGGTTGGTGCTGCATGTCCCGTTCAGCAGCTGCCAGAAACGGGAGCTAAACCTGAATCCCTCTGAGCAGGGATTGAGGTTCATTTCCTGGGCTGGCAGAAGCTTTCAGGAATGTTTCCCTTGGCCTTTTTGTGAAATGAGGGGAGCGTTGCCATCCTTCACCCCGGGGGAAGGGTTTCCCATGCAGGTTATTCAGTGTCTCAGCAGCACAGCAAGGAGGGAGGGGCAGTAGTCGGTGCAGTACCAGTGACATTCTCAGGCAGGTGCAGACACATCTTCAAGACAGAAGCTGAGGCAAATCATAATCACAAAGTCATTAGTCTGCTAACAAGAGCTGAGGGAATAAACCTAAAATGAAATCCTACTTTGCTGTAACAGCCTGTGGCAGATACCTGCTGGGTTCCTGGGGTCAGGACTTGACCCAGGAAAGGCATGTGCTGCCAGTTCAGAGACCATTAGGATGTGTAAACTCCAGATTCCTTCCAAACCTTTCATGTATTTTCAAGCCTTCATCTAGCCCTTCCAAAGGGAAAACTGTTAGGGAGACATTTACATCCACGTGACCCAGCCACAGCAGGTCTCAGTGATAGGAACTGAGAGGTGACTGTGTCATCTGCTGCCAGTAAATGGAGTGGCAGCAGAGCTTTCCTGTGCATGTCACTGCTATCAACAGAGCAAAGATGCCTCTAAATAGCACAGGAATGTTTAGCAGTTTTGGTCTCATGTGAAAAGTTCAAGCTGTAGTTTAAGGACAGAAGGTATTCTAAGAAGGAGGAGATCAAATCCCCAAGGAGCAGTTTAAAATGCCACTGTTAGTGCCCCCAAAATGCCTTGGGCGTGTTTTGCTGAAATGACAGTGCTGCAGGTTGTGTCTGTGTGACGAGCAAAGGACACGAGGGTACAGAGCTGGGACCCTGAGCAACCTGGCAGATCACAAATACCACAAGGCAGCAGGAAAATGAGATCTTTATTCTGAATAAAGGAAAACACAGAGAAAGAGGGCATCAACCAAACTTTGGGTGCAGTTAGCAGGGATCTGAGAACAAACTGTGCAAGACAGAGCTGTGAATATTTGCTACTCTGTCAAGACTGAGGGGCACCAGGGAAGGCCCACTTTGTGCCTGAAGACACTTAACAAATAAGCTCCTGCAGCCCACTGGAAAGACTGACCTGGGAGCTGCATGGCAGGAGACTCAGATAAGGTGTGTTTGAGAAGGGGAAGGAGTCAGAAGGACAAAGCAAGGAGAAGGACCTGTATATCTCAGACAAGGCTGACCTAGTGAATCTAGATCTGGCCATCTCTTTGGCTGCCTAAAGCAGAAAATGCTTTTTAAAGATTCCTTTTGTGTGTTCTGTGCATTCTGATTTTCATCCGCAATGTCACCCTGGAAGTACAAACTGTAAACTCCAGTCCCTGCAAAGCTGGGGTTCTGCAGTTGTCCTCACGTTACTGGGATTCACTTCTTTGCTGGAATAACAGTTGGTCTGAGCTCGGGAGGGAGCTGTGGGCAGTGCAGAGGGAGAGGTGGCTTTGGAGCCTGCCCAGATCAGTGAGTGAGTGAGGGGTGTGCACTGGTGCTGGTTCTGAGGACAGCTCTGTCAGGACACTGTCACTGTCACCCTCCTGAGGTTAATGCCAGTGTCAAGCACTGTCACAAACACATCTGCAGGAGACAGAGCAAATAGAGGGGAGTCCTTGGGGCTGCTGGAGGGGGACAGGGCAGCCTGGTGCAATGGTTGATGTCAGGGGAGGGTGTATGTCCAGTGATGGACTCGGGGGCACGTGGAACTTACCCGTGTCTCTTTTGGACTCAATGTGTTCCTCAGCCTAGAGCACCAAGAGGGGAACTTCCTCATTTTTTGGTGTTTGCATGCCCTGAAGCTGATGCTCTTGATGTTACCATAGCCAGCAGTGGTGGAAGAACCCAGGCAAAGCAGAAAAGTGCTAAGAAAAGCCAAATCCTCTGTCACTGGCACAGAAGACCACCTGGAACTACCACGAGCAGATCCTAACAGTGTTACACTGCTTTTTGAGGATAAATCATGCACTTGGAAGCCTGCAGAACCCATTGAGCAGGTGAATGCTCACTCATAGTTCACTGAAAGCACAAGTACATACACCCACTGCAGGTGTAGGATGAATGACACTTGGAGGACAGGGATATACGTGGTCGTCTGGGATGTGCTCAGCAACAGGCAGGAGAAACACAGAGCTGCCAGCTTGTCATGGAGCACAGAGCAGACTCTCAGCCCCGTTACAACCTCGTGTAAGCAGCCTCCTGTCAGCACAGCACTGGCTTGCACCCACCCACCTCTCACCTCCCACACAGCACGCACAGGAGTTTTCACAACGGCAGGAAAAGGAGGAACAACCATCTCAAGCCTGGGGGAAATCCCCTCAGTGCCAAACAGACTGAGGTCAGGTGGTGTGTGAATCAAGGCTGGTGTTGCAGGGGATGTCTTGGCCACGCAGATCTGTGAGGACATGCAACATGTGATGTTTAATTTTGCTGTCTGGGATGGATGTAGCAGGAAGGAATATTGCAAAAAGCCATTTCTCAGCAGCAGGTGCTGGTGCACGAGCCAGGGTAGGACCCAAGGGCACATCTGGCCAGATGCTGCGAGTGCCCATGCTGGGGAGGGCAGGGCTGGGAGATGGCACAGTGCTGCTGCTTCTGGCTCACAGGGAGCCCTGGGCCAAGGGAAATGTTCTGGTCAATTGAAATCCCATTTGATTTCATTTGTCATTTCGTTTGCTGACTTTATTCCAGCAACCATCATGTGGTGCTGAATGTTCTGTGGCTGTAGCTGGGTCTGGCTCTGATGCTGGTCCCTTTCACTGAGGAAGGGCAGGAGTGTTTCCAGTTTTCAAGTGTTTTCCTGGCAGTCGGGAAACCTGTGCTTCCCAGGAGTGGTGTTCCCTGGAGGAAGGCTGACTTCTCCAGCACATTGCTCTCCTGGCAGTGTGGAAACACTGAGCCAGGCCTGGCATCTCAGGCCATGTTTAATGTCCAGCCTCCTCTCTGGGTCTAATGAAGGGGCCAGAGCCCTTTCTGGATCTCCTGGGGATGGGACACCTCATTTTCACCCACTTGGAATATAAAATGACAACTGTGGATGAACTTTATTTATTCTGTCTGTGCAATGCATCTGTATTCATGAAGCTCCTTGGCTCCCAGCACTAGGAGCAGTAACTTGCCCTTTAAAATGATAATAATCCTAAGCAAACCAGGCAAACTCCCTACAGAGACAAAATTTGTCATTGTTTTGCTTTTGGCTTTGCAAATGTCTCGTGTTTCTCCTCCTAAAGTGTATCCTGTTGCACCGACGGGTGCAGGGATGAGGTCCCAGGGCAGGCAGGTCTGTGGTGTGGGCACGAAGGTGCCTGGAGCACAGTGCTGGGACAGTGGGAGACAGGAGCAGCTGCTGAGAGGCTCTATAAATCCCCCCCAGTGGTGGTACAAGAGCAGACCGGTGAGTTTTTGGCTGCTCAGGACACCTCGAGGTGCAGCCACACCTTGGGTGATGAGCAGAGACCGGCGTCCAAGAGGAGGAGAATTGCTTTATTCCTCACTCCTCTGGCAGATACCAAACTCAGGCCCCCAGCAAAGCCTCCGTGAACCTGCTCACCGTTATCTGAAATGCCCAGCGCTGCTGGAAAGCAGGAGGGAAGCACAGACACTGTCTCGCCAAAATCCCTCCAAGGTGCGTGGGAGTCGGTGCTGTTTTGGGCGCTGCCGGGGTTAGTTCTCTGCAGGCGATGCCCCGGGGCGGCCGCGGACCTGTCCGGAGGCCGGGCCGCCCTCGGGATGCTGCGGGGTGTCCGTGCCGGGGGTGCCCGTGTGCGGGATGCTGCGGGGTGTCCGTGCCAGGGGTGCCCGTGTGCGGGATGCTGCGGGGTGTCCGTGCCAGGGGTGCCCGTGTGCGGGATGCTGCGGGGCCGGGGGTGCCCGTGTGCGGGATGCTGCGGGGTGTCCGTGCCGGGGGTGCCCGTGTGCGGGATGCTGCGGGGCCGGGGGTGCCCCGGAGCCGCGGGAGAGGGCGCTGCGGGCCCGCGTTGCCGCAGCGCTGCCGGGCTGGTCTCACAGCGACAGCCAGGGAACCCCCGAGCGCAGGGATCCCCCTCCGAGGGGAGACGGGGATGGAAACTTCATCCCAAACAGGCCGAAGAGGGGAGGGACAGATCGTCACCGTTCGCCTCTGAGAAATAAGGAGCCTGCGAATTACGTTATATTTAGTGCGGGAGTCTCTTTACCTAGAAGGTTGTTTTAGGGGATTAATGTGCTTTCGGGTTCAACTGCTGCTCACCAGAAAGGATGGTTGGTTTTGATTCGTAACATCAGATGTCTTTTCCCCCTTCTTGTTCTGTTTTGGTTGTGCCCGCAAAATATTCAATCCTGAAGGCTGTCACTAGAAAGAGATGTTAGAAATGGTCCAAATCTACATCAGAAAAGGTGTGTCACGTCACAGGCATTCGTTCTCTTCCCATTTCCATGGAAACGTGCTAGCACGGACTTCGGCGGTGTCAGGCAGAGCAGCCTGGCCCTCCAGCCTGGCAGGATCGAGTGGATGGTCTCCAAGAGCAGCTGCTGGCAACAGCTCACGGAAATGTGCCGTGGTTTCATAAGCTTTGGAAAGACCAGGTAGTCTGGTCCTTTAGAGTAACAGCACTTGATATCTCGCATCAGAAACAACAGCTGGGACAAACATTTGACTCCCAACTTCCCCCTTCCCGTCCTACCCTTCTCCCCGAGCCCCGTCCGGTCCCGCAGGGAACACCGCACGCCACGGGCTGCAGTTTTTAATTTCCTGGGGGGCGGCAGGGGTGGAGAGCACATCTTGTGGCGGTTGACAGGCTTTTTGTTCTGCGCCAGTCCTTTTATTAACCCCCTGCTAGATCATTCCCTGTCTGTGCTGAGCTGCCCCCGCTGCGTTCGTGATGAGAGTGTTTGTAGCAGCAGGGCTGCCGTGGGAGATTAGGGGATCCCGCGGCCCGAGCGGGGCCGGGCGCTGTGAGCCCACGGGGCTGCCGCAGCCTCGCCTCCATCTGCCCCTGCCGCCGGCACAGACACCTCTTATTAACCCCGCGGCGACAGCGGTGGCCCGGCTGATCCCCCGCCGCCATCCCGCACCTCCCGTGTCCCACCTGGCGAGGGAGTGCTGGGCAGGCTGCCGGCGGTCCAGCCTGTTGCAAATGGATAGGGATGGGAAGAAGGTGAAGGCAAGAGCATCGTCTGCCTCCCCTCCGCACTCTGCCATCCCTCAGCTTCCCCCAGTCCTTTTTACCTATTGTACATCTTAAGCAAAGGCAAGCGTTTCCACTCAATAGTCTTGTCCAGTTCTCCTTCTGTATTTAGGGCCTCAACTCTGTAAAACATTTATCCCAGACCTGGGACTGCAGAATTTATGGGAGCAATTGAGATCTTTCTGGGCAGTTGTTTCCTTTTCCTTTTGGATCAGACTGCTGGTGGCGGTTGATTATTCAGACAAATTAATTTGGGATGTACACGCGAGTTCTAATTAGCTGCAATTATTCACTTATTTTTCCCCTGCTTCCCTCCTACGTCGCCAGAAATGAAGAAAATATCACCCTAACACAGTGTGCCCTGCAACAATTATCCCCCAGGCCAGTCCTGAACCTCTCAATCTGCGATCAATACCTTCATCTGTCAGCCACGATTAATTAAACGCAATCCCACTTTCAGGGCTTTGATTCATATCACCCCAGAACAGCTTACTGGGTATTATAACCCAAACGTGATTCTAATACTGTCCTCAAGTGCAGGGGAGGGGCTGCCTGAGACACCAACCCCCAGAGTCATTAAAAGCCAAGCAATAGAGGGGCTCTTGTGAGGTCAGTGATGAGTAGGTGGGACTGTGTTCTCCTCTGGAGCCCAGCTGCTTCCCAGGGGAATAATGCTGCTGGAATCAGACCGGGGCAAGGCTGCTGCTCTGGGTGAGGAAGGGAAGCTGAGTTAGGCCCAGCATGATGGTTTTGTGGTCTGTGCCATCTGTGTGGGTGTGTTATGTCCTACAGAGGCTTCTTTTATTGGCCAGTAGTTGCAATTTTGGAATTTGATATGGTTCTGAACAGTAATTCGATATCCAAAGGCTGTTCTGAGCTTCCTGATGCTGGTCTGTGGTGGTCCAAGCCAGAGCTCCAGAGATGTATAACAAAGCTCTTAAAAAACAATAAAATTGTTTTACTTGAAATTCTTCTGATGCTTTTAATAACCCTCTACTCTCACATGGAGTGGTAAAAGCAAAGAGGGATGTAGGGCCAAACCACACATTGGCAAAGCAGGGACCGGATCCGAGATTCATGGCTCCCTCTCCTCTCCGCTGTCTCGCTCAGACAGGAAAGCAGGTCAGATCTAAAAGGGGTGTTTTGAATCTGTTCCAGGTCTTAAACCTGGGAGCCCGTTCCCTTTTTGCTGATGCAGGCTGTGTGTCTCAGCCAGCATCCTCTCCCAGGATTGCTGCCTTCCCATTCCTTTTTAACTCTGATTCACAGTCAGGAGTCTCCTTCCCGGATGCCTGTTCCTTGCACCTTCACCCTCAGCACTTCAAAAGCCTCAGATCCAGCCTCCAGGACTCTGAGGGCAGCTGCTGTTATCCACGGAGGGCAGGCAGCTCAGCAAATCTTCAGTGATAAGGGAGAATGATTTCCAACTTCAAGCCACCTGGAATAAAGTGGAGCTGATGATGTTGCAGGGAGTCGTGACCTCAGGTCTGGGAACAGCAAATCTAGCTATGTTTGAGCTCTCCAGCAGCCCTCAGTGTCCAGTTTCATCAGTGCAACTGTCTGGGAGTTTCCAGGGCATCTTCCAAGTGATAGATGTGTTTTGTTTTCTGCCCTTGCAGGACAAATGGCTTCAGAGCCATAATCAAAGGGGAATGGGCAAGTGCCGGAGGTCAGCTCGGGATTTGTGCTGGGTCTGCTGGAGGAGAGCCCAGTGTTTGCACAGCACAGGGAAGAGACTGTTCCCAGGGCTGGAAATGTTACTCTTGGCCTTCCCAGCAAAATTTGCACCTTGGTTGTACATAAGGGAGGGAGGGAGTTATGGAAAACCTTCCCCTCTGCCACGTCCAGGTCCAGCAGGGCTGGAGCCCAGAACTGCGGCCGCGTTGCGTGAGGGAGCTGCAGAGCTCACCACAGCCTTCACGTGGCTGCCTCGGTGTGGGAGTTCATTCCAGTTCAGAGAGGCAAGGGATAATTCCATGCCTGCTGTCCACACAGGGTTCTACTGTTTGAGTTGTCCCAGCGTGCCTGTTGCATCCAGGAACGATTAAAGCTGGAACATTTGCCTGGCGAATTTTATAAGTTCAGTACGAGGTTCAGTTAGGGAAGAGAAATGAGAACGCGCAGCGCGCTTGGTGCTGCGTCTGCCCGTCTGACAGACCTCTCTGAGGATTCACAGTGGCTTTGCAGGGAGGAAAAACCACGATGTGAAACTTGAAAAATAAATAATTAGTTGGATTTTGCTGCCTGGTTGTTTCTAAAGCCTCGTTCTCGCCTTTTGCCGAGGATCAGAATGATACCAGGCTGTTGCTTTATCTGCACTTTAAGCTTCAGCTTGTAAAGAGCAAAATCTCTGTGATCAGAATGATTTTAGGTGTGTGCAAGCCAAAAAAATGCCAATTTCTCTGCTACCCACCTAAGAAAATGGAGTGGTGGGTTTGTAATAGAACAATAAACCACAGTGCCTTTGTGGGTGCAAACTGTTAGCCTGGGGTTCCCTGCAAGACAGAGGAACAAAGGCCACTTTGCTTTCATCAGCCACTTGAGCAGCACAGACCCCCCCCCACCGCCCTCCCGGGGTGAAAGACTCTGCTGGTGAGTCTTTATTGCCAGGAGAAAATGAAAATTATACGCAAAATACAGACGAGAAAATTCGCATCTCTGCATTTGAGTGCTGTGCTGGCTATGACATCACTGGGAGCCAATCAGCAAGCTCCCTTTGTGTCTGGCTTTCTAATAAAAGCCACTTCATCAGAGTAATTTGCAACAATAATTTATTCACCTTCTAGGAACGGCACCACCTGACTCCCTGAGCAGCTGGGGAGAGCGGGCACGCAAAGGTCTGGAGCCCCAGGTGTGGCTGTGCCCTGGTCCAGTGCAGCTCCAGCTCTGACGTGATCAGAGTTGCCTTCAAGTTGCAGATAATGGAAGTGACCACTCGTGTTCATTAATTACCCCATGGCTGAGCACACTCAAAGGTGCTCAGTGCTGCAGGCACCCAGAGCAGAGCATGGTCCCCACAGGAAAACAGGCTCTGGCAGAAAGTGTGGCACTGGGGCCACATGATGGGGCTTTGCCAGCCTGGGCAGGGTGGGAGCGCTCCCCTTGCTCCACAGGGTGTACAGGGACAAGGGGCTGCTTTGCATGGACAGTGGGAACAGTTTGGCCTCTTGAATTTGGGGTTTGCCTGAGTGAGGTGCAGGGCAGCCTGTGCTGGAGGCACAGAGAGAAACCAAGGCACCACAGCACTGTGTGCAGTTCAGTTCCCTGGTGCTGCACAGGGACGATCTGAACACATGGGAATGTCATGGGAATGGCCTCCAGCAGTTGTGTCCCTCAGTGCAGCTCAGAGGAGCCTTCTTCGCTGGCTGGGATAGCTCACAGCTCCTCTGTGGTGTCAGACATGGCCTCCATAGCTCTACAAATGAGCACAGGCCCCACTAAAAAGAGCAGCAGTTCGTGGGATCCCTCTCTGATTCCCAGGAAAACGTTTCTTTAAGCAAGGTCCCACAGCACTCCAGGGCTGAGCAAGCCTGTTGTGCAGGAGACGTGGGCACTGCTTGTCCCACGTGTCTCTAGCAGGAGCTTCACTGTGCCAGTGTGTTGTGTGGGAGGCTCTTCCAGGGCTGTGTGTAACTGCTCATGAAGAGCACATAGGATGTATATTTTGGTGGTGTGAATTCCCCTAATCAGGCTCTGCACATGCAGTGCTGGGTTTGGAAGCAGTGCACGGACGCACTAAACAGAGACCAGGAGGAAAACCAAAATACGAGAGCACTGCCACCCTGAATGGTTTCTTTTATTTCACAGGGAGAGAAAGCAGCAGAGCTGGGAACAGCAGACAGTGTCCTGAGTCATCTCCAGGCAGACACACCAATGCAACAGCAGCACACAGGTGATGGAGATCTCAGTTGGAGATGCAGCCAGGTAAAAACCCAGCAGTTGTTTGGTGGCAGAGTGAGGGGGTGTTCTCACAGCACCCCTCCTCTCTGGCTGAGCTGTCAGCGTTGTGTCTACACAGCCTTTGGAGATTTTGAAATTAGGAAAACACCCAAATCCCAATAATTCAACCAGTGGAGTTAATGTGCTCTGTAACTCCTGCTGTGAGTGCATACAAGCAGGCTTTGTATCAGGGGTTTCTCTGGAAGTTATCCTCATCCTGTGTGCCTGATCCATTGATCCTGGGGAGCAGGTGGTGATGAATAACCCACCTCTCAGCTGTTCCCTGGGGAAGTGTTTAGCCAGCAGTCCTTACTGTGCTTATGGGGTCCGTTATGATTCACCTTGGAGGAGCTGCTTGAGGAGGTACAGCCTTGTCAGCTTCTTGGGAGGCTCCCAAGGACCATTCCCTGTTCCCAAATGGCTCTTGGGGTGCTGGGAGGTGTGAGGAGCCAGAGGCAGTGTAAAGGAAGGTTCAGGGTGAATATGTACTCCCCAGGTAAATCTAGATATGCTTCCTTGGATGTGATAGCAAGCCTGAGGGGCCTCAGTGTCTTCAGGAAGACTGGGGTGCATGGCCCCTTTCTGAATCCAAGCTTTCCAGATTTGCCATTCCAGTCCCTCACGGGGGTGGAGATGTTTCCTTGGGTGTCTCCAGGACCACCTGTGGCAACCAGGAGACCCTGGCTGCAGCCCACCCATGGGTACCCCAGGCTGGCAATGAGGTGTGTCCCTGCTGATGATCCCTGAGAGACCCTCCCCCTGGCCCAGATCAGCACTGTGACAAGCAGTCACACTGATTTGGTGACTCCAGGGACCCTACAGCTGCAAGGCAGCCCTAGCCCCTACTCCCATACTGTAAAGCAGCACTGGGAGCTTTGGGAAGTGTTCTACTGTTTGGATTTCACCCATTTATTTTGTTAGGTTGAAGCACAACAGAGATAACTGGGGAAGGGGGAGGGCTGTGGTGCTGCCCCCAGCCTGGTTCTGTAGGACCCTTTTAAGTCTTGTTTATTGATTTACTTTGGAACTACATCCTTGGCTCAAATGAATGCAATCAGAGGTGGCAGAACTCCAGAGCAGAAGAGTTTATAACATATTTTCTAGGAATTGCTTGTCATATCTGAAGGGAAAATGGAAGGGTAACATAAACACACACAAAGCCTGGGGATAATGGCTATTACTGTGTGGAGACAGTGGTCTCAGAGCCCAGAGTGATCTGATGAAGTCTTGTAATGGGAATTTGGACTAAGCTGTGCTTTGCAGACTGGGTTTCCTTGTAAATGGAGCTGCATATAAAAACCTCTGAATTGCTGGAACGGGTAAGCAGCACCCTGCAGGGGCCAGGCCACCTTGTCCTGACTAACTCTGCATTTCACAGAGCCTGGCCTTGGGGTAACCCCTCCTGCTCACCCCTGGGCCCAGCTCACTCAACTTTGCCTCTGAGGCTTGTGCCAGACAGAGATGCTGGGGCTGCTCAGCACCACAGCAGGGCTGTACAATATCCTGCTGCCAGCAGGCCACAACTTTAAACCTTTAAACCCCAAAGCAGTTTGCCTTTGTTGGGCACTCACAAACAGAAACAGAACAACGTTTACACCACTTACTTTAAGGGTTAAGTGTCTCACCTGCTCTTCTCCACTGACTTGGCCAGGCATTTCCAGGTTG